>NW_027491709.1:0-600000 GCF_021521415.1 Bidens hawaiensis
TTAGCTTTTTTTAAAGGACAAAATTTGTAATTCTGTCGGATTGTATTTAGATTTTTTTTCCCAAAAAGTGTCGTTGAAAAAATATTTATTAAATTACAAAATAATTTACCAAAAGAGTGTTTTTGGGAAGAATAACTTCTTTCTCTCTCCTTCTCTTATTAATTAACATATATTTTAATACAGTTATTTTTATTTCTTTTATAATTCTTCAATCAATGCTTTTTTTATGTAATATCTCTAAAAATTTCAATACAAAAATGACATGTTAGTAAAACTAAAGGGGTTTAAAAAATAAAAATCCTGATTTATTGACCAATCGCGATACGCGATGGGCATAGCCAAAGAGGCCATCGCGATACGTGATGGTCCTTGATGACACATCAACAACGTGTCACCCGGAGAGGTGACACGTGGCAGAATTGTGTCTTAGAAAATGACACGTGTCCGCCACGTGGCAGAGGGTGTTTAAGAAAGTGACACTTGTCTGCCACGTGGCGACACGTGGCACTCTCTGAGTAACACATGTCATTGCGATACGCGATGACAAAAAAAAAAGGTTCCATTCGCGTATCGCGATGGGACCACTTTTCAGCTATAAATAGGGGGGTGACCATCCCATTCTCACACCACCAAAACCCACTCTCTCTACCTCGGTTTCCGTGCCTCCGACCCGACGATCATCACCTTGTAACCCGTACCATACACCAACGACACCTCGAAGTTCGTACCGAAAATCCCGATGACCGACGTACCTCGTTTTGCGTGCCGACCTCGTAACGCGTGACGGCCCCGTAAACTGTGCTGACCCAAGACGACCCGACGTCTCGCCTCGAATTACGTGCACGACCCGGCGACACCCGAACGTTGCCTAGAATTGCGTGCCGATGAGTTGTTGATCAAGATTCTCAAAATACGTACAAGCGTCGAAGTGCTGCCGATAATCTAGAAAACAATAAGCCGAACAATGGTAGGAGTTCTGCCCAAATAAAAATATTATTATTCCAAAAGGCTTAGACCCTAGTCGGGGGGTATAGCCTAGACCTTGATTAAATTATAACAATTAAATAAAATTTCTTTATAA
Organism: Bidens hawaiensis; assembly: GCF_021521415.1. Classification (NCBI taxonomy): domain Eukaryota; kingdom Viridiplantae; phylum Streptophyta; class Magnoliopsida; order Asterales; family Asteraceae; genus Bidens; species Bidens hawaiensis. The sequence continues at coordinate 1,082 of NW_027491709.1, forward strand.
TTAAGAAATAAAAAGTTTTATAAACAAAGGTTACAACTAAATATAATTTCTTTATGGTTAAGAAATATAAGTATTCATGGGAATATAGTTAAATAATATTTCTTCAAGAGTAAGAAAGATAAGTTTTACCTACAAAAGGTATAGTTAAAAATAGTGTTTCTTTATGATTAAGAAACATGAGATTTTATATACAAAGTTTATAGATAAATGATGTTTCTTCTTGAAGAAGAAACATATCATAGACATTTCTTCTTCAAGAAGAAACATAGTACATGATTGGCAAATAAAGAGAATGAATTCCTATCCAAAATGTTTTATTCAAACAAACAAACAATCAATCAAGGTTTAAGTTATCAAAACCAGACTAAAGGTCTGTAGCCGGATTAAGAGACGATCCGGGTATTTATATAAACCTATTTTATTATAGGTCAATCATTCATTCATTCACAAAAGGTTTTCAAACGAGATCACCACATCATTCAGAACAGACAGTCAGAGATGAATACGTTAAACCTTTTTTCAGTCAAGATAAACAGGTTGTTTATCTTAAATAAATATAGTCAAATAAATATTTATGGGATTACGTGACCCCTATTAAAATACAAGATAGAAAATAAAAGCAAGTCAAACCGAGTACACATGTGTCTGGATCCAAACATAATCAATCTAGTCTATCAGTCAAGGCTACGTGGCCGCACACTAGAGATCATAATAAAAGTTCTCCAATGGGCATCAGTTCCCAATGGGCGTTGTAACACCCCGACCAAAGGCGGATTAACATCGGGGCGCCACATATTGTTTCATTACTCGTGACACTATTGGGTGTCAATATTTAATAAATTCATTCATTCGCGCACGCGTAAGGTAAACACAAGATAACATAAATAAACCAACATAAATTAATATATTATAAATCATAATATTCGAACAGCAATAACTTGTCTTGATACATTTTAATCTAGGTCCAAAAGTAAAAACGTCCTACGTGTCCACAAGCTCCAAAACAGCTACTGCAAACCTGAACATGTGTTAAAATAAACGTCAAACACTTGCGTGTTGGTGAGAAATCAAGTTTGATACAATACATAGATAACAATAAATCTGCGCGCAACATGTGTATGTCTGGTTTTCAACAAGGGTGTAATCTGATCGGGACCAACTCTAAGATTCATAAGACTGCCAGTGCTCACAATTGAGCTCACAAACAAGACAAACTGTGCATGTGTAAACAAAAGAGAAAATCATAAACGATAGTTCTCCCGTGTGTTCATCTAATGGTACCATGAGAACTGCGGAATAGACCGACAAGACGGTTAATGATCCACACATACAAATAAACAGCCAAGTCTACGTCCTCAACACATGGGATACTGCGCGACTAAAGTTCATAAACAAGTTTAAGACTCTAAGTTTGTATGAACACATGAACATCCCAAAACATTAAAAGCAAAAAGGGATTAGGTACGAGATTACTCACTTGATAAACGATGCGGTGTAAGATAAAGCAAGAACCAACTTTAAACAAGCACAAGTTAACCTATAAATAAGATTATTGTTTTAATGATTTGTTTTAAGTCTTGATTATAAGTTTGCATAAGTAGATTATTATATATAATATATTACCGAAAAAGCAGGACAGAATCAGGGAGGAAGACGGAGGCAGAGAGGGAGGCGGCAGAGAGAGCAAGGAGCAAGAGAGAATAGGAGAGATTAAGTGTTTTGTGTGTGTAGTGTTATGAAAATATTATTATTATTTATAGGAAAACCCTAGGAGACATAATCCCTAGAAAGGGGGGAAATGATCTTTAACAGGATCAAGCAAAAGATATTAAAAAGCAAAAGATATCAAAAAGCATAAGAAAACAAAAGCAAAAGATATGGAAAGATATGGCAGCTGCAGGGGGCAAGATAAAGCTGACAGGTTAACAGTAAAAAGCATGGGCGGATCAGATAAAGGTACTGGTCAAGCATGGCAAAAGCAGATCTCAAAAGATAATGTCAGTCACTTTTTCTGACAACCAATGGGGTTGGTGCGCATGCTGCGCCGAAAGTAACTTTTCAGACATAAAGCAGATTAGGTCAACAGCTCAAAAGATAAGACAACACAAAAGCAAACGGCTAGATTCAACAGAAGAAAACTCTAAAGGGTTTAGCGCGAGAAGGCTAAGGCGCGAAGGCAGACACAGAAGGTCAAGAGAGCGCGAGCGCGAAGGCAGATGGAACTAACCTTAACGCGTCGCGGAAAGAACTACCGTTCTTAGCGCGCTGCGAGAAGAATTACAATTCTTAGCGCGCTGCGAGAAGAATTCGTCTCGCGTATCGCTGAAACAGGTGGTCTTCACGCAGGATTCCTTGTAAGGAGTCTGGCGCGTGGAGCAGCGCAGACAACCTTAGGCGGGAAGGAACAAAGGACAAGCAAAGAGTTAGAAGAAAAAGAGGGAAACAAGGCGTAAGGGCGGGGACGGCGACAAGAGGGGAAAAGAAGGCGGAAAGAGAGAAGGAGAGGGACGGGACGGCGGAAAGAAAGAGAGAGAAAGAGGCGGGAAGGAAAATATATATTATTATTAAAAGTAAAATATAAGTATAAATAAATATTAAATCATAAAAGAAAGAGATCGGATAAGAGAAACGGGTACCTGGGTCGGGTCGGATCGGGGCAGATGTCACAGTCTCCCCTACTTTAAGAAATTTCGTCCCGAAATTTATCTCGAAGTAGGTTGCGCAGAGAACAGGTGCGGGTACTTGATCTTCATTTGATCTTCCCTTTCCCATGTAAACTCGGCTCGCGCTTGGACTCCCAGCGAACTTTCACGATAGGGATACGACTGCGCTTGGTTTGCTTTACCTCGCGATCCATAATCTCAACAGGCTTCTCAACGAAATGCATAGTTTCATCAACTTGAACTTCATCAAGTGGAATGTGAAGGTTCTCGTCAGCTAAACACTTCTTGAGATTGGATACATGGAACGTTGGATGCACATTACTGAGCGCGGGCGGCAGGTCGAGTCTGTAGGCAACTTTTCCTACACGCGCGAGAATCTTGAATGGACCAACATAACGAGGAGCAAGCTTACCTTTCTTCCCAAAGCGGACAACACCTTTCCAGGGCGACACTTTGAGGAGAACAAGATCACCAACTTGAAATTCGAGAGGCTTTCGCCTACGATCTGCGTAACTCTTCTGTCGGCTTCTGGCAGTCAGCAGATGATCACGGATCTTGGCGATTTTATCGGTTGTCTCTTGAACAAGTTCGGGTCCTGTGATTTGAGTTTCACCCACTTCGCTCCAACAAATCGGGGAGCGGCACTTACGACCGTAAAGTGCTTCAAATGGGGCCATACCGATACTGGAATGATAGCTGTTATTATAAGAGAACACGATCAAAGGCAGGTGCGAATCCCAATTACCTCCAAAATCAAGAACACAAGATCGGAGCATATCCTCAAGAGTTTGAATAGTTCGCTCAGACTGACCGTCAGTCTGAGGATGATATGCCGTACTCATGTCCAAGCGAGTTCCTAGCGCATATTGGAGAGATTTCCAAAAGCGAGATATAAAACGGCCATCGCGATCGGATATGATGCTCAAAGGAGTACCATGGCGGCAGACAATTTCCTTGACATAAAGCTGCGCGAGTTGCTCAACACGGTAGTTTTCACGAATGGGCAGAAAGTGAGCAGACTTAGTCAAACGATCCACTATTACCCAAATGCTATCATGTTTGCTTGCTGTTAAAGGTAACTTGGTCATAAAGTCCATCGCTACACATTCCCATTTCCACGTAGGAATTTCTGGTTGTTCGAGCAAACCAGATGGGCGTTGGTGTTCAGCTTTTACTTTAGAACAAGTCAGGCATCTAGCTACGAACACAGCAATATCCTTTTTCATACCGGGCCACCAATAAGTAATGCGCAAATCCTTGTACATCTTATCAGCGCCGGGATGAATAGAATACCGAGATTTGTGCGCTTCACTCAGGATATCAGCGCGAAGATTCTCATCACAGGGAATCCAGATGCGATTAAGGTAGCAGAGAATTCCACTCAGATTAGGCACAAAATGCGCTTCCGCGCCACACGCTAACTCGGCGCGAAGGTTACCATTACTGATGGATGCGCGCTGCGCGTCACGAATACGCGATTCAAGGTTGCTTTGAATCGGCGCGAAGTGAAGCTGGGTGCGCGGCAAGATACAGTTAAGCTGGCAGGGTTTTCGGCTGAGCGCGTCGGCTACCACATTAGCCTTACCAGGATGATACCGGATCTCACAATCGTAATCGCTGATGAGTTCGTTCCATCGGCGTTGCCTCATGTTAAGTTCCTTTTGGTCAAAGATATGCTGAAGGCTTTTATGGTCAGTGTAAAGGATACACTTAGTACCATAAAGGTAGTGTCTCCAGATCTTTAAGGCAAAAACAACTGCACCAAGTTCGAGATCGTGAGTTGTATAATTCTTTTCGTGAACCTTGAGTTGCCTCGATGCGTAAGCGATAACCTTGCCTCGTTGCATAAGAACACAACCGAGACCTTGGTTGGATGCATCGCAATACACGACAAAATCTTCATTACCCTCAGGTAGCGCAAGAACAGGAGCTTCACACAACAAACGCTTGAGCATCAGAAAGGCTTCTTCTTGCTTCGAGCCCCAAATATACGGTTTACCTTTGTGCGTTAGAGCTGTTAAAGGCAAAGCGATCTTCGAGAAGTTCGAAATGAAGCGCCGGTAATAACCAGCTAAGCCCAGAAAGGAACGGATCTCGGAAGGAGAGGATGGCGTAATCCAGTTCTTGATTGCTTCAATTTTGGATGGGTCGACATGAATACCCATCTTGTTAACAACATGACCAAGAAACTGTACTTCATCAGACCAGAATTCACACTTGGAAAGCTTAGCATAGAGTTGCTCAGCTCTAAGCTTTTGCAACACCAACCGAAGATGTTGCTCGTGCTCGGCCTTGGTCTTAGAATACACCAGAACATCATCGATAAACACAATCACGAATTTATCCAAGAAAGGCCTACACACCCGGTTCATTAGATCCATGAAAACGGCGGGTGCGTTGGTTAAACCGAAGGACATGACCAAGAATTCAAAATGGCCATAACGAGTTCGAAAAGCAGTCTTCGGAACATCTTCATCGCGGATGCGCAACTGGTGATAGCCAGAGCGGAGATCGATCTTCGAGAAACAAGAGGCACCTTGGAGTTGATCAAAGAGGTCGTCAATACGCGGTAAGGGATACCGGTTTTTAATGGTGAGTTTGTTCAACTCGCGGTAATCAATACACATGCGAAACGATCCATCTTTCTTTTTAACGAACAACACCGGAGCACCCCAGGGCGAAGAGCTAGGGCGAATGAATCCTTTAGCAGTCAACTCTTGAAGTTGGCTTGCCAATTCTTGCATCTCAGCGGGCGCAAGACGGTAAGGAGATTTAGCTACGGGGAAGCACCAGGGACAAGATCAATACGAAACTCGACTTCACGAGCGGGAGGGATACCAGGAAGATCATCAGGAAAAACTTCAGGGAAATCACGCACAACAGGGATATCGCGAAGCTTCTTTTCTTCAGCAGGTTTAACCACATGGGCTAGAAATGCAATACACCTTTTCCGCATGAGCCTTCGGGCTTCGGCGCAAGACATAAGCTTAAGACCACTGGAGGGTTTTTCGCCGTAAATATGAAGATCACCATTTTCTCGAGGAATGCGAATCAACTTCTTGGCGCAAATAACTTCGGCGCGATTCTTCGAAAGCCAGTCCATACCAATGATAACATCAAAGCTTCCAAGAGGCATGGGGATGAGGTCGATCAGAAAATCGTTTTCGTTAAGGTTAAGCGTGCAATCCTTAATCACGGAGTTAATTAAAATAATTTCACCATTAGCCAATTCAACTGAAAAATCTTCTTTTAAGTTATCGCGCGGTCGCGCAAGCTTCTGCTCGAAGGCGCGAGAGATAAAACTTCGATCGGCGCCAGTATCAAAAAGTATAGAAGCATAAAATCCGTTAAGCAAAAATGTACCATTAACTACGTCATTATTCGCTTGCGCTTGGTGCGCGGTTATGTTAAAAGCTCGTCCAGGCGTTACTTGGTTTGAAATCTGGTTCACCGGATTCGCCTGTGTGATTTGCACTTGTGGTCTCGGGCACGCGTTCCGGAAATGACTGGGATCACCGCAGTTAAAGCACGATCTGGGTCGTGGGTTTTGGTAGGTTGGTTGTGGGTTCTGCGGGTAGACTGGTGGTGTTGGCGCAATTGGGTTGGCGAGAAGGACTCTACAGTTTTCTGCAAGGTGACCAGCGCGGCCACATCGGGTACAAAGTCGACACGGGGTTTGGGTTGGGTGGTGAAATCTACAGGTTGGGCAAAAGGGGTGGTTTCCTGTGTAAGGTTTCTTAGTTGGCGGGGCAGGGAGTGCTGGATTGGTTAAGGCATAGTTATGGGCTACAGGAGGTGTTGGGTAGGCTGACAGAGGGTTAGGCGCATAAACTGGAGATTGGTAAATGGGTTGCTGGACAATGGGCGGGTTGGTAAGCGCATAGGCTTTGCGCCTGCGCTTGAGGTTGTTACGGTTTGAGGGTTCTGGCTTGGTTTCTGTTGGTTCAGGGGCAGTCTTGGTGGGTTTAGTCTTCTCAGTTCCCCGAAGGAACAGGGTTCCTGCTCTGACATGGTTGTCGCTGAGCACAGCGGCCAACTCAATGGCGTCAGAGAGGGTAACTGGGTTTCTAGCCCATACAGAATCTTGAATTTCCATGGGGAGACCCCCAAGGAATTTCTCTATGGCTCGACGGGAAGGGGTAACAAGGTGAGGGACAAGCAGGCTTAGTTCATGGAAGCGCGTCGCGTACTCGCGCGCTTCACCACTGTATTGCTTAAGATTCCAAAATTCCTCCTCCAGGCGCTTAACTTCTTTGGGAGGGCAGAATTCTCGCGTCAAGAGATCCTTAAATTCCTCCCAGAGCATGCTGGAAGCAGCTTCTGCGGCACGCGCATGAGCTACTCCATTCCACCATGTAAGCGCTCTAGATTCCAGGACACTGGAAGCATACAGGGTTCGTCTGTCTGAGGGGCATTGGGTGTGGAGGAAAGTGTTTTCTATTTTCTCAAGCCACTGGAGCATCACGGTGGCTCCTTCAAGACCTGTGAACTTTGGAGGGTTACCCGCGTTAAAGGACTTAATGTTGTAACCAGAGGTGTTGGTATTGTTTTGGCTCAAAGCTTGGGCTATTGCGGCGGCCATTTCCTGGGAACGTTGCTGAGAACGTCTGCGCGCGGCTTCCTTCTTCTTGAGATGGCGACGAGATAGCGGAGGCATTCTATAAAAATTTTAATTTTAGTTAATATCTTGATTTTAGCGCAAAGTTTTAATCTTATAAAGCTTGGTTTCACGGAGTCAGTTACAGTCAAAAGTTAAAGTAAAATAAATGACCCTAAATGCAGACTTAATAAAGGTAACAAATTCGAATCAAGAATCGACAATTCATGTATCACCATGACTTTCCGAATTCCCAATTTAAAATATACGAGCAAACGAGTATTGGAGATTGACGATTCATGTATCACCATGACTTTTCAATCTTCAATATAAAATATACAAGAAAATGAGTATTGGAGGTTGACAATTCATGTATCACCATGACTTTTCAAGTCTCCAACCTCAGAACATAATCGTAAATGGAAATTGAAAATCAACTATTCATGTATCACCATGACTTTTCGGATTTTCAAATCCAACAAACGAACATGTAAGTAAAATCAATAGAAATCGAAATTCAACAAGAATCGAAATATCGCGAAATAAAACATAAAATCATACACTGCGCAAGCGCGAGCATATTCATAAATAACGAGTAATTAACAATAAGCGCGCAAACATGAGATTTCTCTCATGCGCGAGAAGGGACTCTTAGGTATTCTAGGCCGTTACGTCTAACCACCTATCCTAAAGTCAACGTGCTCTGATACCAATCTGTAACACCCCGACCAAAGGCGGATTATACATCGGGGCGCCACATATTGTTTCATTACTCGTGACACTATTGGGTGTCAATATTTAATAAATACATTCATTCGCGCACGCGCAAGGTAAACACAAGATAACATAAATAAACCAACATAAATTAATATATTATAAATCATAATATTCGAACAGCAATAACTTGTCTTGATACATTTTAATCTAGGTCCAAAAGTAAAAACGTCCTACGTGTCCACAAGCTCCAAAACAGCTACTGCAAACCTGAACATGTGTTAAAATAAACGTCAAACACTTGCGTGTTGGTGAGAAATCAAGTTTGATACAATACATAGATAACAATAAATCTGCGCGCAACATGTGTATGTCTGGTTTTCAACAAGGGTGTAATCTGATCGGGACCAACTCTAAGATTCATAAGACTGCCAGTGCTCACAATTGAGCTCACAAACAAGACAAACTGTGCATGTGTAAACAAAAGAGAAAATCATAAACGATAGTTCTCCCGTGTTCATCTAATGGTACCATGAGAACTGCGGAATAGACCGACAAGACGGTTAATGATCCACACATACAAATAAACAGCCAAGTCTACGTCCTCAACACATGGGATACTGCGCGACTAAAGTTCATAAACAAGTTTAAGACTCTAAGTTTGTATGAACACATGAACATCCCAAAACATTAAAAGCAAAAAGGGATTAGGTACGAGATTACTCACTTGATAAACGATGCGGTGTAAGATAAAGCAAGAACCAACTTTAAACAAGCACAAGTTAACCTATAAATAAGATTATTGTTTTAATGATTTGTTTTAAGTCTTGATTATAAGTTTGCATAAGTAGATTATTATATATAATATATTACCGAAAAAGCAGGACAGAATCAGGGAGGAAGACGGAGGCAGAGAGGGAGGCGGCAGAGAGAGCAAGGAGCAAGAGAGAATAGGAGAGATTAAGTGTTTTGTGTGTGTAGTGTTATGAAAATATTATTATTATTTATAGGAAAACCCTAGGAGACATAATCCCTAGAAAGGGGGAAATGATCTTTAACAGGATCAAGCAAAAGATATTAAAAAGCAAAAGATATCAAAAAGCATAAGAAAACAAAAGCAAAAGATATGGAAAGATATGGCAGCTGCAGGGGGCAAGATAAAGCTGACAGGTTAACAGTAAAAAGCATGGGCGGATCAGATAAAGGTACTGGTCAAGCATGGCAAAAGCAGATCTCAAAAGATAATGTCAGTCACTTTTTCTGACAACCAATGGGGTTGGTGCGCATGCTGCGCCGAAAGTAACTTTTCAGACATAAAGCAGATTAGGTCAACAGCTCAAAAGATAAGACAACACAAAAGCAAACGGCTAGATTCAACAGAAGAAAACTCTAAAGGGTTTAGCGCGAGAAGGCTAAGGCGCGAAGGCAGACACAGAAGGTCAAGAGAGCGCGAGCGCGAAGGCAGATGGAACTAACCTTAACGCGTCGCGGAAAGAACTACCGTTCTTAGCGCGCTGCGAGAAGAATTACAATTCTTAGCGCGCTGCGAGAAGAATTCGTCTCGCGTATCGCTGAAACAGGTGGTCTTCACGCAGGATTCCTTGTAAGGAGTCTGGCGCGTGGAGCAGCGCAGACAACCTTAGGCGGGAAGGAACAAAGGACAAGCAAAGAGTTAGAAGAAAAAGAGGGAAACAAGGCGTAAGGGCGGGACGGCGACAAGAGGGAAAAGAAGGCGGAAAGAGAGAAGGAGAGGGACGGGACGGCGGAAAGAAAGAGAGAGAAAGAGGCGGGAAGGAAAATATATATTATTATTAAAAGTAAAATATAAGTATAAATAAATATTAAATCATAAAAGAAAGAGATCGGATAAGAGAAACGGGTACCTGGGTCGGGTCGGATCGGGGCAGATGTCACAGGCGTCAGTTCCCGGAGAACCGTAATTGTGTGTGTATGAAAAGTGGTACAAATCCCAGAAATAAGAGACGTTTCTGCTGAGGGTGTTTCATGAAAACTATCTTGTCAGTCAAAGAAAGATTTATAAAATGTTTTTAGAGTCAACGATTCATCAGCATATCGCTGACGTATTCCCCCCCCCCAAAAAAAAAAATTACAGGAAATAAAGTTAGCACAAGTAGCATGGAATACTTATAGCTAACTCATGGAGATAGATGCTCGCAAGGTAGAGGTGGCTCAATATTTTAAATTATTAAAATATTGCAAACAATATTTAAACAAAGTTTTATAAATAAAACAAAGGTTTGAAAATCAAACTCTTGAATATTTATTATTCGAGAAGCTTTATATTAAATCAAATATTTTGTTATATTTTACAAATAAACTAATGTTTCAAAAGATAAATTAATATTTTATTATAAACTAAAAACTTCCGCTAAAACTTGGATATATTTTCAAAACAGGTACCAACTATTGGTCACACGCCTAAGCCCTAAGTGAGGGTGTGACATTTTTTTTTGAACGACCAACTAAGTAACGCCGGGTACTTCGTACGCGGCCCCCATTGGCTAAAGGTAGCCCGAGCAGGCCACTAGTCCGGACGGACGAAGCCCCTAGCGGTCCACCTATTGAGGGATTCACCGGATAAAACCCGACCCCTACGCCCGCCAAATGGCACGACAGCGAGGAGCCGGTAAAACCGGGTGAGATCAGGACTCGAACCATGGCAATCCAGGGTCATCCCTCATATCTCCCATATAAATTGGTGATAGTGAGGTTTGAACCCCCTACCACTCACTATTAAAGTGAGTGCTCTACCATTGAATCACATCCGGGTGTGACGTTTTACATGAGTAATAAAAATTGGCATCATATTGGTATTTACAAATATGTAAAATTATAAAGTTCTCCTACAATGATATAAACATTTAAGTATAAAATTAATTCTTCAATGAATTTCATAGCAAAAACTTAACAAAATGTTTTTTTTTTTATTTAAAAAACGCTTCACTAACAGATATTGATTGAAACCTTTGTTTTCTTATACATTTTGTTTCTATAAGTTTTTTTTATCAAGAATGTTAATTTCATAGATATCTCTGTAAACTAGTGAAACTATAAAATATAATATAAGAAAAGAAAAAGAAACTTGTTTTTATGTTTTTTTTTCCTACACAGGATGTTGGGATCTATTGCATAATTATTTTTATTCTTGTAGTTTATATAGTTTAAAGAAAATACATGTACTTTTCATATGCTTCAAATTATATCTGTTCATTTATTACATGAATCAACATAAACGAACTTCTCGTCGAACGATACATGGATTAATATGAAATTATATTATAATAATAGTAATACAAATGTTGTAAGGTGTAGAAAAACCTCTTATTTGAAAACATTATAGAATTCTACACTAGGGATGAGCATGGTATTGTACTGGTACCAGGAACCAAAAATCCCGATTCTGAAAATCTCAAATTCTTGGTACAGGTACCGGTACCGAAATATTCGGTTCAGTACCAGTACCGGGACGGTACCAGGATTATACCGGTACCGAAGGTAAAAAATCGGGAAATATCGATACCGTACTGTATCGTACCGATCCCGAAACTTTAAACCTTGGTACCGATTCAGTACCGGTACATGTACCAATAGATACAGTTACCGATTTTGCTCATTCCTATTTTACCCAATGATTTATTAAAACTATTAGATTATTAAATTGTTAAATGTAATGTTTTATTACAGTTAACTAAAAAAATTCTAATTTTAAAAATACAACTGAATTTAACAAAGGCATAAAATCTATTAGAACATTTTATGGTGTGAAATAATTGTTATGTTATCGTTTATTTGTTTTTATATATGAATCAGAATCAATGACTTGTATACTAATTTTTATTATTCATGTAGAAAAATATTTTATTAGATATATAATAAATAGGTTTTATGGTATTTAAAATTTAAAATATATACAGTTTAATTTTTAATTAAAATATAGGTTAATTAATAAAGCAAGAAATAGAAGGAAGCTTTTTTTTTTTTAAAAAAAAGACACTCTTTTGATAAATAGTTTTGAACCAATACCAATTAGTAAATAATTTTTAACAACACTTTTTTGTGAAAAAAACCCACATGTGCTTCCAACCAGATCTGAAAATTAAGCGTGCCTTGTGTCACCTTGTCTGCGTGCGTGTGGATCTAGTGGTGGCCCCACTAACTTCTCATTGCAAGTTAGGTTTGGGTAGTTAAGTAAAATGGCCCAAATATACATACAACCATTTTTTTTGAACGACCGTATACATACAACCATACAAATCTTGTTTTGGAGGCTATGAAAAAAGAACAAAACATCCGGGCAGGGCCGGCTCCGAGAATTAAAAAAAAAAATTTGGTCGAAGACGAAAAATATCTTGGGCCTATAGTAAAATGAGTATTTTTTAGGTTTGAACAATTTAATTTTTAAATTGGCTTCCTTGATTGGGAGTCATACCCCTTTAGCACTAGACCAAGTTAGTTGTTTTTTAATTTTGTAAAACATTAACTATATATATAGTTTTTCATAAAAATATAAAAAAAAAAAAAAAAATCGGACCTAGCGGGTAGTCGGGCCTATGGCCGTCGACTACCCTGCCATATGCCATGGTCGGCCTTGCGTCCGGGCCCAATTCAGAGGCGAATTGTGGCTACCGGCTAATAGAGGTGCACATGCTAACCGGTTAACCGATTTTTAACTGGTTAATAATCGGTCCATCACTAAGCGGTTTTTACTCGGTTCTAATCGCCGGTTAGAAATCGGTTTATATTATTGATTTTCGAAACCGGTTAACTGGTTTTTTATTTTTATTTTTAAAAACTTGGTTTTTCCCTGTTACTCACCAGTTAACCGGTTCGGTTACACCTGAAACTGATTATGCCGGGTATGGGTTTCTTGTCTCAAAACCGGTTAGTATCCGACCCGATTAACCGGTCTAACCGGTTATTTCCTGCCAAATAATTAACTGGTTAGAAAATTAACCGACTATCGGTTAACCGAAATGTGTACCTCTACTGGCTAATAACACCTAAATGTTGGAATTAATTGGCTAATAACACCTAAATGTTGGAATTAATTAGATCAAGAAACACGATCTTATTAATATATTAAACCCAAAAACAAAAACTCACCAACAAAGACAATACCGTGTTAAATAAGCTAACTTAATTGACTCCTAATCTAATACAAAATCTTAATAACAAGCAAACAATTAAACTACAATTTAAACATGGCATATAAACATGGGTTAGATAACGAGTCAAAACTAATTTTTATTTTTTTTTTGTAAGAAATAAGTTATATGAAAGTTTTTGTTTTCCAACAATTAACTAATATTATCGAAGTTAGAGATGAATAAATACACTGCTCCAGTCCTTCAGAGCCTTTAATGAATGAAATATCAAACATTGAAACCTATTAATATTTTGGAATTCATTTAATATTACTAGCTATATTATTATTATTATGTGTCGTCAAATTTCAAAATTCCATTGTCGTCCAGCGGTTAGGATATCTGGCTTTCACCCAGGAGACCCGGGTTCGATTCCCGGCAATGGAACCTTTTTGGTTACTGGTTTAAACAGTAGTTTCAGTGTACTCTGAACCACAGACCTTAAAGTCGATAATCCTCACGGTTTGTATATCCAACTACAAAAACCTTCCATTGAATTTGCTGTTGTTCGTTGGATGTCCATTGATTAAAAGCTGTGCACAAACCAATAACCAGAATAACGATGTTCATTGATTAAAAGCGTGTGCACAAACCAATAACCAGAATAACTCGGTTTCAGTTCGTAGGGACTCAAAACAGCGTGTGCACAAACCAATAACCAGAATAACGATGATGTCCATTGATTAAAAGCGTGTGCACAAACCAATAACCAGAATAACTCGGTTTCAGTTCGTAGGGACTCAAAACCGAACCGAATCGCCCTGTGCACACCCCTACTAGCCACCATAAAAGAACCTAGTTTCCGTTCGTGGGGACTCAAAACCAACTCCAGTTTGGCCAGGCGCAAGGCTGCAACCTGTTATAAACCCAACTAAGTATAAATTTTTTTTAAATGGCACACTTTGACCCAAACTTATTTTGCTTAGACAAGTCTAACGTTGGCAGCAACATGTTCGATTTCTGTGATGTGTGCATCTTAATTAACTGTGGTTACAACACCAAATCACCAATGGCCATCACAGAAGGCTGCAGGAGTGTCCGGTCAGCAATTAACAAGCTGAATGATACGGTTGCAATGATGCAGAAAGTAGAAGCATTGCGGACTCATGAGTGTTGTTGATCAACATAAGAAGTGAACTAGAAAACAAAAGTTTGATGGTAGATAGTTTTTTAGTTTTATTTGACATCAAAAAGAGTCTGCTTGACTTTTGACTTTCATGAGTCAACCATGTAAAAGAATACCATGAAGCCTTCTACCTGCTCATATGGCGAGCGTTGGTGCGCTGTAATTCTAGAAGAGTTTTAATACTTCTACGGTTCTACCTGCTCATATGAAATGATCGCTCAACATCTCATAACTTAATACTTTATTTTGTTATAAAATAGTGTTTCATTACCTGCATTTGCTCGTAAGGGAATGAATTAGAGTAAATACATGAATCCATATATTCCAATTTTACTCGCAATTCACACCTACATTACACATGTCTATATACACATAACCAGTACACACCCACACAAAACAAAGTTATTGTCACGGTACGATAATTTCATACAGATTTACTCAGAAAACATTTAGCAAGTGCATTGCAAGTAGCTAAACCGAACCAAGAATACTCATCCGGTTTGATTCAGCTCAGCTTTTGACCCATACGCATTTTGGCTAAAACATATTCTAACCATAACCAAAAAACTACTTTCAAACACCTGTTTAAAACATCCGACTTGTCTTTTTGAAAGAAGTTAAGGTTTCTGTGTACCGATGAACACTTTCTGGGTAGATGTAAATGTTGGGGAGACTAAATATCTGCTTAAAACTCTTGTCATGAACATTGTACGTTATAACCTTCTCACGAATCTTAAACACAAGAAATGTATCCTCTTCTTGTTTGCCTCTAACCACATCAATTACACTGAAATTATAACCGCCAAACACAGAGATCATTTCCGGGAAAGCATCCGGAGCTGTATTCGATACTTGACAAACCACCCCGAACGATCGCTCAACATCTCAAACACGTTGAAGTGTAGACCATTCTCTTCTTGATTCTCGTAAGCTATAAAATGTAGATGACCTCTAGATTCCCCAAAATACGTTGTCAGTATATCAGAAGACGTCAAACCCTCCGGCAAGGGCAACGTCTGCAACCGTTCAATGTCTACGTTAAAGCAAAAGTGATTGCGATTGAGATAAAAGGGAGCCCAGTAAACAGAACCATTCCAGTAAACCGGGTTACTCAAATTACAAGCGGTGAAAGACTCGGTACAAATCTTCCATTTCCTTGTTTCAGACGAGTAGATTTGAATCTGAAACGAGTCCTTATCAGTCTCTAAAGCACGAATACAAACAAGTTTGTAGTGAACACAATCTGTTTGATTAAACACAAGAGCTGCGAAACGGATGGTTTTACTAGCTCGGTAACCTCCAATGACAGATGGGATGATAGCCAATTGCTTGGTGGTGGGATTGAATACATAATATTTAAGAGTAGCATTGCCACCTAGCGGGCCTCGATCGGTGCAGCAAAGTAGTAAGCCGTTACAAGATTGGACGATTTTAACTTGGGGGCGGTTAATGTAAGTGTCGAGACTACTAAAAGGAGGAGGGCTTGGGTTTTCAACATTAAATGGAACATATAAAGTTGATTCATCATAACCACTAAAGAAAAGACCGGGAGATTTTAAAATATTATTATCGTACCTGCGGGTGAAATGTGTGTGGGTTAAAATTGATAGCCAGTGTTCAGATACGGATTTGAAACGAAGGATGGATACTAATATTTTAAAATTAATGTTGAAAGACAAGTCAGATGTTTTAAACAGATGTTTGAAAGTATTTTTTGGTTATGGTTAGAACAAGTTTTAGCTAAAATGAGTATGGGTCAAAAACTTTAGTTGTATTCTAGATGTCTGTGAGCCGAACCGAACCGGACAAGTATTCTTTGTTCGGCTTAGCTACTTGCAATGTACTTGCTAAATGTTTTCTAAGTAAATCTGTATGAAATTATCGTACTGTGACAATAAATGTGTGTATGTTTTATGCGGGTGTTTATGGTTACTGATTATGTGTATATAGACATGTGTAATGTGGGTGTGACTTGTGAGTTTAATTGGAATATATGGATTCATATATTTACGAGCTTATTCAGGTATGAAACACTATTTTATAACAACAAAATGAAGTATTAAATTATGAGATGTTGAGCGATCATTCAGGGTGGTTTGTCAAGTATCAAGTACAGCTTGATGATCTTAGGCGGGCTTTCCAAGCGACAACCCCTATGTCCATTGATTTGTTTTGATTCAATGTTATTGATGTGGTTAGAGGTGAAAATGAAGAAGATAAATTCATGTTATGAAAATTCCCGTGAAGATTGTAAGGTATGATGTTCATGACAAGAGTTTTATGAAGATATCCAATTTCTCCGGCTACGATTATAGAATATACGAACTTGCTCATCGTTATACCGAATTGTTATCTTTTTTCTAAAGGACAATTCTGTTTATTGCAACATTTTTGTTATTAAAGTGTAGCTTAATTGGATGTTGTATGTAATGTGGCTGCTCCTGTTAGGTTATCTGATTGTTGATTTTTATATTTAAATTGATATTTGTTTACAGTTAAAATAAATTCTTTCATATAGACAATGTTGGATTTTGGTTCTAGAATTATAGCGCACCAACGCTGGCCATATGAGCAGGTAGAAGGCTTCGTGGTATTCTCTTACATGATTGACTCTTGAAAGTCAAAAGTCAAACAGATACTTTTAATGTCAAATAAAACTAAAAAACTATCTACCATCAAACTTCTGTTTTCTAGTTCACTTCCTATGTCAATCAACAGCCCTCATGAGTCAGACATGTTTCTAACTTCTGCATCATTGCAACCATATCATTCAGCTTGTTAATTGCTGACCCGACACTGCTGCAGCCCTGCTGTGATGGCCATTGGTGTTGTAACGCAGTTAATCAAGATGCACACACCACAGAAATCGAACATGTTGCTGCCAGTTCGACTTGTCTAAGCAAAATAAGTTCGGGTCAAAGCGTGCCATTTAAAAAGAAAATTGATACTTGGTTGGGGTTATAACAGGTTGCAGGCTTGTGGCCAAACTGGAGTCGGGTTGACATAAGTCATTTTAGTAATTTTTTTCAAAATAGGTTCTTTTTATGGTGGCTACTTGTAGGGGTGTGCACAAGGCGATTCGTTTGGAACCCACGAACTGAAACCGAGTTATTCCAGTTATTGGTTTCTGAACAAGCTTTTAATCAATGGACATCCAACGAATAACAGCAAATTCAATGGAAGGTCTTTGTAGTTGGATATACAAACCGTGAGGATGATCGACTTTAGAGTCTGTGGTTCATAGTACACTGAAACTACTGTTTAAGCCAGGAACCAAGAACATGCAAGATCCTATCTTGGACCAGAAAAGTGAAAAATATAATTTATTAAATTGCTCAAAAAAGGTTCCATTGGCGGGAATCGAACCCGGGTCTCCTGGGTGAAAGCCAGATATCCTAACCGCTGGACGACAATGGAATTTATAAATTTAATGATACATAATAATATAGATGATCAAAATTAAATAAGTTCCTAAATATTAATCGGTTTGAATGTTTGGTATCTTTATTCATCTCTAACTTTGATAACATTATAAGTTCATTGTTGGAAAACATAAACCTTCATATAACTTATTTCTTAATAAACAAAATAAAATTGGTTTTGACTTGTTATCTAACCCATGTTTATATGTCATGTTTAATTAGTAGTTTAACTGTTTGCTTGTTATTAAGATTTTGAGTTAGATTAGGAGTCAATCAAGTTAGCTTATTTAACAAAGGTATGCTTAATATAGATAGATGGTGTAGGTCATAGTCTTTGTTGGTGAGTTTTTGTTTCTTGACGTCTAGGAAAACCGGATGAACTCACAAACGTTGATTTAGTTTGTTGCAACTGTGCTACATTCAACCGATGTCTTGTGTTCTACATTCAATGATAGAAAGTGAGTATATAAGATCGAGTGGTCTAACAAAGAGATTAATACTGCGTTGTCGGATCAGTTTGACTAGACCACCATGATTGTCAACTTGCAATTTATATTGTAGGAATTTGCCATCTGTTTAATGCTTCTAAACCTTGGTTTTTCAGTTACGAATAGATCTTTTATATTTTCTATACCAAGGACCATCTATGCAAAGATAGATATTAATGATTTGGCAATGAACGTATCTTCTTCTTTTTATTCGCCTATAACCAAATCCTTGACACCTAAACTATAACTCCTCTTGGCAATTATCTTCGGGAAAGCACCCGGAAGCACATCAAGCTTTACTCGATACTTTACAAGCGAACCTAAATGATCACTCAACATCTCATACACAGTCAGGTGTAATCCGGAGTAAGGGACCGCAACTACTAAATGCAAATGACCTCTAGATTCCCCAGAGTACTTTATCGGTGACCTACTTTCCAACGGGAATGGCAAGAGAAACGTTTGCAACTGTTCAACCATGATGTTGTTGCACAAGAACTGTCGCCATAAAGAGCCCAACGAACAACTCCGTTTAAGTAAACTCCTTTTCTACTATAAAAGTACTCATTCGGACAGTAAAAAAGATTCAAACCTTATATCAGACGAGTAGATAAGAACTTGATGCGTGGTCTTTAACTAACGGGCATAGATTTTTCACCCAAGCAGGTTTGTAAATAAGTTCATAACAGGTGACATCATGCCATTATTCGTAACCGTTATGCATCCTGATCAAATAATGAGATCCTGATATGCTAGAATGACTGCTATTTATGGTTTCTTAAATAGTACTTTTCATAATGACAAAACTAATACAACTTTTCCTTTTATTTCAAGTTCTTTCGGAAATAACACACAATGGATACACGATCTAGTTAAACCAAAATAATAGGGTGTCAGATCAATGAGTGACCGGTTTCAATAATAAATCCCAAATAAACGACTTTCAATTTCTCGATAAATAGAGCATACGTGCACAAACACAAACTAACATACGCCACATACAGGATCCATTTAATCAAAAGCCAAAATATAAATTTGCATGTAAATGACTTTCAATTTGTCGATAAACAAAACTTAACTTATATCCTCCAGTTTGATCCTAAATTTAGTACCAAATATATATAAACTTATGACAGGTATGATGTTGCCTGTTGGTAAGTTCACATGCTAAAGCAGCAAGAAACCAAGGATCTGTAGTAACCTTTCTAGTGAATCTAAATTACAAGACAATTATAAGTCATAGACAAATATTTTTAAATCACACACTCAAACTCTGAAATAATGAAAAACATAAACAAACCTAATTGCCTTTCATAAAGAAGTTAAGGTTTCGATGTAACGATGAAAACATGGTATATCTTCATGGAAGTTTCTGGGGAGAGTAAATATCTGGTTATAATCTTTTCGCCAACTTTCAGCACCATGAATGTATCTTCTTCTTGACCTCTAACCAAATCAATGACTTTGGATTGAAAGCGACTTTCAAAATCGAACATCCAAGGGTAAGCATCCGGAAGCTCGTCAAGCTCTACTTGATACTTGACAAACCACCCCTTATGATCCCTCAACATCTCATACACACTCAGACGCAAACCATTTTCTTCCGGATTCAGAATATCAGGTTTCTCTGTGTGTAATATTAAATGTAGATGACCTCTAGATTCCCCAAAATACATCGTCCATACTTCAGAACACATCACTCCCTCCGGCAAGGGCAATGTTTGTAATTGCTCATCGTCTATTTTAAAATACAATTGTTTGTCATGAAAGGGAGCCCAATGAACAGCTCCATTCCAGTAAACCGGGCCACGGAAACCAAGTTTATGTGCAAAGAATGATTCGATAGAAATCTTCCATTCGCTTGTTTCAGACGAGTAGATTTGAACCTGAAACCGATCCTCACGAGGCTCCAAAACAAGAATACAAACTACTTTGTAGTGAACACAGTCTGTTTGATGAAACGCTAGAGCCATCCGTCTGTAACCTACCTGACCTCCCGGGACCGGTGGGATGAATGACAATTGCTTGGTTGTGGGATTAAAAACATAATATTCAAGACGACCGTTGTTACCCCAATGGCCACTGCAATTCAGTAACCCATTACACGATTGCCCGATTCTATCACGACAAGCAGTATTATTTAAGCGGGAATCCGTACTAGTAAACGGAGGAGGGCTTTGGTTATTAACATCAAATGGAACATATATATTGTGGGCAAAAATACCAGGAGAATTCGAAAACTGCTTATCATACCGGTGGGTAAATTGCCTGTGACTCAAAAGCAAACGCCAGTGTTTGGATACGGATTTGAAACGAAGGACGGAGGCAACTGGGAGGCGGACAAGGATTTCGGTTAAAAGGTCATCACTGGACCCCACAATTGCTCCCGACAAGGATTGTTGGTCCGTGGAAACCTGCGAGAAGCAGGTTTTGTCTGTTGCACTCACCATTATTAGGGTTTCCAGGACAAACTGTACATACAATTTAGAGACATATTATATTCGTCAATTGATCAAGAAGAGAAAGTGGGCCCTGCCAGCCCGAAACCTAAAGGCCTGAATTATCCATTCTATTGAGTTATTTTTAGTTTGGGATTAAGATAAAGGAAAATTCTCAAAATATCCGACTACTTTTAGAGTGATTCCAAATGCGGCCCTCTAAAATTAAAATTCCTCTTTTGTTCGTTTACTAACTTGTCTTCGTCAATATGTTTCTTAACTTGCCGCCTCTCCTCCATATTAGCTCATAACTAGTCGCCTCCCCGCCATGTTAGCTCGAAATTCATCATCTCCCCTCCATGTTAGCTCAAAACTCGTCTCTTCTATCTGTGTCATGTGGCGGTCAGTCTAAAATCATCATCATCATCATCATCATCGTACTCAGTATATCCCACCAATAGCAAAACTATGGCGGTCAGTCTAAAATAAGAGATTTAATTTATTTTAAAAGTGTAGTGGTGTTGTACCCCAATATATATACACACATACATTTACTTAGGCTATCTTGTTATTGCGCATACATACATTTACTTTGTTTATTTTGTGATGAAATAAATTGTTAAAAAAAACAATTTTACTTTGTTTATTCAGAAATAAGTTATAGGAGACTTTAGTGTTTAGGTGTTTCCAGACTCTAGTTACAATGAACTTGTAATATTATCAATGTTTTCGATGAATAAATACATGATTCCTGACGGACAATTTTACAGTATGAAATATTAAACGTTTTATTATTTAGTCTGTTTAAGCTATGGAAGTATTTTTATCAACAACCATCAAAATTCCATTGTCGTCCAGCGGTTAGGATATCTGGCTTTCACCCAGGAGACCCGGGTTTGGTTCCCGGCAATGGAACCTTTTTTGAGTAATTCGATAAATCAATTGTTTTACTCCTCCGGTTCAGTATGGCAGGATCTTGCAGCATGTTCTTGGTTTCTGGCTTAAACATTGTTGGAGAAAGCTTTTCAATATATATAACAAAAGTATTGACGAAGCGTCATTGTATCATCCAGTTTGTTTTATAGATGCGGTGCAAGTTTTCACGAGCTCTAGCCCATGCCTGCTCTGGTCTCATTCTTAGTTGCAAAGGACTCGCACCTTCTTGTCATTGGATGATGTTGCAGGTTTTCACGAGCTCAAGATGGTTCGGTTTAAAAAGGACAATTTCGGTCCAACACAGTCATTTGCACTGAACAAAACTTTTTTTTGACATTTTTCTAAGTGTAAAATACAAACTTTTTTGACCTTTACTCCTTTAGTACAGTTTCGGTCCAAAACAGACAATTGCACTGAACATAACTTATAACAATATGAGATGCTTGCTTGACTATAATAAGCACCAACTTAATTACAAGAGCCAAATGTGCTTATCATGTCATTCAAAATGAACAAGAAACCATGAAGAAATACAGGATTTGTTTCTTTGACTTTTGACTTTCAAGAGTCAAACATGTAAAAGAAATCATGAAGCCTTTCGCTTCTTGCTCATATGGCCAACGGTAATGCAATATTATTCTTGAGCAATAAAGCTGACAACTTGCTTATTAAAATTAGTTATCTGTTCTATTTTGTTGTATTAACAAGTGTTATTCAAAATATTATATAAACCTATTTGATTTAAAAAGTGCATGTTGTGGTACAAATCGATAAGTAGATAACCTGTTTTTAATAATCAATATCAATTCGGCTTCCTCATAAGCACACAAACACAAAGAATTGTGGCTTCAAATTTGTCCTTGTATTACTAAATTCTGAAAGCATATACCTATCCATTTCAATTTCAGAATAACAGACATCAAGTCATTGTACTAATTAAACTCATTGCAGAAATCAAGCGAGAAATTAAATAAAAAACATGTTGTCGTGTTCAATGTTCAACTTCATCACAAATACAAAACACTTTGACACAACTAGGCTACACGCCCTTTGATATTCAAACACCTTAAAACAAAAGATACAAACAAATCGAAACGTCTTCTAGAAACAAACTAAGGTTTCAGTGTAACGATGAAAACCTGACTCATAGAAGTTATCGGGGAGTCTAAAGATCTGCTTAAAACTCTTGTTATGAACGTTGTATATTAGATTATTTTTCCGAATATTCAGCACCATGAATGTATCTTCTTCTTCTTCTTCACCTCGAACCACATCAATGACATAGAAACCAAACGCCAATGAACTGATCATCTCTGGGAAAGAACTAATAAATTTAGTGACATCTATTCGATACTTGACAAACCACCTTGAATAATCAGTCAACATCTCATACACATTCAGTTGACAGTTATCATTGCGATAATTGCATACTATTAAATGTAGATGACCTCTAGATTCCCCAAAATACATCGTCACTATTCTATAAGACGCCATCTCTGCCGGTAACGGCAACGTTAGCAACTGTATCTATTTTAAAGTACAAGTGATTGTGATAAGAGGGAGCCCAATGAAGGGCTCCATTAGAGTAAAACCCATTGCGGAAGGTGGCCCCGTCTGCAGAGAAAGATTCAATAGAAATCTTCCATTTCCGTGTAACAGACGAGTAGATTTGAATATGAAACAACTCATGACTACGAGGCGCTTTTTCTAAAGCACGAATACAAACAAGTTTGTAGTGAACACAATCAGTTTTATGAAATGCCAGGCCCATAAAACATATAGTTTTACGTACATTCCGACCTCCAGGGACGGATGGGATGATTGCAAATTGCTTGGTGGTGGGATTAACTACATAATATTTACGAACGCCTATGCCCCCTCTATCGCTACGGAAAAGGAGTAACCCATTACAAGATTGAAGAATTCTGATACCGTGACGATCATAGCAGAAATCTAGACTACGAAAAGGAGGAGTGGTTCGGCTTTCGACATCAAATGGAATATAGATATTGCTACTAGCGAAAAGACCAGGAGATTTTAATATGTTGTTATTATCGTATCGGTGGGTGAAATGTGTGTGAGTTAAAAGTGATCGCCAGTGTTTAGATACGGATTTGAAACGAAGGATGGAGGTGACAGGGAGGCGGATAAGGATTTCGGTTAAAAGGTCATCATTGGAACCAATCAACGCTCCAGATTGATGATCATAATCCTCAATGGAAGCTTGTGAGAAGTTGATTTGCGTTTTCTTGGTTTTGGATCTGGTGTTCACCATTTTTGGAGTGATTTTGAAAGTGTTGAAGAAGATCTGGATATATTAGTCAAACTATATAATAGACATATTATATTCGCAAGTGTGCAATTTGCCAATTTAGTTATTTTTAGTTTAGGATCCGAATATACTTGCGTGTTGGTGGCCCCCTTCCTTCTCATTGCAAGTTGGGCTTTCCAGTTAAGTAAAGTATAAAGGCCCAAATGTACAGGAATCAAGGTGCACAAACGGGGTATTTTCAGGAACCGGTTCCGGGTATGGTCAACAAAAGTCCGGGTCGTGTATGAATTGGTTCCGGGTACACTCAGGTATTTGACCGGGTTTTCCGGTTTTTTTGGGGATTCGGGTAGGGTCGGGTTTTGACCGGGTATTTCCGGTTCCGGTTCCGGGCACGTCCTACCCGTGGGTCGGGAACTGGGTATTTTGTGCACCTCTACAAGAATGAAATCAATGTAATTCTGGTTTCTAATTATCTAATTGTACATAAAATATATCTCAGATTAGGGTGGTTGGGGAGGGTTACTCGGACCCGCCGAGTACCATGATCGAGTAGGCGAGTACCCGGGGAAACCACCCTGGCTTAATCTAGTAGTTGGACGATTAGTTTGGATCGAGTTCTAGTACTCCGATTGAGTAGTGGTGCAACGGTCATATGGCCATTTGAAATTGAAAAACAATCATTTCTACTCAATATACTCTCTCAAGTTATTTCAAAAAAATTTAATGGATGCTCCCAGTCCAAGTGGTATTGGGTTGCTATCGAGGTGGATTCATCTGATTCGAGTGGTTTTGACGAATTTCTTTCCTATTAGTCAAATTCAGGTGATATGGAATTTTTGGTGTCAAACAGCAAAATTCATGACATGTGATGGGAAAAAGTACAAACAGAAGTGGTCGGTGAGATTGAATATCAATCTGCTTAAAAACAAGGATCTGTAATACATTATAAACTTTGTGGTTTTGGATGTCTAGTTAACCCATGTAGCGAATCTGAATTAAGGTACAAAACAAGTTACAAGTAAGACAATATGATACAAATTCATCATCTTCCAAGGGAGTGTTTGGATGTGTGCTTTGAAAATGTTATGCCACATTGATAAACCAAAATCAAACGATTGAACATGATGCAAGCAGCAATATTGTCAGTGTTTCGATACAATTCACAGTTTGAAGCACAAAACAATTACCTTTTTCTCATAATAGAATAACCAAAAGTCAAAACACTAAAAAAATTACTACCGCTTCAACTTCAGATCACAATAGTCACATAATCAGTTTCATATCACACACGGGCGGAACCACCTTGTAGACATCCTTCAAGATATCTCATCCATGATATCTAATATCTTCATTTGAATTGAAACACTATTGTATATTTTAACTAACAAGTAACAATGCATTATGAATTACTTATATATTTTTCTAGTAGCTCACGTTTTGCAAGTTTTTTATGACTAGCTTTTGGACAATGGTTAAATAGTATATTCACAAACTATTTTCATTAGCAATGCAAGCATATGTTTACTTAAAAAGTAACATGTTTGCAAATAAACAGTGACCCCGTACAAAAGATCTTGATCCGTCACTGATCACTCCCAAATACCACAATCAATAAAAATAATATAAATGAATATGAAAAGAAAGACATATAAATGAAGTTTAGTATACGCCTTACAACTTATAATGTCAAGAGAGCACCCACAAAAAAAAAAAATTAGATCACACCAAAAAAAAAAAAAAAAAGATCACACACACACACAAAAACAAGTACACAATCTATGGGAGAGGAAAACTAGAGTTTTCTATTGATTATGTATCATGTATGTATATGGATAATTAATATTTTTTTCATGTAAATCAGTTAACCAATTAAACTTTTTTTTAACCCAATTAACGAATCAAATACTACCATACTGCCTTCGGTATCAAGTAGGGGTGGCAACCTTGACCCAAACCATTTCAAATGGGTCAATTTGGGTTGTTTTAAAATTCAAATGGGATTTGGGTCATAGGTTTTAATTAAATGGGTCACTTGAAATTCCACATTCTTATTTTTGGGTCAAAATTGGTTGACAAATTTAACTACATGGGTCGATGTGGGTTAGTGTCTTAAGGAAAAGTGACATGTTTGGGTTGAAACATGTTTTAGATTGGAACGATATTGGCTTAGGTTTCGGCTCGGATCAGCTTTCGTGCCGACACGATTTTTAGCACTGGACGGGTTGGGTTTCGATTTCTTTCGAGTTTTCGCACTAGACGGGTCGATTAAGGTTTTTGATTCGTTTTCGTCGAAATTTCGGTTTCGGTTAATTTGTCGGGGGGTTTTTTTTTTTTGATGAACGAGGATAACGGCGAAAATATTTTAGTTTTTTTACTTTTTTCGTTATTCGTTTATATTTTAAGTTATGATTTTTTATTTGTTTTTTTTGAATTTTTTTTAGGGATTTTGATCTTAATAGAAGCCATCAAAAAATATTCAAAAAAATTAATAAAAATATCATAACTCAAAAAATAAAACAAAAACAAAAAATGAAAAAAAACTAAAACGTTTCGTCCGTTGTCATCGTTAAAAAAAAATCGACAAATTAACCGAAACTGAAAAGTCGACAACAACGGAACAAAAACATGCTAAAACAAGCTGTTAAGTGATGAAACGAACTGAATAATCGCAAAAGCAAGCTGTTAAGTGCTGAAACGAACTGAAAAATCGCTTAAACGAGCTATTAGATACTAAAACGAACTGAAAAATCGCTTAAACAAGCTGTTACGTGCTGAAACAAACTGAAAAATCGCTTAAACGAGCTGTTACGTGCTGAAAAGAACTGAAAAATCGCTTAAACGAGCTGGTACGTGCTGAAACGAACTGAAAAATCGCTTAAACGAGCTGTTACGCGATGAAACGAACTGAAAAATCGCTTAAACGAGCTGTTACGCGATGAAACGAACTGAAAAATCGCTTAAACGAGCTGTTACGCGATGAAACGAACTGAAAAATCGCTTAAACGAGCTGTTACGCGCTGAAACGAACTGAAAAATCGCTTAAACGAGCTGTTACGCGCTGAAACGGACTGAAAAATCGCTTAAACAAGCTTTACGCGCTGAAACGAACTGAAAAATCGCTTAAACGAGCTGTTGCGCGCTGAAACGGACTGAAAAATCGCTTAAACGAGCTGTTACGCGCTGAAACGGACTGAAAAATCGCTTAAATGAGCTGTTACGCGCTGAAACGGACTGAAAAATCGCTTAAACGAGCTGTTACGCGCTGAAAAGAACTGAAAAATCGCTTAAACGAGCTGTTACGCGCTGAAACGAACTGAAAAATCGCTTAACCGAGCTGTTACGCGCTGAAACGAACTGAAAAATCGCTTAACCGAGCTGTTACGCGCTGAAACGAACTGAAAAATCGCTTAAGCGAGCTGTTACGCGCTGAAACAAACTGAAAAATCACTTAAGCGAGCTGTTACGCGCTGAAACAAACTGAAAAATCGCTTAAGCGAGCTGTTACGCGCTGAAACGAACTGAAAAATCGCTTAAGCGAGCTGTTACGCGCTGAAACGAAATGAAAAATCAGTTAAACGAGTTTTGACCCAAACCCGTTTTGACCCGTTCCAACCTTGACCCGTTCTAACCCGAACCTGTTGACCCTAACCCGTTCCGACCCGAACCAAAACAACCCTACCCTTTTTTAAGTGACCCGTTTCGACCCATGACTCGTTTCGACCCAACCCAACCCATTTGCCACCTCTAGTATCAAGTTCCATCTTGATGACATTTGGGTTATTTCGGGTTAGGTTAAGTATATGGGTTTTGGGATAAAAAACACCTCTACCAACCGACGCGGGAATACAAAACAGAATTTTGAAAGTGTAGACCATTGTTTAGATTGTTTTTTCTTGTTTTGTTTTGTTATTCTCTGAATTATGACTTTCAACTTGTTACTCATATATGGGCAATGTTAATGTTATATAACTTACAGAACAAAAACCCCAAACTTGCTTATTAAAACTATTTACTTTACTTGTAAATAAGGGTTTAATTCGATAAGTATATCAAATTTAAACACTTTAACAAAGATATGGTATGACTTGATAACCGATTTTAGTAATAAACCCCAAGTAAATGTGATGCAGAATTATTTCATTATTTAAAATTCTGATTTTTAATATCTTTTGTTAGTTTAAGTTTATTTTGTTATCAATTTTATCTACTTTTATTCTAGTATAAGTTATGGTTGAGGGTTATGTAATCTTTAGTTTTGATTGAATTTGAATTATAAGAACTTTGTTCTTTGAACCTTTGGTTCGTTTTATCGGTCTTTAATTATCATGAGTGTCTTGAGCCATTGAATGCTTCCGAACCTGCATCAAAATGACTTTCCTTTTCTCGGTAAATAAAACACACATGCGCAAACACAAACTAATATTTGACTTGATAACCGACTTTAGTAATAAACCCCAGGTAAATTTTTTAGAACGGAATAAACCCCAAGTAAATGACTTTCCATTTCTCGGTAAAGAGGTTACAGACATCCACATGCGCGGATACAAACTAACAGGCGGCACATACGCTATTGTAAGGCCATAGGGTATATTATAACCCATCTTAGTTCCACATAAGCTCCACATCATTATTTTTTTCTCTTTCACTCTATGTCATTCAAAGGAAATGATTTAACCAATTTAACACATAATTAATATAACAAATCAATTAGTAATTAATAAATATTGTTCCTTTTAACCCGTTAAAAGCATAACCCATGGACCTTTTTAACACACTTAACACAAGTGTGGAATGTTTTAATCCATCTTTAAAATGCCATGTTACTTTAACCCATGTAGGGGTTAGAGTATACCCCATGGCCTAACTAAGCAAAAATATAAATTTGCAAGTAAATGACTTTCCGTTTCTCAATAAACACAACTTAACTTTCCAGTTTGATACTCAATTTAGTACCAGATAGATATAAACTTATGACAAGTATATGAGTTTACCTAACCTGATCTTCAGCGGCGAAGACAGAAATGTTTTTCAATGGGTTAATTAGGTAAGTTTGATGTTCTGACATCTATCGATTCAATTTACAGATTTTACGGGTCGGGTAGGACTGATTGCATCTTTCCAGGTGGGATGATTTTCATTATCCTTTTAGTTATTTGGTCTTATTATGCAAATGAGAAATTACATAAAAAACATGAGTACATGGCTTACATGATAGCTTTATGCAGCAGTACTGAAGAATCCATGGTGGTATCTGTTTCTTGAACCATTCCAAAACCTATGTATGGTGACACCTATAAAATCAAGAAGACAACATAAATATACAACTTGTATTGTTTCATAAGTTAATTAAGTATAAAAAGACACATTGAACAAGATGATATCAGCAAATGATCCATTGCTTTCAAATGAACATTTGATACATTGGTTAAAGAGTTTCACACATTCATTTCCGATTAACCAAAAATCTAAAACACGTGAATATAGATCCAAACCATTAGAAAACAGGCAAAAGTAACAATATCTATCATCCTTTATCACTCAGAATTTCTAATTCACACAAGAAAGAGCATTAATAATTAAATGGATATTTAGACATATATATGCTTGCTTTCAACAGCGCGTGAGATAAAAACATAATGGTATGATAGATTGTTGAAATATAAGGTAAGTGAAAGGAGCAATTATAAAATTTATGTGATCGAATGGAGGAACTTGGCCATGAAGAATGAGATTTTTAATTAATGAATGATTAAGGTTTGTGTGAGTTTCTAAATCCAGTTAGTTAGCTAAAAAGGAAGAAAAGGAAAACATAAAAACATTTGTGGACGGATTTGAACATGCGCCCAACCAGTCCTGAATCAACGGATTAAAACGATTCTCTAGTTTTTTTATTGAGGTCAAGTTTCAAAAATCTTTTGGTTCGATCGACTATCAATAACCAACTTTACATATGAAAGGATACAAACAATGGGTTCTTTTTAACCTGTTGTCTTCTACATAGCTAGATCCGCACATGCTGATCTTGGTATGTTCAAATGCCAATGCAGCAAGTAAACAAGGACCTGCAATAACCCGTCCAGCAACTCTGAATTAAAAATACAAAACACGTTACAAGTGAGACAATTTAATATAAATTCATCGTTTGGATGTGTTTCGAAACAGGTTGTGTGATATTTAATATACAAAATCAAACAATTAAACATGACGCGGGAAACAGGTGGCAGCATTTGGATACACAATTTATATATGTTTGCATTTAGAACTTGGGTATATATTACAACTAAACAAGAATATTGCAGAAAGGAAACAAGGATCAAAATAAAGAACAAAGAACGATTAGGGATATAGAGATTATATTGAATAGAAAGATTGTTGCATACAGAAACGGAATGAGAAGAACTAAAATTAAACAAATAACATAACTTCCCTAGTCACTTGCACATAACCGGGACGGGCTGTTTATTCCAACTTGAAATTAAAATAAAATTAACACAAGCAACGCCATGCAAAAGAGAGAACCGTTGAGTTTGATTTATTTTTAAACGCCTTAAGTCACACTTCTTCACTCCCAACTAGGTTTTGAAATACACGAACTTATCCGTACCGAGTGCCTTTGTTAAAACATCAGCCGTTTGATCTTCAGTAGAACATAACCAGCTTTACTAACTCTTTTGCAACCATATTACAAATGAAGTGATACTTTAGTTCTATGTGTTTAGATCGACTATACCATGATGAGCGGCTACTTGTTTGCACGTTATTCATCTGTTATGTTCTGGAATCTGTATTAAGCAGGCAGCTCCATATGCACTTCAATGTAGCAAATTAACAAGAATCTGTAATAATCAGTCCAGCGAATCCGAATTAAAGAACAAAACAAAATACAAGCCAGAAAATTTGATATAAATTAGTCTTCTAATGGTGTGGGTTTTGAAATAGGTTATGTGATTAGATGTACAAAAAAAAAGCAAATTAATAATAAAGAACACATAAATTGCATAATTTATAAACTAACAATGTTAAAACACGAAAAATACAAACAAACCTGACTGCCTTTTAGAAAGAGGTTAAGGTCTCTGTGTAACGATGAAAACTTGAGAAATATAGATTAGAGGAGTCGCCAAAGGGACGACAATATTGTATACGCTTATAGAAGTTTCTTGGGAGAGTAAATATCTGTTTAAAACTATTGTCATGAACATTGTATGTTATAATCTTTTGGCCAATTCTCAGCACCATGAATGTATTTTGTTCTTCTTCGCCTCTAATCAGATCAATAACATAGAAAGCATAACCGATTTCATATGGGAACGGATAAATCATCTCCGGGAAAGCTGCCGGAAGTTCATCAAGCTCTATTTGATACTTGACAAACCACCCCGAACGATCACTCAACAACTCATACACATTCATGTGCAAACTATTTTCTCCTCTATTCGTGTATATGGTTAAATGTAGATGACCTCTAGATTCCCCAAAACACACTTGATCTATTTTGGAAGAAATCAAGCCATCCGGCAAGGGCAACCATTGCAACTTTTCATCGTCTATTTTGAAGTACAAGTAATTGATTAGATTGGTTGTATAATCCGGAGCCCAATGAACAGCTCCATTCCAATAAACCCCCTCATGGAGGTAGCCAAATAGCGGTTTAAGCGGATGTAAAAATTCAATAGAAATCTTCCATTTCCTTGTAAGAGATGAGTAGACTTGAATCTGAAACAACTCCCCACGATGTTTTAAAGCACGAACACAAACAAGCTTGTAGGGAGCACAATCAGTTTGATGAAACGCCAGACCCATGAAATAGATGGTTTTACGAGCTCTCTTACCTCCGATGACCGATGGGATGATTGCAACTTGCTTGGTGGTGGGATTAAACACATAATATTTAGGGTCGCCCCCGTTCCCTCCAGGATGAGCACAGCAAAGAATAATCCGTTACAAGATTGCAGAATTAAAATACCATAAGGATCATCGATGCCACGAAGAGAAGGAGTGGGGGTGCTTTGGTTTTCGACATCAAAAGGAACATACATATGACGAGCAAAAAGACCTGGGGATTTTAACTGTTTATCATACCGGTGGGTGAAATGTGTGGGTTAAAAGCGATCGCCAGTGTTTAGATACGGATTTGAAACGAAGGATGGAGGCAACCGGGAGACGGATAAGGATCTCGGTTAAAAGATCATAGTTGAAAACAACCAATGCTCCCGATTGATGATCAGAATCCTCCTGCTTCATTTTCTTGGTTTTGGATCTGGATCTGGGGTTCACCATTTTTTTGGAGTAAAATAGAGAAGATGTGCAGCTAGGGTTTCTCAACTGGAACGAAGAAGAGGAAGTCCGCCTCTACACAAAAAGTTTTTATGCTTATAACTTTAATGATAAAATTGTTTTTATTGCTTGTAAGTTAAACAATCCAATTACGTATAGATGTAATGTTAACCGTTATAGAAAAGAAAAAAATAATTAATACACATTGTGGTAGTGTTTGGTATGAAGTAATGTGAGGTGGAAAGAAATAACTCGTTCCAAAGGAATGAAAGAAAATATGTTTGGTTATCATTCATTAATTGAATGAATCGTTCCTAAGGAATGCAAACACTTTCATATATAATATTTTTCATTCCTTAGCAAAATGTGGTTTTTCTTTCATTCCTTCTAGAAATGAAATAGAAAATGATCAATAATAATAATAATAATAATAATAATTATTTTTATTATTATTATTATTACTCCTACTATTATTATTGCTATTTATCATCATCATTATTATTTTATTATATTATAAATTTTATTAAATTATAATTGTTATTATACTTTTATTACTATATTGCATTATCTTATAACCGTTTTATTAATTGATAAAAAATATTATGATTGAATAGTTTACTATTTAATTAAAAAAAATTAATAAAGTGATGATTCATTTCATTCCTATATGGTAACCAAACAAGACAATGGAATAGTAATGAGTTATCAAGCCCCGTAAAAATCCCCTTTTGAAGGATTACAAAATACAAAGTAGCAATTAATTTATTTAGGAGCTTAAGTAAATGACGCAATATTTTTTAGGAGCTTTAACTTTTAAGCAGTACGTTATTTTAACTATAACTTGAAGCCTTGTAGGTCCTAAGCGCGAGTCAAAGAACAAACAACTAGTGTACTTGGATCAATCTGGACCACTAGCTAGCAGAAATCACTAGTGGTTAACCAAAATCTCGGATCTTGTGGTGTTGGGTTATTACCCGAAAGTAGAAAGTTTGAGAGGGAGAGGAGAGTAGGTGAGAGGATAAGATTTTAGTTTTTGCAAAATGTTATTTTGTGCATGAGTATGCCTCACCTTATATAGGTGAGTGCATATCATGCACTCTTTCATTATTCACGGCCCAATGGGCTTAGCATTACAAGGCCTCCGGCCCAAACATACAATAAAGAAACCGACAAGCTAACTAGTATACATCGTGAATAGATTAAGTAAATACAAAAGACTGATAATAAACAAAACGGGGCCTTACAAGCCTACTTCTTCATTCGTAAATGGCTACTTATAAACAAATCATGCTAGTAATATGATTTACCTACACTCGAGACTAGTATGAAATATGCTATTTATAATCATATACGCGGATATAGTTGTGGCCATGCCGGGTTATAGATGATTAATTGACCACACACGAGTAATTAGTTGGAGATTGTAGTTATTGTAAAACTTGGTGCAACACCAACTTGAAGGACCCGAATCGATAATACGAAAAGTATAAGTTTGGTACGGAAAATGTCAAGGGGCGTTTTGGTGGAGATCCAAAGTTCAGGGACCAAGTTGAATAACTTGGAGTCATAATTATCTTTTATTTATTATTAAATAAATTAGAAGTCTATTATGATTAAGTTTCAGTAGGATTAGATTTGTGGGTGCTATGTAAACTCGTCATTAGTTTTCTTTTGAGAGAGTAGAAAAGAGTAGAAAGTATTTTGTTCCTTTTTCTTATTAATGAAAAGAGTCGCATAAACGTTTTATGCAAAATCGTGTTTGGTGTTTTTGATTCACTTGTCTAAGGTTTAACAAGTGACATCAGAGCCTAACGATCCAGGCTCATGTTTCCGAACGATGGCAAGTCTTGATTGCGGTGATAGTTCCAATCAAAGACATAAGAGGCCAAGAAACCTATCGTTGTTAAAGTTCCGATAGCAGGTATATAAGTTTACGATCATAGTTGTCTAGTTTCGATCGCAAGTTGAATGAAAGAATAAATTAAAGAGGGTGCAAGATTTATTTGTCGTTTTCTTTTCTTTCTTGTTGCTTGTGAAATACTTCTGTTCTGCTGCCACAAGTATGTTATATTGCAATTATTAAGTTGAGTTTTGCAAGAATTTTGATCATTAAGTCCAAAAAGTCAAACCACCCTATATTTTGTGGTATTAGTTTCTGCCACCACAATTCATTAAAGCGATATCGATAATTAAAAACTTTTATTTGGGGTTGTTGTTCGATCAAGAAGAAAGGAACCGATTATAGCAATATTCGATCCGATATTAGTGAATCAGAAACAATGGCAGAGTTACAAGTTGTAAGAGGAATCAAGAAGTTGAGCAAGAGCAACTATAAACAGTGGTCGACATGCATCAAATCGTATCTTCAAGGTCAGGATCTTTTGCAGGTAACGAATGGTACCGAGACGAGACAACCCGTAAACGATATTAATGGTAGTATCGGGAAGTGGCAGGTTAAAGTGGGTTGTGCGATGTTTATCATCGAGATAATAATGGATGATGATGTTCTTGATCACATTCAAGATCTCGAATACCCAAAGCAAGCATGGGATACGCTAGAGACCTTATTCACGAAGAAGAACAATGCTCGCTGCAATTAGTCAAAGGTGAGTTGGTGACGGTTTCCCAAGGAGATCTTCCGATCGCACAATATTTTCGCGAAGTCAAGAATTTATGTCGTGAGATTGGAGAACTCAATCCACAGTCTCAGGTTAGCGATGCTCGTATGAAGTGGATATCCACGGTTTAAGGCCGGAGTATCGTAGATTTGTTACCGCTATTCAAGGATGGGAAACCCAACCGAGTATTACCGAGTTCAAGAATATTCTTGCTGGACAAGAAGCTTCGGCAAAACAGTTAGCCGGTGTGTCGATTAAAACCGATAGCGAAGCCTTGTATATCGGAAGAAAGGATAAGCATCGGTTTAGTAAAAATATTAACCGTTATGGCGAGAAAGGTATGAGTAAATATCGGGAGAACAAGAAACGTGACCGACCCAAGAAGAGAGAATGGAACCGGAAGGGTCGAGATTACAACTCTGAAGAAGATTAATAGGATGAAGAGAACCGAGACAAGGAATCAAGGTACCAACCAAATCAGTTTCCTTTTAGGTGCCATAAATGTGGACAAAAAGGGCATATGGCAAAATACTGTCGAGAACCAATGGAGAAAGGTAATGTAGTTGTTGTTAAAGAAGAAGAACCGTGGGATGTGGAGGCTAATATGCCGAGGTTCGAGGAAAATACACAATTGACACCGAATTCAAACCGAACTTGGTAGATGAATGGTTTGAAGTAGCCTCCTGTTGGTGGAAAAGCCAAGAAGTAGTGCAAGAGTCATCGTTAAAAGTAACTTTGGAATCATCTATTGTTATTTTGAATTTAGATGATGAGGAAATAGTGGTTGAAGAAGAAAGTACGGTTGATCAAGACATAACCATGACAGTAACCGAACAAGATGAGAGAGAAATCGTGTTGGAAGAAGTGCACGAGGAGGTAGTCCTGTCTCATGTTACGGGTGGTCATGGTGGAATAGAAAACGTTAAAAATCAACAAACCAACAAAGTTGACGTTGGAGTTTGCATCAGGTTCATGCAAAGTTTGGATGATCCGAATGAACGAACGAATGAAGGAGTTGAGTTCGAGAGGGAGCACGCATCAAGTGTGGATGAAAGAATTGCTTTGAGTACCATGATAGTTGGTCATGAAGTTGAGAAAGCAAAAATTGATTCCGGTCCGAAAACGGGTGATGCAGTTCTAAATAGTGGTAATCTCGAAACTAGCTCATTTGTTACCGGGGAAAAGAGTCCTAAAGGTAGTGTTATGAAGTCGAATCCAAGAATTAAGCTGAAAGAGGTTCGAGCTTTACAAGGTGTGAAAGATCTTGAAGAAACAATAGAAGTTGATATTGAGAGGGAGTGTAAAACTTGGTGCAACACCAACTTGAATGACCCGAATGGATAATACGAAAAGTATAAGGGTGGTACGGAAGATCTCAATGGGCGGTTTGGTGGAGATCCAAAGTTCAGGGACGAAGTTGAATAACTTGGTGTCATAATTATCTTTTATTTATTATTAAATAAATTAGAAGTCTAGTATGATTAAGTTTCCTAGTTTGAGTAAGATTAGAATTGTGGGTGCTATGTAAACCCATTATTACTGTTCTAATGAGAGAGTAGAAAAGAGTAGAAAGTATTTTGTTATTGTTTCTTATTAATAAAGAGTCGCATAAACGTTTTATGCAAAATAGTGTTTGGTGTTCTTGATTCACTTGTCTAAGGTTTAATAGTTACGACCCCACTTAATTACTTGATAGATATATCATATTTACTTGATAGATATCGTATTTAGCTTTTTGACTGTTTGAACCCAGAATTAGGATTCGATCCAGATTAAAACATCATTGGGTGGCACATGGAAAAACATCACAGTAGGGAACTAAAGGAAGAAGAGGCAAGTATTGTAAATATTTCAATTTGGGATGGGATACAAAGCTCTTTCCTGCCTTGACTGTTGGGAGGATGAATTATTATTGAAGATCTTGTTTCCATCTTTATTTGTTCTAGAACAGAAGAAACATATTGTGTTAAAAGAGTTTTACATTTGAAGCATAAATGGTTTAACTTTTTTGTATTGTGAGGATTGTAATTGTAATACATATCAATACTTTGTTTTAAGTATATTGTGCTACAATGGTTGCTAATTGATCAGCTAGATTTCGGATTGTAGGCGCAGGGCCGGCTCCGAAAAGGCGAAATTTTTTTTTGACCAAAGGCGAAATTTTTTAACATTTTAATTATAAATGGGCTTACTTTATTATGATTTGAGTCGTATAAAAAACTTTTGTATAATAAAAATATGTCTAAAAATGTCTTAAATAAGATTAGAACCCACAACAATTTGGTTATATGTCATACCCATTTACCATTAGACCAAGCTAGTGATAATGTAATAATGTTGAAACATTGATTATACATATGTTTTTCATAAAAATACATATAATTAAAAAAAAAATCGGGCCTAGCGGGGTGTCGGGCCTATGGCCGTCGACTACCCTGCCATAGCTTTAGGCCGGCCCTGTGTAGGCGTCATTCGATTTCCCGGCAATGAAACCGAATGACATAACCCTGAAAATAAAAGATGGAACTAATAGATTAATCCAATTTAAGAAGGATTAGATCACCGATTAAAAGGTATAAAACCACATATTTTAATAAACATAAATATGGATGATCCATAAACTAATACATTAACTTATATAAATAGACCTAAGTGTATTAATAGTGTTGCGGTTCCTTAGACCCTTCAACATCCTCGCCCATTTAACTCCCTTGGGCCCTTCAACTTCCTTGCATCTTGCCTTAATACCCACATGTAGAGAAGATGAGTTCGTATCAAAATGCAACAATCCCATCTGCAATCCATGTCATGAAAAACACACCAATGATACCT
This sequence comes from Bidens hawaiensis, assembly GCF_021521415.1. Classification (NCBI taxonomy): domain Eukaryota; kingdom Viridiplantae; phylum Streptophyta; class Magnoliopsida; order Asterales; family Asteraceae; genus Bidens; species Bidens hawaiensis. The sequence goes on from NW_027491709.1 coordinate 38,630, forward strand.
AGCAAACAAGAGTGTCGGGTCGTGCATGGTCCTAAACCTGGTTAAGGGATCCGTCATGTTGGTGCTACTGGACGGCTTATGTTAACACTAGAAGTTGAACTATTGTTAGTCTGCTGGTAGATTTTTAGGACTTATTTGAGCATGTTTTGGTGATGATTGTGTCCTTTTTAGCTATCTAGACTTCAATTGGTTTTTTGATGTCTTTGGCTGGATCTCCTAAGCATTATCCATAGGATTTAAAACTGATTATTGGCAATTTATAACAAAGAAAGCATAAATATGAGATTGCTTGTTTGACTAAAATAAGCACCAACTTAGTTTCATAGCCATAAAAAAAATATAAATTCAATTCTAAAGAGAATCAAAAACAGAAGTTATAAGAGCGGAATGTGCTTATCATGCCATACATACACAATGAAAATTGTAGACAAGATATCTGTTGGTTAAGTTTTTTTGTTTCATGAGTCAAACATGTAATAAAACCAGGCAACTTACTTATAACAAGTATTTTGCTTATTAGAAGTATTTATCTATTCCATTTTTTTATTTGTATTAACAAGTCAATTCAAATTATATATACAAACCATTGATCTTACTAGTAGGTAATTCAGTAACAGTTTGGGTAGATAATTTCAAACACTTTAATAGGCGCGTGTTGTTGTATAAACCAATAATTAGATAGCCAGTTTTAGTAATAGATCTAAATTTGGCTTCCCACACCCAGAACATACGCGCACAAACACATGGTACGTAAAAGGGTTATATACGCAACCCAATTAATTAAGCCATGATATAAATTTGCAAGTAAATGATTTCCATATCTTGATAAAACAAAGTTTTCAATAACCAAGAAAACTTACTTAAACTTCCAGTATGATCAACAATTTAGTATATGGATTAATGATTTTACGTAAACCTAATCTTGATAAGTTCACATGCAAGACGTAACATATTCACCCATCATGCTCCAGATAACGCAAGTAGCCCATACACCCGATTTAAAACATTGATACGGATTGCCGGCTATAAAAAACCATGAAGTTGAACTAATAAGACGGGCCAAAATTAAACTTTTGGATCAACATTCACCATACATTTAAATTAGGTGACATTTTGACCGTAATAGGTCAATTCAAGCTGACTTTTTAACAGATATTGACCTTAAGATCAAAAAGTGAGACAAGCCCTTTCAAAAAGTGATTGCATCTAGTACCTTAAAATCATCATGGTAATATATAGTTCTCTCAGTAGTTTCAATTTTTGAATTAGGCTTCTGCGTATCCATGTTTCTGATTTTTTCCATTCAAGGGTGTATGTGTTAAGATGTGTACTTTCAATCTGATTCTCGTCTTTGAATAGTTTATCTTACACCTATATAAGATCGGCTATTAAAAGGGATTGCTTTAGTAGATAAAATAGGAGTGAAAAATCTGCAACAAAGATATCCATTATTACGCTGTCTCGAAAAGGGGATATAAATGCCAGATTTGGTTTATATCTTCACTTGCTACTTTTAGGAATCAGTAGAAGCTGGAAGCATGACAGTTGTTTAGATTCGTTTGAAATACATAGGATTTGCTATTTGACTTTCGACTTTTAAGAGTCAATGAGCTTCTTGCTCATATATATTATAGAACAAAAACCCAAATACTTTACATGTAGATAAGGATTTGGAAAAATAGTTTTAAACACTTATAAAAGTGCATATGGTTGTATAAAAATATGGCAAGAATGCAAGATAACAGAACCTAATAATGAATCTCCCAAGTAAACGACTTTCCATTTCTCGGTGATCAGCAGAACATACATGCACATACACAAACTAACAGGTGCCATATATATACACAATCAATTAAGACAAAATATAAACTTGCAAGTAAATGCCTTTCTATTTCTCGATAAACAGAAAATACACGCACAAACACAAACTAACACGCACCAGATACGCGATTGAAATAAGCCAAAATAATAATTTGCAGATAAACGACTTTCCATGTCTCAATATACAAAGCTTAACTTATAAGTACTCCAGGTTGATCCTCAATTCTAAATAAGCATAACTTTACTTATCGTTCCAGGTTGATCCACAATTTAGTACCAGATTGATAAAACCTAACAGCAAATATATTATTTTACCTAACCAGATCATGGTAAGTTCACATGCCTGATGCAACATCTTCACTACTTATGTTCCGGATTAGCAAAGCAGCTTCAAAATGCAGCCAGCGAATCTGAATTAAAGTCCAAATTAAGCAAGTTACAAGTGAGACATTTTGATACTGAAACAACCAAACCAATCAATTGAACCTGTTTGAAGCACCAAGAAAAACCATTTTCATAAATGAAAATCAAATGTATTTTAAACAGAAGACATGTACCATGCTGACCAATAATTTTAAAACACACATTCAAACATAAACAAACCTAATTGTCTTTTAGAAAGAAGTTAAGCTTTCGATGTGGCGATGAAAATTTGATGTGCAGTTGGTTGTCCTATACATCCGGCTATTGAAACTGTTGTCATGAATATTATAGATTACTATCTGCCTGTGGCCCATCAGCACCACGGATGCACCTTCTTCTTCTTCTTCACCTCTAACCACATCAATGACTCCAAAAACATAACCGCACCTACGTTTATCCATAAACTTCGGCAAAGCACTATCAATTCCGTCAAGCTGTATTTGATACTTGACAAACCACCCCGAATGATCGCTCGACATCTCATACACATTCAGGGAGCTAGAGTAATTTTCGCTAGAACAGTATACTGTTAAATGCAGATGACCTCTAGATTCCCCGAGGTATACTGTGCAATATTCATGTTTTGCAGCCATCATCATCTCCTCGGTTAAGGGCAATGTTTGCAACTGTTCAACATCGAGTTTAAAGTACATGTGATTGCGTTTAGAGGGAGCCCAACAAATAGCTCCATTCCAGTAAACCCCACCTCGGCAGGTGAAGGGTCTATTTGGAGAGAAAGATTCGACAGAAATCTTCCACATCCTTGTTTCAGATGAGTAGATTTGAATCTGAAACAAGTACTCTGCCAGACCCATAAACCAGATGGATTTACAAGCCTCATCCCCTCCTAGGACCGACGGTATGACTGCAAACTGCTTGGTAGTGGGATTAAATACGTAATACTTACGTGCACCTCTGTCATTATTGCAATTATCACTACAGCAGAGCAGTAGTCCGTTACAAGATTGTTCAATTCTGATACCGTAACGGTCAACACAGAATTTGAGCATACGAGAATAAAGAGTTCTTCGGCCTCCACCATTATACGAAATATATAAGTTGCTACCGAAAAGACCAGCAGATTCTGAAAGATTATACTTATCGTACCGATTAGTGAAATCTTTGTGAGTTAAAAGCCATAGCCAGTGTTTGGATACAGACTTGAGGCAAAGTACGGATTTGACAGGTAGCCTGATAAGGATTTCGGTTAGAAGGTCATTGCTGGAAGCAACACGAGCTGCTGATTGCAGATCGGAGGCCTGCTTCATTTTCTTGCTTTTGGATCTGGTGATCATCATTTTCGGAGTGTTGAAGAAGATTAGGGTTTCCCAAATGGAGGTGGTCTAAGCGGCTAAGAATTCGGTGTATTGCAAATGAATCTACTTGTAATACGTTTACCCTTTTATGACTTCCAGAATATGCATCTATGGTGTAAAAAACGTGCAACTTTTATTTCTTTTTTACATTTTAAATTAAGTTATGAATTTACAACTAATAAAATAATTAATAAGGAAACTTATTATTTAATTAAATATTATTTTTAAATTAAGAGTAACTGCGGTTTTCATCCCTGCGGTTTGTCCAAATCTGTGATTTTAGTCCAATAGTTTCAAATTTGCAATTTCGTCCTTGTGATTTCATTTCACTTGCAGTTAAACCCGACCCTACTAACCCCGTTAAGTTTAGTCGTTAAACCCATCGGCGTGCCCCTCACGTGAGGGGCAGTTTTTTCTTTTTCGCCCCTAATAAACCCCAACTCTAATTCACAAGCCCTCTCATATAAGGTGCATTGGTGTATTTGGGAAATAAAAGACAAAAGTGCCCCTCACGTGAAGGGCACGTTGATGTACTATTTAACGATCATAATTAACGGCTTATTGGGTCGGGTTTAATTGCAAGTTAAATGAAACCAAAATGACGAAAATCGCAAATTTAAAACTATTGGGCTAAAACCATAGATTTGAACAAACCACATGAACAAAAACCGCAATTCACTCTTAAATTAACTATCATAATATAGGGTAAAGTTAAAAAACATAAAAAATAAACTCAAAAAAAAAAAAAATCATAACTCAAAATATAAGTAAAAAACGAAATATTAAGAAAGAGTTAATGGCCATTTTCGTCCCTGTGGTTTGCTACTTTCGCCACTTCAGTCCAAAATTTGTATTTTTGTCAATTTAGTCCTCATAGTTTTAAATATTAGCCATTTACATCCTATCCGTCTAACGGCATCCAGCTATGCCGTTAGTTTAAGGGTATTTTTGTCTTTCTCCTTTTTATTTTGAGTTATTGGTCATTTTCGTCCCTGTTGTTTGATACTTTTGCCAATTCAGTCCAAAGTTTGAAATTTTGTCAATTTAAGTCAGTTTTTTTCTATAACCCTAGAGAGCATTATCCAAGCCCAAAACAAGTCTGCATTTACTCTGTCGACAGCAGTAATCATACCCCCTCCTCTCGTATTTAGTTTCTAGACGGTTCCTAAACTCTCCCCCATGGTGGAATTCAATGGTAAAGTGGTCAAAGCAATTCCGTGAAACCGAATTGCACGGAAAAAACTAAAAATCGTTTCTTTGATGAATGCATAATATTTAGGGTTTAGAGATTAACATATCATAACGAAAATCTGGGTCGTAATCAACTATTATACATTAATCAACAAAACAATTTTTAGTTTTTTGTGTATAATTCGATTTCAGGGAATTACCTTGACCACTTTACCATTGAATTCCACCATGGAGAAGATTTTAGGATATGTCTAGAAACAAAATATAAGGGGGGGGGGGTATGATTACTGTTGTCAACAGAGTAAATGCATACCAGTATTTGAGGTTGCTCGATGGTTTTGGGCTTGAATTATGCTCTTTAGGGTTATAAACAAAAAACATAAAAAATAAAAAAAACTGAATTAAACTGAACATTAAATTGACAAATTTTCAAACTTTGGACTGAATTGGCAAAGATATCAAACACAGGGACTAAAATGACCACTAACTCAAAATTAAAAAGAGATAGACAAAAATACCCTTAAACTAATGGCATAGCTGGATGCCGTTAGACGGATGGGACGTAATTGGCTAAAATTTAAAACTATGAGGACTAAATTGACAAAATTAAAAATTTTGGACTGAAGTGGCGAAAGTAGCAAACCACAGGGACGAAAATGGCCATTAACTCATTAAGAAAACTAACATGTTTCCGCCATTATTCCCGTAAAAAATAAAAAGAAATACAAAAAAATAAAAAAAATGACGATAAGACACTACTAGAAATCTAAGCATTTGCGACAGCCTTTTCGGTCGGAAATCGGTTGCAATTTCCCTATTGCGACCGTTTTGCAATCAAAAGTGTAATTGGAAAAACACTGGTCGCAGTTGCTCTGTTGCGACCATTTTGCGACCGTAGGTACAAATGCGACCGAGTTGCCGTCACGCCGTCACAGATCTTCCGATCGCTGATGTGGTTGCAGATTTTCCGATCGTGGCTGCAGTCGCAGATTTTCCGACCGGTGCTGCGGTTGCAGATTTTCCGACCAGTGCTGGGTCGCAGATCTTCCGACTGCAGCCGCGGTCACAGCTCTTCCGACCGTGGCTACGTTCACAAATCTTCCGACTGCGGTTGGTTGCAAATCTTCTGACCACTACATTTGCGATCAGAATTTTGTTTCAATGCTGTGGAAATATATTTTGCAAAAAAGATTATTGAAATTTATAAATGCAAACACATATAAAACTAAAAATTCTATCAAAGATGTTCAATACAAGATGTTATTCGAGTTCTATAAAAAGAATATAATAACTAAACACGCTTTCTAGTAAAAAAAACTCTACATACGCTCTGGTAAAACAAAAAACCCTACATACGCTTTCTGGTAAAGGCATTCATGAATACAGTGCAAAATATATCATGTGTTCACTTCAGTTCCTCATGGCCTGCGCATCATCAGATAATTATTAACATTTTAGTTGATCCAAGTTCTAAGTTCTATCTCTAATGCCAATTAGTAAATCGAGTGACATCAAGATTACCTTTAATTACTTTTCCAGAAATTGCCTACATGTTCTCCAAAGACAACCGATTGCATAAATGCTTTGAATTGAGCAGCCACCATCAAATTGTGTTGGAAATCTAGATATTAATCCATCAGCTTCAGCAAGGCTTCTTTGGTGTGATTATCGGGGTGTGACTTTTAGGAGGCGCACTCATTTTTCCATGTAACTCATTGTGGGTCTCAGGTACCTACAAATGAAAAGGAACAAGTGGAATTTGCATATGGATAAACAACAGACTTGTAAAAACATATCAGGATATCAATTGAACACACAAAATTTAACATATACCTGCCATATCTTGGCTTCAACTCGTTTAGCTAGCTTTTTTACATGTCCATAAATAGAACAATACCTGCAACATTATGGCAAAGCTTTGCTTGCATCATTCAAAAAGCTGACCCTTCACGGTTCAATGTGACCCCATCCCTAGATCTGTCCAGATGATCCATAGATCAACACAAGAAGAAACCAAGATGATCAAAATTGTATGAACAAAAGAAGAAATGAACCCGGGCCAAAGTCGGGTATTTACACGAACCCGGCCCCAAGACCGATTAACATTAACTTTCAGAACCAAAATGAACCCGGAAAAAGTAGGGTAGGTCCGGGTTCGGGTTTTTTAGGACCGGGTTTATCGGTTTTTCGGTCCGACATAAATATGCACACCCCTAGGTAGGTCGACTATTTAACATAAGAAAGTAAAATAATACTCGCAGTCTCATAAGGGGCTTAAAATACAACACAAATGAGGAAATGGAGCCATAGCTCAAAAATAATTACTTTTGAACAGAAGTATTCTTTCTGTTTATCTCATGAAAAAAATATATAATTAATAATTCATATTTTCAAAGAAAAAAATGTAAACGTCCTCATGATCACCATAAACCGATAAAAAGACAAAAATAAAAGAAATAATATTCGGTTGTAGGCTGTAAGAAATAAAAAACTTTAAACAATAGGACATCAATTTGAGAGAGAAGGATGAAATATGAATTAAGTCTAGGTGATAAGCATGGTATGGTTCTTTCAAAATCTCAATGTATTCAGAAACTATTGAACCAGTGTAGTCGTTTCAATTTAAGTTATTCTTTTATGCATTATACTCTTTCGACAACAGAAGATCTCCCATGGGGGTGGTTCTGTAATATGCGAAGAAGACTGAGTTGTTGACTCTGTAATATGGTCAAAATTGGACAAAACGTACTTTTTATATATGGACAGCAACAATAGAATATTTACGTGGTCATCAAAGTTTTTAATATGCTGAATTTTTCAATATTGTTACCACTAATGCGGTCACAACTAATACACACCATAACCTCCTACAAATTTGCAACAAAAAATAAACAATTATACAAACTCCTACCGTTTAAAACGGTGCAAAAACTCCGACCTCCTAAGGTTGCAAAAACTCCGACCGCCTAGCCGCGGTTGCAAAAACTCCGACCGCTAACGGTTGTAAAAACTCCGACCGCCTAACCACCGGTTACAAAAAAATTCCAACCGCTTAGCCACCGAAAATAAATGATTGCAAGAACTCCGACCGCCTAGCCACTCGGTTTCAAAAACTCCGACCGTTAAGCCACCGAAAATAAACGGTTGCAAAAACTCCGACCGCTTAGCTACCATGCCAAGTAACTACACTTTTCAGTAGCAAAGTTGCTAAATCGGTTGCTAAAATTGCTACCATTTTTTTCGGTAGCTAATTTTGGTTGCAATTGCCCAATTTTCTAGTAGTGAGACACAATGTCGAGATCAAAAACACAATGACGAAAATGAAAAAAAGACACCATTATAACTAAAATAATACACAATAGATCGCAAAATATGTTAAAATGCCGAGCAAAATATAGTATAACGTTGAGTAAGATAACACAATATAAAGAAAAAAACACAAAGTCAAGAAAAAAGAAACAATCAATGACGAAAATAAACACAATACACAATGATAAAGAAAAAGACACGACGACCTTTTTCACTCACCATTGGTTTTTTTAGAACGAGAAAGACAATGGAAATATTTTTGTGTTTTTACCTTTTTTTGATTTTTTTAATTAAATTTTGAGTTATGATTTTTTTAGTGGTTTTTTTATAGGTTTTATATTTTAGACAGAGCATCGAATCATTACCCGTTTATAATAAAAATTGTTGAAGGACAAAGAGATGTTATAACGAGTAATTGAAGACGTTTTCGGGTGAATTATTATGTTTATATTATTTGTTTGGTCTTATCCAAGAGGCAGATGGAGTGAAGAGCAAGGCGCAACACTAGTATATATATATGTATATATGATTTAGGTCATTTGTTTATCATGTGCATGTGTGGTATGTGTATGTGTTTTTATTGAGAGTTTGCCCCAAGATGTATGCATGTATGTATGTATGAATGTTCGTTTTGTAAATCATTCGGTTAATGAAATCATACTACTACATCTATCTATTTGTGTTTCGATTTACAATTATTCATCCTCTTATTGATTGTTAATCGAATCAAACTCTCCACATCCGCCCATAGATCTTTCAAGAGTGAATACAAGTTGTACGATCAATCCCCATATCTGAGCTCATTTATCATTGTTTCACACGCTTCCGCACCGGGGCTCGGACCTGTCACTTAATACTCCCAACTCTCACACGTTAGATGATAACACTCTCATTTTCGATTTGTTACCCACCACTTCTAACGTTTACTATATTTGTTTTTGTCAAATATTTTTCCCTGATGAGTAATGTCAAATATCGATTGATCCTTTCTTTACGTCAATCGGACCTTGTAGTTGCTACAGCCGCCTTCATTAGATGTCTGAACCCCTGAATTAGAGGCCGTCACCGGCTATGACGGAACTCTAGTCATGCCGCCTCTCTCTTATCTTTTTCAGTCGTCCACTTCGCCGGAAATCCGGTTTCTCCAAAAACCTAGCCGTGTCGTCTTCATCTTCTCTTTTTCCGATCTTCTAATGACGTTAGTCGTCCGTTAGTGAGGGAATGACAAAAACAAATATGGTGAAAGTTGGGAGTGGTGAGTAACAAATCGAAAGTTGTGAACAAGTGAAAATTAAGAGTATTAAAAATCAATATCCCTAGTTTTAAAAATGGGAAAAATTATCAGAGAATCGATATTTTTAACTTTATTTTTTTATTTTTCTTCTTCTTAAGAAACTTTTAGCCTACAACTCTTACACCAATCCAATTGTGTCAAGAGAGATAAATTAGGTAGCCGACACTTTTCAACAACTCAAAATCATAAATGGTTCAGTTAAAGCGTACACTTTGGTGGAGTGGTAAGGTGGTTATAGTGTGAAATAGAAAGTCACGGGTTCAAACACCATAGAGTGCAAAAATTTAATCGTTAAAAAAAAAGTTAAAGCGAACACAAGATGACACGTCTAACATGACTAAGTTGACATCTCTTTTTTAACCTACTAGCAGATGGCTAAACCGGCTGCGTAGAATGTTTATTGTTTAGTTATAAATAAAACACTTGTTGACTTTTATGTGTGTGTTCTCATGGAGTAAATCACCCACCCAAGATGAGCTCACCTTGGTTGGAGTTGGTTTCTTATTATATATTTAATCTTTTGCAACCGATAACGAGATCGTTTATTATTATATTATCTGTTTATTATTTACTCGATCGTTTGATTCACTGCACCCGCCTCAACAGGCCCGCGGGCCAGTCAAATAAGACAATGACTTTGGGTCTCTAGTATTTATAGGCCTTCAATTTTATATATGAGTTATGTACTGCATCTTTTAGAACTGGGCTTTTTTATTAAGAACTTGTTGATGGGTCAAGTTAAGCTAGAGTGAGGCCCATATCATTAAATGATTCATCCTTATATTATGACATCCATAGTATAAAAAATAAAATAAAAATAAGGACATAAACTAATGGCGGCCAATGGTTAGAATCTTAAGATTATTTATAGTTAGATTTTTTATAATGTCAAATACAATTCGAAAGTTTGAATCGGGTCAAACTAAAAGGTTAAAGAAACAAATATTTTATTAGTTTATTATCGTTGGTCCCAAGTCCGGGACAAGGAGGAGGGTTTACACAAATGAATTTTTTAAAAAGGCCTCAACATTAGTTCGCTTTAGGCCTCCACGAACGTTGAGACGGCCCTGCGCCTCGAACACTTATCAAGAACAAAATTTGTTCGATGGTCAATCCGGCGTTAGGGGACCTACAGCTTATTTGACATACATTAACGGTCTTTATGCTAAATTTGGGATAATTATAAATTTGATTAAAAATAACAAAATTATATAATTAGTAAACAAGCAAAATAAAATTAACAACCTGTTCTTTGCCTCACAAGATCGAGAACGCAAGTGAAAATGAAATGAAATGTTTTTGTACTCTGTTTCTTTCATTATAGGTTCCCCCCTGAAATTTTCACTTAACTCTTCGATATTACTTAACATTCTTGCAAAATTGAAGAACTGGATTGCATGATTCATTTTATTAAACGCCGGGCATAGATTTCTCAAACAAGCAGGTTTGTTAATAAATTCACCGCAATTGTCTGTTGATTTTTTAGATAAACTTTTTGTTTTTGTCCAACAAGTTCGAACACTGGCCAGTTAACTTAATTTATCACTTTCAATTCAAGTATCCAAGTTGTAGTACATACTAATCTTAATGAATAATTCTTCCATTGGTTACAAGACCGTTAAGCCTCCCTAATCATGTACAGTCTATTTACAAGAGAAGTGAACTAGAAAACAGTAGTTAAGATTCGCATGTATGCATCTAGATTAAGGTGCAGTTACTGATTCATTAGGGCTGCCGACATGAGAATAGAAAACAACAGTTTGATGACAACGGATGTGAGCTAGTGAACACTAGTTAAGATTCCTGTTATGTGTGCATCTCGATTTAGTGCAGTTACTGATTCATTAGGGCTGCAAACCAACACGGGAATAGAAAACAGAAGTTCGAAACTGTAGATAATTGCTTTGATTGGTTTGAAATAAAAAAGTGCATTTGGTTGTATAAGAAAACGATGACTAGATGATCGATTTAAATACTAAATCCCAAGTAAATTACTTTCCAATTCTCGATAAACAGAGCATACATGCATAAACACAAACTAACAGGCGCCAGATACGCGATTATAATTAAGTCAAAATAAAATTTTGCAAGTAAATGAGTTTCCATATCTCAATAACTTATCCTTCCAGTTTGATCCTCAAGTTATGTTCTGGATAAGGTAAGCGGCTTCACAATTCAATGCAGCACAAAAACAAGGACTTGTAATAATCCTTCCAGTGAATCTGAATTAAAGTACAAAAGGTTACAAGTGAGACAATTTGATATAAACTCATCTTCTAAATGACTGTTTGGATCTGTGTTTTGAAATAGGTTAAGCGATATTTATTTAATAATCAAAATCAAGCAATTGAATATGAAGCAGCGGGTGACAGTGTTTGGATGCATTATTTATATTTACGTTGTTTAAATATTATAGCGTTTGGTTATGTATAAATAGTTTGTTGTACAAACCAAAGCAGATTGAAAATAGGTGACACATAAATTGAATAATTTATAGACAACTATTTTTAAACACACTCAAAAACCTTAATAAAAGAAAAATAAAACATAAGTACCTGTCTTAGAAGGATGTTAAGGTTTCAGTGTATCGATGAAAACATGAGATAGCTCCATAAAAGCCGCCACTATATTCAAAATTAGATTGTGAGAAGTTGCTGGGAAGAGTAAATATCTGTTTAAAACTCTTGTCATGAACATTGTATGTTATAATCTTTCCTTGAACTTTCAGCACAGCAAATGTATCTTCTTCCTTATCACCTCTAACCACATCAATGACTTTAAATTGATTGCAACTTACCAAAGAAAACAAAAACGGAAAAGAATCTGAAAGTTCGTCAAGTTGTAGCTCATACTTGACAAACCACCCCGAATGATCACACAACATCTCGTACACATTCAGGCACCGACTATTTTTATGAAGAGCCGTGTGTAATATTAAATGTAGATGACCTCTAGATTCCCCAAGATACATTGTCGATACTAGGGAAGGCATCAAACCCTCTGGCAGAGGTAACGTATGCAACTTTTCATCATCTATTTTAAAGTACAAGAAATCGCGATAAAAGGGAGCCCAATAAACAGCTCCATTCCAGTAAACCCCTTGGCGGAAAACAGGTCCATGCGCGGAAAAGGATTCGATAGAAATCTTCCATTTCTCTGATACAGACGAGTAGATTTGTACCTGATACAACTCTCCACGAGGTTCCAAAGCACGAATACAAACAACTTTGTATTGAGCACAATCTGTTAGATGAAACGCTAAAGCCATAAAACAGATGGTTTTCGGGTCTCCTATAACCGACGGGATGATTGCTAGTTGCTTGGTGGTGGGATTAAATACATAATATTTACGAGAGTCACTGTTCCGCCAATTGCTACAGCAAAGTAGCAAGCCGTTACACGATTGCAAGATTCTAACACCACGACGACGAGGAAAGTAGAAATTAAGAACATGAAACCCAAGGGGACTTTGGTTTTCAACATCAAACGGAACATATATATTGCCAGCAAATATACCAGGGGATTTTGAAAGCTTATCATGCCAGCGGGTGAAATTACTGTTACTCAAAAACAATCGCCACGGTTTAGATACGGATTTGAAACGAAGGATGGAGGTAACAGGGAGCCGGACAATGATTTCGGTTAAAAGATCTTTGTTGGAATCAATCAATGCTCCAGATTGATTATCGGAATCCTCAATAGAAGCCTGCGAGAAGCTGGTTTTTAGGGTTTTGGATCTGGATCTAGATCTGGTGTTCACCATTTTTGTAGTGATTTTGTGTACATAATTAGGGTTTCAAATTCTTTTGTAGTAGGCTATTAAAAACATATTATATTTTATCTTTTGGGCCGGGGCAAAGGTGAAAGGCCTCAAAATTCTTTTGTAGTAGGCTATTAAAAACATAGTATCTCAACAACATTATTAAAAACGAATTTAACTCTAATTATCAAAAGTCAACAAGCATATTAAGAAAACGTATAAAGGAGCTGCTAGCTGTAAGCAAACTCTCTTGCAAATAATAACCAAACATAAAACTTTAAGAGAGTGAATCAAGGCTACCCCAAACCGGCCTTCGGTCTCTTGCAAGAATGAAAACTTGAGAACCAAGCCATTTTCCATGTGCCACAAGAATGAAATCTTCAGATGTTTTATGAATCATGTTTTTGTACTTCACATTCTTTGAAAATTGACCTCATTTTGCCAACTTGAGTTGACATCTTTATTTAATTAAATTTCTCACCACTCCTGCAAAGATACAAGCTTCTTCAAATTGCATTATCGTATTCCGGCAAAATGAGGATGAAATCTGGAACTCGTTATTCATTTACCATATGTTTAATTGTGAGTCTAAATGAAAGAAAGATAAAAACAATAATAATAAATAAATACTGTATGATTAAATAAAGATAAAGATATGTAGTAGCAGTTTCTAAAAATCTGTGTCAATGGTTGTTTCAATACCAAAATTGAGGCCCATAACCGTAATGACAAGCCGTTTTGATGTCTAGCGGCAATGAAGGCATTATTATTCGGTGCCTCCGCAAGCTACCGCAGATTCAAGATTGGTGTAAAACAAGTGATGGCGAAGCTAAAGCAAATCGTTATACTATAACAAAGGTTAATTAGGAAATATAAATTTGAAATAATGCACAATTAGAATATGTACATAATTAATTAACAAGAGTTTATAGATTTGTCAACGTCTTTTAATTAAATATTTCATGGATCATCATTCTCAATTCTCATAATCATTTACTTAAGTTAAAGCATGTAGACTAACTAAATTATTAATTATAGTTTTGCAGGTCCTAAGAACGGATCAAACAACAAATAACTAGAGTTCTTGGATCAATCTGGATTACTTAGCTAGCGGCAATCACTAGTGGTTAACCAAAACCTCGGACCTTGTGGCGTTGGGTTATTACCGGATGTAGAAAGGTTGAGGGGGAGAGAAGAGTGGTAGGTGAAAGGATAAGATATAACTTTTGCAAAGGGTTATTTTGTGCATGAGTATGCTTCACCTTACATAGGTGGGAGCATATCATGCACTCTTTCATTATACACGGCCCAATGGGCTCAACATTACAAGGCCTCGAGCCCAAACTGTAAGGCCAATTTTAGTGATTTTCGATATCAAATTACGAAACCCGTTAAATATATTATTGTTAAGTTAATAATTGAAGTGGCGCGAAATCCGGATACGAGATGAGAGCTTCGGTGCACGAGTTTAGCTTTAACGGGATTAGGCTTCTAGAATGTTTGTATTTGGCTATATATATGACTTTATTTGTCATTAGTGTGTGTTGTATGTTGTAAATCACCAGCCAAGAGAAACTCACATTGGGAGGGTCGGTTCTAGTTTAATATATCCAATATTTTAACTGACAACGAGACCATTCATATTTTATCTTTATGTTTATTATTTATGTTCGGATCGTTTAATTTACCGCACCCGTCTCGACACGTTTATCGAGAGCAAAACCGTTCGGATGGTCGTTTTGGGAGCTACAATTGGTATCAGAGCGGATCGAATCTTATGATTCAACTTTGCTCTTGATATTCAGGTTTTATTTCCGATATTACCCGAACTGAGACCTTAAAACCCATTGAAGTTTTGAAAATAAAGTTTGGAAATAATCGTGCTTGAAGTTTGTCTTTCTAGATCTGGGAGTTTCACGGTTTTAAAGGGTGATGTCTATTTCCGGGTTGGATTTGTTGTTGAGTATTATGATATTTACAATGGTGGTTGTTCAGAAAGGTCTCTGGTGAGATGGTGTATGTCACCGATTCTTGTTATCTGGTGATTCCGGCCATCAAAATGGAACAGAGAATCTAACGGTTTTCCGGCGATGGCAAGAAAGAAAAGGAAGAAGAGAAGTGAAGACAGTGGTGGCCGGTGGCTATGGAGGTGAAGAAGAAATAACATGACAGCGGCTCCGGCGTACGTTGGTTTCCGGCAAGCAGCGCCGGAACCCTAGTTAGTCACCGGATTCGTTTTCTCGGTGACAATAGGGGTCTGCGATGGATGGTAGAAGATGGAGGTGGCCATAAGCCGTGTTTCCCGGCGACTCGTTTTTCCGGCGGCTTTTATTTTTTCCGATCGCGATGGGTCTGCTGGTGATAGGAGTTTTTGGTGTGATATGGAAGGAGATGGCGACGGTTGTTGGCCGTGGTTGGGCCGCGGCTTTCTGGCGCCGTTGGCTAGAAACCGTTTTTTCCGGCAGTGGAGTTTGAAAAGTAGATGGTGGCCGCTATTGATTTGGTTTGATGGACGACAACGACGGCAACAGCTGTCGGTGGTAGCCGGCCGGAGGCCGTTTTTCCGGCAATGTGGCCTAAGGTAGTTTTTCCGGTAGCTGGAATGGCGGTTGATGGCTGCAACTTAAGATTCTTGTTTCATCATGTGTTTGTGTCCTAATATGGATGGAGAAAATAGAAAATGGTCTTGGACTTGGACTTGGAATGCAACTAGGCTTGGGTTTGTTTTGGTTTAAATAAAGTGGATTATGGTTTGGGATGGATTTTTTATCAAATTTGTGAGCCCACTAATTTTATCCATTTTGTCTAAGCTTTTTGAGCCGGTTCAAGCCGAAATAATTTTTTTTGAGGTTGACCAAACTGAAGAAAGTCAAATTTGATCGGTTTTCGTCATTTTTGGACCATGTTCAAAGCATGTTATTTCTATTTTATTTTCGAGGCGTTCGAGAAGTTGAGGAACCTTGAACAAATTGGATACGAATTTGGATTTAACGAAAAAATAACAAGCTTTGTTCATTTGATCATTGTCTCCGGTGGATCATACCTTGAGGGGGTGATTGAAGACGCTTCGGCTTTGTCGGGTTGATTCGTGAAGATGCGAGACATGGTTCAATAAAGTTATTGATATCATAAGTCAAGGGGGGTGATTGTAAGGCCAATTTTAGTGACTTTCGATATCAAATTACGAAACTCGTTAAATATATTATGGTCAAGTTAATAACTGAAGTGGCGCGAAATCCGGATACGAGACGAGAGCTTCGGTGCACGAGTTTAGCTTCAACGGGATTACGCTTCTAGAATGTTTGTATTTGGCTATATATATGACTTTATTTGTCATTTGTGTGTGTTGTATGTTGTAAATCACCACCCAAGGGGACCTCACCTTGGGTGGGTCAGTTCTAGTTTAATATATCCTATCTTTTAACCAACAACGAGATCATTCATACTTTATCTTTATGTTTATTATTTATGTTCGGTCGTTTGATTTACCGCACCCGTCTCGACACGTTTATCGAGAGCAAAACCGTTTGGATGGTCGTTTTGGGACCTACACAAACATACAATAAAGAAACCAACAAGCTAACTAGTATACATCATGAATAGATCAAGTAAATACAAAAGACTAATCTACAAAACGGGCCCTACAATATCCCTCTAGTCGTTAGTATTTAGTCTGTTAGCTCTTGTCTCCCATAGTCAAATCCGTCCTCGCAGTTGAATACGTGATTGTCAACAAGATAGTGTACAAACTTGTTGAACTTTTAAACTATTTCATCGGTCTTGTTGCATTGGACGTCTGCAAATGCACCCAATGGGGAGTTGTATAGCTTCAAAAGATTTTACTTGTTGAGCGTTGCAAGCTCATGTTCATCAAAGAAGCGGAGGTGGTGCATGTCTTCACAGTGGATGAACACTTATGTCAAAATCCCAATGGATGAAGCGCTCGAACAAGTTGGGCAAAATGTTTCACCATGATAGATTACTCTCCCTTCCTTGTAAGTCTTGTATCGCGCCACATCTTCTTTTTATTTCATGTGAGTGGATCATTCTCCATTGGGTTACGGAAGGACTTACCCTTGTTGAACTTGAAGTCAGGGTAATCCTTCTTCCACTGCTAGCTCAGAAACCGGTGAAACCATCCCTTGAGCTCCTTCACTGTCACGTAGTGGCCTATGATTCGTCTGAAATAATTCATGTCAAGTTCGGACGAAGTATGCATAATAGTCAAACGAATATAGGTAAGATCTCTATTGGATCGTCCAATGGCCCATGTTTCACTGCTGGGGTGCCATTTGCAGTAGACGATTGGAGAGTCATCCAGGTGGGGATATATACGGTCTTGAATGCTTGCTCGGTTGTTGATTGAATAGGACTTTTTATTTCGTCGTCTCGGAGCTTGAGATGATTCAGCAGCAGTAGCGTCAGTCTAAGCAAGAGCCACTACAGTCTCATAACGAACCTGAGTGTCTGGGTTCAAAGAGTAGTTGATTCTATCATCTTTTTCTTGTTCCACGGCTTCTTGAACGATAGAGTCGGTACCTAAAATATCATCAACATTAAAAACAGTGGAAATCTCGGCCTCCAGAGCAGCATCCGCATCTCTAACTTTCTGGAAATATCTTTAGACGCAACCCTGGGTGAGTCCTCAGGTTGTTGTTGACTCGCCTTATTTCCACCAGTAGCCCATCACCACCATCATCATCATTTTTACCATCACCGCTACCATTACGCGGCTCATCATAACTGTCATGAGGATCATCACCTTCATCATAACCCTCAACATCATCATCAGAGTCATCATCATTACACACATCATCATCAAACTCGTCACCATCATCTTCTTGAACTACGTTCTCTCCAGCTAGAGAAATCATTTGTATAACTGAAGTAGCTACAACAAGTGCAGATTTCATGGTACTGACCTGACCTGACTTGACTTGACTAGTACTAGCAGCAGTAGTACCAAAAACATTTATGCTCACTATGGTTCCAACAACCGTAATTGGTTCATTACCAACACAGCTACCACTTGCCCCTTCTTCGAGGATCCAAACACAATCCCATTTACATTGCTTTGAGCTCCAACCCTTCTAGCATCAACACAAGGTTAGCAAGAGCATACCATTTCTTGTTGGTTTTCTCAATGCTTTGTTATCCACCATGTACCCATCCTATAAATGTCTCCATAAGACGTTTTCTCAAGTCCTCAACATCATCATCACTCATCAGTTACAGCAAGATAACGATTCACAAGACCTTCGTTGATTAAGTCCTGATCATTGCTGATGCCCTTTTGCTCTTTGATCTCTGCCTCTAACCGCTCAATCATCGATCTGAGCTCCACATTTTCACCGATTAGGGTGCCCACATTCCTTGAAGAAGTGGAATCACCCTCCAACAAACTGACACGTGAACCAAGAACCTCGCATTCAATCAAAGCACGGTTCACACTTGACTCTAGCTCCATCCTAAGATTTTGAGCAAAGTTAGAGGAGGAAGGAAGATCAGTGTTAAGATGTGAAACCCTTGATAGAAGTTCAAAAGAAGTCTTACTTCATCACCGACCAAGCAAACGTGAGAAACTGACCATACCCTTATCTCGATGACTCATTGATAGTATACTACATATGTCACCCAAGCAGCAAAACATGGGCTCTACATCGAGCCAATAGAGATATCATCTACATGCATATCACTAACATGCATACACTCTCTGAGCTCGACATGAACTCCGTCAGAAGAATAGTGGGCCATTATGTGACTAAAAAGGAGATGAGGGGATGGTTCAACTAGTTCATAAGCAAGGGATGGAAAAGGGATTACCCTAACTTCAAGCTCAACAAGGGTAAGGCCTTTCGTCATCCAATAGAAATTAATCCCGCCACTGGCAAGAAGAATAGAATGTGGCGGTACAAGACTCACAAGGATTGGACACTGATTTATCATGGAGAACCTTTCATCCCCAACTTGTTCAAGCGTTTCATTTGTTGGGAATTTGACAGTGATACATGTGAAGTGATTATACAATGTGAAGACATGCACTTCCTTCTTTAACGAACACGAGCTTGTGGCGATCTACAAAGAAGACCTACTGAAATTCTACAACTCACCGCTGGCTACTGTCGATGACGTCCGACACGACAGGAATGATAATCTAGATGAGAAATTCAACAAGTTTGTACGTTACCTTGTTAATAATCAACTATATAACTGCGAAAACGGCTTCAAGTACGAGACAGGCTAAAGAAAGGGGCTAACAGATTAAATACTAAAGACTAGAGGGAGATTGTAGTATCCCGATTTGTATATTAGTCTTTTGTATTTACTCGAAATGTAAGCGTTCATTTTAGTTAGATAGTCGGTTTATTTTCTTTGTATGTTTAGGCTATAGGCCATGAAAACAAGCCCATTTGGGCCCAAGTAATTATGAAACTTGCATGAGATACTTCAACCTATATAGGGTGAAGTATCCTCATGCAAAACTAACATTTTGCAAATAATCTAAACCTTATCCTTATCTACCAACACTCCTCTCACACTCTCTTTCTTTCCTCTTCGGCCAATAAACAAACCAAACAAGAATCGATCTCGGTTCCTCACTAGTGATTTTTGCTAGCTAGTGTTGAGATTAATCCAGGTATACTAGTCGTTGTGTTGTTTGATCCGTATAGGACCTACAGTAAATGATTGTAAGAGAATTGAGTAGAAAACAAGAAAACCGTGTAGAGCTAAATATAATATGCTTATGTATTAGATTTCTTTTAATCATTGTATGGCCCAATGTCATTTTGGTTCATCTAATAAAAACCTAGGACCATGGGTTCTGGGACACTTGGACACCATAGTTCTTTTGGCACTTTCTCTCTTTAACCTTCGTCTTTTTCTCTCTACGATTTTACATTTAACACGATCCAAGATCCTAGTGATTATAGTGATTTACGCTCACTATATCACGAATTAATCTGAAACATTGTTGGAAGATCCATAGGAAATCTCCAAGAATTTCAGTTTCACGAAACCGAATCAGTAAACTTAACATGTATGATTATGTGTTGTGACTGGTTGGAACATATTCTCCATGTTGAAGCTACATCAGTTTCACCCCTACCAATTTGGTTAAATTTAAGGTGACAGCCCCTCATCGGTTGGTACTCGATCCTTAATGGAGATTCGGCTTCCTCCGTGTGCCCATGTTCCCTAAAAGTTACAAATGTATAACAATAAGTTAAATAGTATTCATGTTTAAAGCTCTTAATGACTACTAATAGCTTCTTTTACATACATTAACAGTCTTTATGCTAAATTTGGGATAATTATATATTTGATTAAAAATAACAAAATTATATAATTAATAAACAAGCAAAATAAAATAACCTGTCCTTCACTCCTTTGCCTCAAAGATCGAGAACGCAAATGAAAATGAAATCAAATGTTTTTGCAGTCTGTTTCTTTCATTTTAGTTCCCCCCCCCCCCCCCCCCCTCAATATTCAATTAACTCTTTGATATTACTTTAACATAATTGAAGTACTGGATTGTATGATTCATTTTATTAAACGCCGGGCATAGACTTCTCAAACAAGCAGGTTTGTTAATAAATTCACAGCAGTTGTCTGTTGATTTTTTAGATAAACTTTTTGTTTTTGTCCAACAAGTTCAAACACTGGCCAGTTAACTTGATATATCACTTTCAATTCAAGTACCCAAGTTGTAGTAGTGTGGATTGAAGAAGATTTTTAACGGTACTAGTACATACTAAACTTAATGAATAATTCTTCCATTGGTTACAAGGCCGTTAAGGCCCCCTAATCATGTGCAGTCTATTTACAAGAGAAGTGAACTAGAAAACAGTAGTTAAGATTTGCATGTATGCATCTAGATTAAGGTGCAGTTACTGATTCATTAGGGCTGCCGACATGAGAATAGAAAACAACAGTTTGATGACAAGGGAAGTGAGCTTGTGAACACTAGTTAAGATTCCCGTTATGTGTGCGGCTCGATTTAGTGCAGTTACTGATTCATTAGGGCTGCAAACCAACATGGGAATAGAAAACAGAAGTTCGAAACTGCAGATAATTGCTTTGATTGGTTTGAAATAAAAAAAGTGCATTTGGTTGTATAAGAAAACACCGACTAGATGACCGATTTAAATAATAAATCCCAAGTAAATTACTTTCCAATTCTCAATAAACAGAGCATGCATGCATAAGCACAAACTAACAGGCGCCAGATACGCGATTCTAATTAAGTCAAAATAAAGTTTTGCAAGTAAATGACTTTCCATGTCTCAATAACTTATCCTTCCAGTTTGATCCTCAATTTATGTTCTGGATAAGGTAAGCGGCTTCACAGTTCAATGCAGCAAGAAAACAAGGACATGTAGTAATCCTTCCAGTGTATTCTGAATTAAAGTACAAAAGGTTACAAGTGAGACAATTTGATATAAACTCATCTTCTCAAGGATTGTTTGGATGTGTGTTTTGAAATAGGTTAAGCAATTGAATATGAAGCAGCGGGTGGCAGTAGTTGGATGTATTATTTATATTTACGTACGTTGTTTAAATATTATAGCGTTGTATAAACAGTTTGCTGTACAAACAAAAGCAGATTGATAATAGGTGACACATAAATTGAATAATTTATAGACTACTATTTTTAAGCACAAACTCAAGGACCTTAATAACAGAAAAATAAAACAAACCTAACTGTCTTAGAAGGATGTTAAGGTTTCGGTGTATCGATGAAAACATGGGGGAGCTCCATAAAAGCAGCCACTATAACTAAAAGATTCAAAGAAGTTGCTGGGAAGAATATATATCTGTTTAGAACTCTTGTCATGAACATTGTATGTTATAATATTTCCTCGAACTTTCAGCACAACAAATGTATCTTCTTCCTTATCACCTCTAACCACATCAATGACTTTAAAACCTTTCCAACTTAGCAAAGAAAACATAAACGGAAAAGCACCCGGAAGTTTATCAAGTTGTAGCTCATGCTTGACAAACCACCCCGAATGATCACACAACATCTCGTACACATTCAGGCACTGACTATTTTCTTGACGATTCGTGTGTAATATTAAATGTAGATGACCTCTAGATTCCCCAAGATACATTGCCGATACATGAGAAGACATCAAACCCTCCGGCAAAGGTAGCGTATGCAACTTTTCATCATCTATTGTAAAGTACAAGAAATCGCGATAAAAGGGAGCCCAATAAACAGCTCCATTCCAGTAAACCCCTTGGCAGAAGATGGGATGGCGCACGGCAAATTCCATTTTGATAGAAATCTTCCATTTCTCTGATAGGGACGAGTAGATTTGAATCTGATAAAACTCTCCACGAGGTCCTAAAGCACGAATACAAACAACTTTGTATTGAGCACAATCTGTTGGATGAAACACTAGAGCCATAAAACAGATGGTTTCCGGGTCTCCTATAACCGACGGGATGATTGCAAGTTGCTTGGTGGTGGGATTAAATACATAAAATTTGCAAAGTAGCAACCCATTACACGAATGCAAGATTCTAACACCACGACGACGAGGTAAGTAGAAACTAATAACATGAAACCCAAGAGGGCTTTGGTTTTCAACATCAAACGGAACATATATATATTGCAAGCAAAAATACCAGGGGATTTTGAAAGCTTATCATGCCATCGGGTAAAATTACTGTTACTCAAAAACAATCGCCATGGTTTAGATACGGATTTGAAACGAAGGATGGAGGTAACAGGAGCCGGGCAAGGATGTCGGATAAAAGATCTTCGTTGGAATCAATCAATGCTCCAGATTGATTATCGGAATCCTCAATAGAAGCCTTCGAGAAACTGGTTTTAAGGGTTTTGGATCTGGATCTGGTGTTCACCATTTTTGGAGTGATTTTGAGAGTGTTGTACTATTTTTGGAGTGATTTTGTGTACACAATTAGGGTTCCTCCAATCTCATAAACGATTATATTTTATCTTTTGGTCCGGGGCAAAGGTGAAGGGCCTCAAAATTCTTTTGTCAAACACAAATTTAACTCTAATTATCTGAAGTCTAAAAATCATATAAGAAAACGCATAAAGGAGCTGCTAGCTGTAAGCAAACCCTAAACACTAATATTACCTAGGAATCCAACATCCAAGCAACCCCCCAAACCTTTAGATGAGTGAATCAAGGCTATCCCAAACCTTTAGATGAGGCCCATAACCGTAATGACTAGGCGTTTTGATGTCTAGCGGCAATGAAGGCATTATTATTGTGGTGCCTCCGCTAGCTACCGTAGATTCAAGATTAGTATGAAACAAGTGGTGGTGAAGCTAGAAAAAATCGTTGTACTTTAACAACGGTTAATTAGGAAATATAAATTTGAAATAATGCACGATTAGAATATGTACATATTTAATTAACAAGAGTTTATAGATTTTTCAATATCTTTTAATTAAATATATCATGGATCATCATTCTCAATTCTCATAATCATTTACTTAAGTTAAAACATGTAGACTAAGGTGCTGTTTGTTTTTGAAGACAAAAACTGTGCAATCTGATTTCATCTGATTTTATGTCTGTAACTGAAGATGTAGTCTGAAGGTCTACAATCTGAAAATATAATACTATTTGTTTTATAAGGTGGATATCGCTGCATAAGCTGAAAATTAGTTACTTATCATATATATCACAATAGATAAAAGTCATTTAACGTTTGTAGACTTCTAAAATAATTGTTGGTGGTGTACGGACTATGGAAGTGGGTGGTTGTTGATGATTTGTGGTAGACGATTGTGGTAAGCGTTGAATAGTGGTGATGGACGGTGGTAGTAGACGGTGATGGTGGCCAATGATGGGTAGTGGTGTTGATGGACGGTGGTGGTGGACAGTGGTTGTGGCCGACAATGGGTGGCGGTGGTGCTGACCGGTGGTGGTGGACGGTGGGTGGTGGTGGTGGTTGCAGAAAGTGGGTGATGGCAGTGGGTTGTGGTCGACGGTGGGTTGTGGTGGTGGTGGTGGTGGCGGTGGCAGAAGGTGGGTGGTGGTGGCGTCGGACGGTGGGTGGTGGTGGTGGCGGTGGACGGTAGGTGGTGGGTGGTGGTGGCGGCGACGGAAGGTGAGTGGTGGTGGTGGACATTGGATGTTGGTAGAATAAAAAGTGTGAAGATGTGTGAAAATGATGGATATTAGCTTATTATTTAAGACCATATAAGCAGTTTTCAGATTTTTTTTAAACAAATTGTCTTCAGGAACTTATGTCTGCGCTCCCGCAGACATAACCCTCCTGCGGACATTTGAAGCAAAAACAAACACAACCTAACTAAATTATTAACAATAGTTTTAAATGTATGACATTACATTTTAAAGAAACAAACGATTCCTTCCAGCTGGTCTTGGTTAGTATATGAGTTTACCAAAAGAACCATAAAGAAAAACCCTTTTTTCATGACGTTAAGGTTTTAGAAAAATGATGGCTTCGATGTAGTCATGTAATGATGAACATCTAGGAATTTTAGAATAATGTTATGGACACTTTTAATGAGACGGAGGGAGTACTTGACAAACCACCCCGAATGATCCCTCAACAACTCAAACACATTCAAGAGTAAAAGATTTTTACACGAGTTGATTTGAATAATATGAAATGAAGATGACCTCTTGATTCCTCAAACTGTGGAAGGCATGAACCCTTCTTAAAAGGGCAACGCTTGCAACGTTAATCGTCTATTTTGAAGTACAAGTGACTGCCGAATGCCCAGTGAAAAGCTCCATTCCAGTAAACCCCATCGCGAAAAGTGCCACTATATATCTGCCGAGAAAAATTCGATAGATGTCTTCCATTTACTTGTTTCAGGCGAGTATGTTTGAATCTGAAACAAGTTCTTAATAGGTCTTAGAGCACGAACACAAACAAGTTTGTAGTGAGCACAATCTGTTTGATGAAACGCCAGACCCATAAAACTGATAAAAACCTTTCGACCTCAGGAACCAGTGGGATGATTTCTCGTTGCTTGGTGGGTGGATTAAATACATAATAGTTTCTATAACCCTTTAGACAAAAAAAAGTAACCCATTACAAGATTGCACGATTTTGATACCATTATTTTTAAAGTATAAACCCGAAGAGAGAACTGTAGGTCCTAACAACGGATCAAACAACAAAGTTCTTGAATCAATCTCACTTACTAGCTAGTGGAAATCACTAGTAAGCAACCGAGATCTTGGATCTTGCTTGTGTTCGTTATTGCCCGTAGTAAAATGAAAAAGGGAGTAGGGAGAGATTTGGTGAGATGTGGATAAGATTATTTTCAAAAGGATGTGCTTAGTATGAGCATGTTTCACCTTATAGAGGTGAAGACATACCATACTAGCCTTTCATTATAAAGGCCCAATGGCTCTCAATGCATGGCATCAGGCCAAACATACATAAACAGACCGACAAACTAACAAAATACATCGAGAATAGTTCACACAAATACAAAGACTAAAATATAGAATGGGTCCCTACAATCTCCCTCTAGTATTTAGTATTTGATCCGTTAGCTTTTGTCTTTAGTCGTCTCATAGTCGAAGCGGGATTCGTAGTTGAATAGTTGATTGTAAACAAGATAATGCACAAACTTGTTGAAATTCTCAACTATTCCATATGTGTTGTCCTTTCGGGCATCTTCGACTATTCCCAGTGGGGAGTTGTACACTTCTTTGCTGAGGCGGCCAAATCATGCTCATCAAAGAACCGAAGATGGTGCATGTCTTTGTAATGAATCACAGCTTCCCTCGTGCTGTTGTCAGACTCCCAACAAATGAAGTGTTGGAACAAGTCTGGCAAGAATTGTTCACCGTGATAGATAGGTCACCCTTCTTTGTGTGTCTTGTACCTCCACATCTTCTTTTTCTTCCTAGTGACTGGATCAACTTCCGTTGGATGTCAATAGCACTTACCCTTGTTGAGTTTGAAGTTAGGGTAATCCTTCTTACATTCATTGCTCAAAAACCTGTTAAACCATCCCTTAATCTCCTTCTTCGTAATGTAATGACCCACAATTCTTATAAACTAGTTCATATCAAGCTAAGACAGAGTATGCATATCCTTGAAATGCATGTAAGTCAGGTCTCCATTTGCTCTTCTAATGGCCCAAGTTTGACAGCTGGGATGCCATTTACAATAAACAATAGGAGAATCATCAAGGAAGGGATACAAACGGTCTCGAACGCTTGCTTGATTGCTGATGGAGTAGAACTTGTTTGTTCGACGTCTCGGAGCTTGAGACGATTCGGCAGCAGCAGTAGTATAAGCAGGAAGCACCACAATGGTATCATCACGAACCAGAGTATCTGGTTCTAAGACTAGTTGATGCCATCATCATCGTCTTTATTTTCCTTGTTGTGTTCCATGACTTCTTGAACTGTGGACGCGGTACTGCAATATTATCAACATTAAAAATTGAGAAGATCTCAGCCTCCAGTGCAGCACCGCGTCTGTTATTTTCCTAGGATCTTCAGTCACAACATCCTTTGTCAAGTCATCATGAGGAGAAACCAGTGGTCTCAACGGTGCAGCACCGACTCGTTCCATTTTCGCTAATGTCACCACCTTCATCACCGTCACCATTACCACCGCCATTACGTGATTCGTCAAAGCTATCATGAGGATCATCACCCTCATCATCATGTTCATCGTCATATTCATTCTCATCATCCTCATCATCGGACTCGTCATCGTCCCCCTCTTCAACTACCACTTCCTCCTAGTTCACAGTGCCCGTAGCTCTAGCCTCCGGAGCAATCACTGCAATGGTCTCAACACTCATGATTGAGAAACCAGTGGTCTCAACAATTGTACCAGCGAGCACTACCACCAACACCAGTGCCACTACCACTCGCAGCGTCCATAGACTTGACAGTTTGAGCACCAGCAATGATTTCAGCCAAAGCAACTCGTCTCATTTTCCCTTTGTTGTCTCTATTATCATCAGAGTGTGAGTCAGTCCAACTTCTGAAAATGGTATTTAATCGGTTCTTGAGATCTTCAATATCATAATCTATCATCTTCATGATCTCAATAACTCCAAGATACTGATTCACTGAACCTTCATTCACCTGAACTTGAGCATTTGTGAAACGCTCATCTTGATCGATCAGAGCTTTCTGTTTTTCAACTTCAGCTCGCGGTTCAACATTCTCACCAATTAAAGTTTCGATGTTTCTTGAGTAACTAGATTCACCTTTCAACATACGGACTCGAGTATCAAGTATTTGAACCTCGATCATCGTTCTATCAACACCTTAGTATAACTCTCTCCTCAAATTTTGTGCAAGGTTTGAGGAAGAAGGTAGATCAGTCTCGAGACGTGAGACTCGTGATTCAAGACGCGTCACGTCGTCATGACGCTCAACATTCAACAACTTTTGATTAGTCAACAAGGTGTGCTGATTATTGACTTGGTTTTGCAGAGTCTCGATCTACAGGCGTTGACTCTCGATCATGGATCTATCAACCTACCTGTCTTACTCCAACTAAGAAACTCGAGCGACCAACGTGTCTCTCTCCTTCACAACCTTTTCATTTGTCTCTTGTTGTTCCTTCACAAACTTGATAAACAAATGTTCCCGTTGGACCCTTTTCTCGTTTGATTCCTCTAGTGCCTGAATCCTATCAAGGATAGGATCCCGGTAGACCGAGGACTTCCTAGACTTCCCACTTGACAATGGAATGGCTGATATGACTGGGCTTTGGGTGATAGCGGGTGGTGTGATTTAGAATGTAGGTTGTGGTGAGGTTTGAGTAGGCATGGTTATGGTTTGGCTGGCTAAGGGTGAGGTTAAGGCTAAAGGTAGGCTAGTGGTTTAGGTAGGGCTGGTTATGGGTAAGGTAGCAGGTGAGGCAGTGAATGTGGTTGACCAAAATGTGGTTCCCCTAAGTGGTGAGGTAAAGGATGTGCTGAATGGGGATGATATTGCTGAGGTTGTCCTTGGTGAGGAGAGATGTAGTTGTTGTATGGGTAGGTTCAGTTTCGGTTTCGGTTATTTGTGGAAGGGGAATGCCTTGGATGGGTTGGTTTTTGTGTGTGGGGGATTTTTCGGGAGAGGTTATGGTGAGTCATGGATACTCCTAAAGGTGGATGTGGTTTTGGTTTTGGTTTTGGTTTTAATTTTGGTTTTAAGTTTAGGCACATGAATTTGTTTGGCTTTAAGGATTTCTAAGGTGCGGGATAGGGTGGTTGGTGAGGCTTGGTGTGGGTCGACTTGGGTGGTTGGTGGTGGTTGTGTCAAAGTGGAAGCAGAAGGAAATATTACCTTATAAATGTCGGCATCTTTGAAGGCCCTGAATTCTTGAATTCTTAGACTCCTTGGTCTTCTTCAAACGTTTGAGAGGTCGCTCGGGTTCCTCTTCTTCCTCAGCTTCTTGTTGGGGTGAACCACCAACAAAAGGCTTACTGATAGCCTTCCTTTTCTTGTCGTTAAGCTTCTTTATACGGTGTTCTCCTTCAACCTCGGTGTCACTGTAGTGGCACTATCAGGCTCATCATCACCACTTTGACCATCATCATCACCATGATCTCCACTATCACCATCACCTTCTTCGTCAGTAGTCTCTTCACTATCTGGTTCAGTCTCAGCAAATAAACCAAACTTTGTACCATGGTTCTTCTCCTTGATACGTGTACCCACTTCTTCCAACAAGCTCCAACATAGCCATGAACACAGTTTGTTTCACCATCTTGACATGATGAGCCTTAGACGGTGGTAACAGATTTCCTTCATCATTATCTTCCTAGGATAGACTGGTCTTGGAACATTCTTCAATAAGTCATCAAGAATTAATTGAACAAAACGTGGATATATCATCCACGTGTTCTTTGAAAGTACATTAGATTGCATAGACTTGAAAAACCAACTGCAGAAGTTGAACTTCACCTTGTTCGTCAAGCAGGCCATCACCCCAACCCATTCCATCTCAAATTATTGATCCCACCTTTCTGCTCAGACAAGCAATGAGCTATGATATGAAACAAAAACTTCCAATACGCATAACCCTTTTCTGACAAGTTGACCAAACAACATCGTACTCGATGTTCTCTGCATAACCCTCCAAATCCTTCTTCTGGATCGATAAGCTCAAAATAATTATGTGAGGAATCCTTGATGTTTAGGGCTCGTCAAACGACATCCTCCGTAACCGTTAACTTCTTTTCGGCTACCTCAGTTGTGATAGAATCCCCATTCTTCACCATTTTGGCCTTCGTCCAAAATTCCTCAATCCAACAAGTAGATATCTCCGGGTTAGCAAAGATAGCATGCATAAGAGGAGAGGACATTCTCGTAGCCCCTTGATCATTGACGTAAATACTCTGTGCTTCTTCTTCCTCGGAAGATCCAAAGGACAATACATGTTATGTTGCTATAAGAAAACATAAAAATAAATGATTATAATTGATTACTGAGTTAGAAAGATAAAGGCATATTACAAAGGGTTAACAAAAAGTAAAAATAAAACAATAATAACAAAGTAAAATGAAATACAACTTAAAAATAAAAATAAAAGTAAAAATAAAAATAATTCTGGAAACTATTTTAAAAAACAATTAAGGAAAGAAGAATCGAATCGAGTTTAGTCTTAAAAGATTCGAGTTGTATATAGTTTGAATAAAATTTTCAAAATATAAACGGATCGAATCGAGTATAAAATGAATCGAATCGAGTCTAATTTGGATCGAATCAAGTTAGGAGATTCGATTCAATTGAAATTAAGTTCAATTAGATTGGTATTTAGAGACTCGATTGAATTAGAGTTATAGCCATTTCGAATCCTCTTATCCTCTAGAAATGAAGAAAATGTCCAACTGTAAACGAATCGAATCGAGTTTCAAATGAATAGAACAGAGTCATGAACTCGATTCGATTCAATTAGAATCAAATTTGATTTAAATGGAATGATGATGATTGCGATTCGATTCCTTTTGCCTTTAAGAATTTTTCAGTGACCATATTTGATTCAAATCGAATTTGAATTCGATTCGTTTTGTTTATGAACTCGATTCTATTCAAATTGAACTCAAATCAAATATAACATCAAGTTTTTTTCATCTAGGTTCGTTTGACCTCGATAAACGTTTCTAGGCAGACCTTCTTCACAATCAAACACTTTACTCGGGTCAATAAGACCCAAAATGGTCCGAAAATGACCTAAAATCTAAAAACTAAACATAACTAAATGAAAACTCAATTAAATTAACTCCAACATCCCTAATGGTAGCGATAACAAGTTTGTAACAGCAACTTAAGCAAACAACAGCATAAAAGCCCTTTTAATCTAAGAACAGTTCCGTCAAAAATTGTGAAGAACAAGGTCAAATCAAACAAGATTTTAACCATGAAATATGGATTACTGATGGTGAATGGTCCATTTGTGATGATTGTCAAGTGCTAACAACAAAGATTGACGTAGTTTTTGTTTGTGTTTTAGAGTTTGAAGATGGTACACTATGGATAAGGTTGAGAGAGAAAGAGTTTGGGTAAGTGTGAATTGAATAAATGAAAGACATTTTGGTTTCTCCTATAAATAGGGTCAACCTATCTCGCGATATGGTCAAAACTTCTCGAGTTTTAAACGATTTTACACTCTCAACCCCGAACTCTAAAAATATTTACAGATTTAAACCCGAAAAAGAAAAGAAAAGAAAAGAGATAAGATGTGTGAAAGGAGAATGTTTTCCTTTCTTTTCTTTTCTTTTCTTTTGTTTCGTTAAGTTAACTCGGGAACACAACATTAATGTAACATATTCTTTCGAAGTGTTTTTAATACTTTATGAAAATAACGTTAAAAGTGGCGGAAGGTTAATCAGGCATCATGTGGTAGCGTTGATAGCCGAAAGACAAGGGTACATGCACCAATCGGCCGGTGTCCCAATGGTTGAGTGTTATGTCCCTTATGTCCAAGGCTTGATGCAAAACTACCATCGAGCAGGGGGTCTCACCGGAAGCAGCTTCTCTATTCCTACGGGGTAGAGGTAAGGTTGTCTACATCTTACCCTCCTCATACTCTTCCATAGCTTTGCTATTGGTGGGATATACTTAGTGCGATGATGATGATGATGACCTAATATTATCATAACTTGACCCCATTAATTTCAAACTTTACATTTTTAACGGCTATTTCTTTCAACTTATTGTAGGTACGAAAATGTTAGTTTAATAACCTTATGATGTCTTGAGGTGTTTCGGGTGTGTTTGGGATTCCTTATTTCAACGTCCTTATAACTTATTGTTATAAGTCATAAGATACAAAAGTGTAACTTATGACTTATCTCCATCACAACATTCAACTTTGTCAAATACCTTTTGACTTTTTAGAAAAGTTACAAGTCATGAAGTATAGAATCCTATTCATAACTTTATGCAACTACATAACTCTAAGATTTTGATTGGTATAGAATTAGTATGCTTTTCGCCTTTTCGGATAAGTTAATGGTGTCATGTGATTGATTTTGTTAAGATAGCCGAACATCGGTCTATGTTGAAGATGAATGTTTATGAGATGAAACATAATTACTATTTCGAGTGGTCTATCATATACCATATTAATCTTGAATGTGCTGGAAATTTTCACTTGTTATTAAGAACTTATTTCAAATTACTAACTGAACCTAATTTCAACACACTGTGTGGACCTAATTTTAATGTACTGTCAGTTGTGATAGTTGTGATTGAAGAAGAAGAAGAAGAAGAAGAAGAAGAAGAAGAAGAAGAAGAAGAAGAAGAAGAAGATTAAAACTTGGTGATCTACTTAATTCTTTTATCAACCATTTCTAAAATATTTTACAAAAGGGTCGAAATGTATGTAGGTCAACCTGACCCGAGCCGACCCAATGACCCACTATTACCTCACTACAAGAAAATACATATGGAGTGACCAAGCTCTTTTGGCTTGTAGAGATGACATGTTTTCACAAGTTTTGTCACTATAGCTAGAAGCTCGTGGCACCACCACCGCCCCACCCACCAACCTAATTTTGAATTGTAGAACCCTTTGTGAAATGTATATGATTATAGTACTTCATTTTATATTATAAAATAGTTTTATTGCTAGTGCCAAGGATCGAACGATGAGGATGGTATTTAATTAGTTAAGATTATGGTTTTTAAGTAGTTATTTAATTTTGATGCAAAACTTGATAACTTTTTTTGTTGAAGCATAACAAACCATTTTTTTAAGATAGCGATATAGTAGCAAAAGAAGAAGCAGCTAGATATGAAAATAAGCCAAAAACAATTAACTTTCTAATATGTCGCATATATATGAGTTATAATTTTCTTTCTAATTTTCTAATCTCTCATCTCATTTATCATAACTTTCTATTAGTCATGTGTCAAAATAATTTTAGCAAATGGGTTTTAATCTAATTCTCTGATTTCTCATCTTATCTATCCTATATATTCATGGGTCATGAGACAAAATAATTTTGAGAAATAAGTTATAATTTCCAATTTAATTAATTTCTCACCTTATTCATCATGGTTAATCACAGGTGACTGGTCAAAACAATTTTGCAAATGTTGTATATAAAAAAAATCGAATTTGTAAATTTGAGATTCTAGACTTATTGTTTGTACTACATTATATTATTTTCTTTTAACCTTTAATTTTGTTCATTTCTTTCAAATAATTGATCTTTTTATTTTTATTATTTGATAAATCCCGTTTAATACACGGGTTCAAAAGCTAGTAAGGGTTATATGAGATTAATCCTATTTATATATATATATATATATATATATATATATAGAAAAGGGTTTAAATAAGAATAAATATTTCCCTAAGAATAGTAAGAACCAATATATTATTGACATATGACATTCCATCAAATTTACATTTAAGGGTAGTAAGGTAATTTACTTTTTTAAATAACTATATTAAAAATTTTATTTACTAGTGATTCCAATAATCAAGGGAACGGTCATGATTTTTGTTATTAAAAAAACTAATTAATCACCAAATCATAACCAAACCATTCTCATAGCGTAATACGAGATCACATGTTAATAAAGGATATGTTCAAATTTATTGTATGTTAATTCATAGTGATAATGTCTTATTATCTATTTAAAACCTATATCATAAATGAAAGATACAACACATTATTATCCCCAATTATACATTTTAAACACTATAATTTCTTTACGCACAACTAAGGGAAAAGCTAATGCAACCAAAATTATACAAGTTAAACACAATTGTACACAATGATTAACTTAATTTCGTCGCCAATTATAACAATTTTTCCGGTGTCTTTGAAATAATTTACGGATTATGTAATCACTAAACTCTTGTTGTGAGGAATTAATTTTCTCTTTTATTTTTCTTCATCTCTCCAAGCAATCTAATTATTTTTGCAACAAAATTGGCTTTCACCATAATGAATTACTGAATTGGCCTTCAACGATCTCCATCGTCACATTATCTTATTGAATAATTAAATATTTCAATTGTAAATAACCACCTCTTACTACTCCGATTGATTAATCTTCAGTAAATAATGCAACCAGTCAATTGAATATGATTATTATTGTTCTTCCGACGAAAAACTATAACCCTAGAAAAATTAAAAGCTTCCAGCGAATCATATTTAAATAGTGGAACGTCACCAAACCTTGTCTTTTTTGCCCCTAAGAAACAATAGGAGAAGTGTAATCTTAAGAAACACCGTGTCTTTATTGTAAATTCTCATCACCATAACCTTGCCCACATGCCTTTAATCTATGGGTCGTCTAATTTTGTATCTCCACAATATTGTTCAAAAGATTGATCTAATTAAGTTAACTTTCTAACATGGCCGGTTTTTGGGCCGTGCAGTGGCACGAGGTCCAAATTTCAAAGAGACCCAAAATTATTTTAGCAGATAAGCAGGCCCAAAATAAGACTGTAAAAGCTACGTAAATGGGATTGCGGCAGTTTGAACATCGATTGGAGATCAAGCAATATCGATTAGCAGGCCAAGGGAATCGAAATCGAAGGTATAAGCTCTATTTGTTTCAGTTAGTCGATGACCTAATTATTTTTTGCAAAACTGAATCTTCCAATCGTTTTTGTTATGCTTGACATAAATGTATAATTTTACTCTTAATTTCTTGTTAATTCTAAATAAAATGGGTTTTTGATTATGAAATTTGTCAAACACTTTGTCAGTTCGTTGAGAAAGATTGTTTCATCAAAACAGTTTTCTTACGAATTCAAACTCTGACCATTTTTTAGAAAAATTTTAATTTTTTATTATTAATTTTTTGAGAGAAAATGTTGTGTTTGTTTAATAGGAGTTTGTCAATAACAATAGTTTACTTTATTTTTTAACCTGTTAGTTTTTTTTTTTCAACTTCATAATGAATTTCTTGTATTTCATGAGTTTTTGGTTTTGTTCTAGTCATTTTTTTTTGTCTAGAAATCATGCCTCCCATTCCTAATACAAATACCTATCGGCCGCCTAAAAACGTAAAAAGAAGAAGCTAGAGGAAGAAAAAGCAAAGGCTGACAAAGGGCCACGTATACACAAGTTTTTCTCAGAGCTACCTTAAAGTTCTACTTCTAATGTGGGTGGAGCTAATGTGGGTAAAGATGATGTTAATGTTAATGAACTTAATGTGGATGAAGCTAATGTGGGTGAAGCTAATGTGGGAGAAGATTAGGGGTGCAAACGAGCCGCGCTGCTCGCGAGCTACTAGAGATCGGCTCGAGAAAAAGCTCGATCGAGTCAAGCTTAAACTTGCCCGAGTAAAATAAAGCTCGTTTAATAAACGAGCCCAAGCCCGAGCTTCATTTATCGAGCTCGAGCCGGCTCGCGAGCCTGAACGAGTTTGCCATTTATATCTAATAATTATTAATTGATATATATATGTTTAAGTTCATGAGAGAAATCAAATTATTGCAAGAAGTGTGAGAAGTCAATCTAGCCAATCAGAATTTTCTCTTCTTTTTCCTTTTTAATTAAATATAGGGGTAGGATGGTAAAATGTGTATTTGTTATTTTTTTGGTAAGTATCACTAATAAATTTTACATATTAATATATTGAGAGTTTGTTTGTTTTTAATTTATTTTTTACTTGTCGGTTAGCCATTCATTCAATTAGACTCCTTTTTTTTAATCTCTTTTCCAATTTGATTTTTTGTTTCAACCAATTTGTTGTACCGGTTATTTAAATACACAGTGTTACTACACAACGCAAAATAACTGAAATATATCCTACACAGTTAATAGAAGGCATCAAACACATTATATACGAGATATAAAAATTGATATTTTTAAATTATTTCTTTTACATGTAACATTATATCTAATAAATCCACATTATTTGTTCAATATTATAATAATTTTTATGATGTCTTTATTTTATTTAAAAGATCAAAATCAATAATTGTCAAATGTTCTACATAAGAAACACAATCACAAACATAAAATGATTAATTTAGTATAAAAACTTGAACTCTATAATCTTCAATTTTTAGTCTTTTCTCATTTTTTACACTTTTGTTCAACAGTTACAATAGGTCGCTAGTATGCAAAATCATCATCACATTCAACAATCTGTTTTGATGTCCTTCTGGCGATCATCGTCTTGGCTAAGAAATTTGTATCTTCGGACATTCTATCCAACATACATTGCGCTGCATTAGCATACATTACCATAGTATTTTGACATCCTACACAGTCTTACACTACACATAACATACATTACCATATTATTTTGGCATCTGTTTACACAGCCTACACTGCACATACAATGTTGTAAAAGTAGGATTACAAGGCTGAGTACTCGCTACAAGGTATGTCACCGACACGAGTTTCTGTAAATCCGCCTAGTTATTAAGAATCGGTCAAATGTGGTCAACCTCAGCCAGAATCACATCTTATCGGTGAACTTGGACCGATTTTGACTCAAAAAAATAAACATAATTGTTATTTCAATAATATTAAAGAACAAATATCAATTTTTTAATTAATTATTAGTAATTTTTAGAATATTTTATATTTAAAAATGTATTTCTTTTATTTATATTGATATTCATATTTTGTTATAAATATTCGTAAATTTATGATATTAGACATATATATAATAACCAAATATTAATTTTCTTTATATTTACCATGTCCGAGTACTCCGAGTACTCCCTCCAAGGGGGTCGGCCGCGTAGGGATCACCTAGCGACTTTTGTAACATTTTGCACATAACATACATCACCATCTTCTTTTAGCATCATACACAACCTACACTGCACATAACATATACGCAGCACATAACATACATTATCATCTTTTATTTGGCATCCTTCGGAGCACATAACATACATTATCATCTTCTTTTGGCATCCTACACAACCTACACTGCACAGAGCATACACTATCATATTCTTTTGGCAACCTACACTACAGATAATAAAATAACATACACATCCTAAACATCATCAGATAAAACATATATACACTCTACATACATTACACAAAACACTATTACATAACCTACAGATTAACAGAGTCCTCCGTTTCGAAATTAAAACATCAGGTGTAACATAAACTTTTATTTACACGTATAAACCTTACACACAATATCAAATAATATTTTTAACCAAAAAACAACATGTAATTCGTCAAAAACATAAAACTAACCTTCAATTAAACCATCAAATTTAGATTAATCGATCAAGAACAAAATGTAGGTCAAGACCTCAACTAAAACAATAGAATTAGATGAATCGATCAGGAACATAATACAAACCTTTACAATCGCCGGCAGCAATTCAACGACTCCGAACACAAATTAGGGTTTAATCAAGAGACGAGCCTTTTTATACAAAAGTTGATTAAGCTTCAACAAACTCAACAATTATTTTATGCGAATCCACATCCAATTTCTGAATTTTCTATTGATTTCGTTCTTTTTTGGTGTTTTTGGTACAAAGAGGATGCACGCTTGTTGAGTTGTTTTTAAGGATTCTCTTTGACAATACCTAGGTTTCTTTATTTAACATTGAAAGCAAATTACAACACTGTCCTTTTTAATTAAATGGCATTAAAACTAGTTACCATTATTTACAAAAATTCCGTAATCAATGTAGGCTATTAATCAATCTTAATCAACAGTTAGAAATTCACTTCTCGCATTAAAATGACTTCTGCTCTGAACCATTCCCTATAAATTTATATATATATAATTTTATGAAAAAAAAAACTAAATAACATATATTATTTTATATATAAAGTTATAATGAAAATAAATACACAAATATAATTATAAATATAAAACAAAAAATTAAAAAATATTATACGAGCCGAGCCCCAGCCAAGCTCGAGCTTGAAAAACTACGAAGCGAGCCGAGCTCGAGCTTTATAAATAAGGATCAAAACGAGTCGAGCTCGAGCTCCGTATAAGTTAACAAGCTCGGGCTCGGCTCGTTTGCAGCCTTAGTGAAGATGATGTTAATGCTAATGTAGATGAAGGTAACGCGTGTGAAGATGATGATAATGTTAATCCTAGTATTGATATATTTGATTCTAGAATTTGGGATGGGCTCACTCCAAATTTGATTAATGAATTGGTTAAGAAAGGTCTCAAAATGCTAGGAGAGCCTCAAAATTCAGTTAAGTTCGATCATTTCGATACACTACTTTTATTTTGTTTATTTTATAACAATCATATTCGTATTGAGGTTTTATGGTTTTATGAAATATAATTGATGAGCTTATATTATAAGAGGAGGCCCAAAATTGATCTCGCACGAGGCCTTAGTTTGTTCTAATATTCTCGGAGACGGGCCTGCTTTCTAATATGTCGGCACATGCCTGATTTTATGGTATTAAATACTATACCCTTGCCATTCTCACTTTGTGAGGTGGTTAAAGTGTAGACTATAGAATATGAGGTCATTGGTTTAATTTGTGCCGAGTATAACATTTAGCCGTTCAACAAAATTATTATACCCATTTAAAGCCCTTGATGACTCCTAATAACTTCTTTTATATACGTTAACTTTTTACTCTTCACTTTAAATTTAGGATAATTGTATAATTGATTAAACATACAAAGTTATAGAAACTAATAACCAAAAAAAAATTAATCAGCACCCTATCCTAGTATCCTTTTCCAGTTTGCCTCGAAACTTCGAGAGAGAAAGCGTAAGTGAATAAGAAATCATGTGCTTGTCTGACTATTTCATTATGTTTCTCTTGCTGCATACATACAAGCCTGAGCTATAAATGAATTTGCAAATAAACATCCCACTTAGAGAAGGGTAATACTGATATAACCCAAGTACCAACCCATATCCTAATAATACCCAACACAAGCCGAATCACTCAAACAATGAAACAGTGTACCATTTAGCCCAAACAAAGTAATATCCAATATCCCACTATTTCCAAATTTTATTTATTTTTTTCTATATCTTTTTTGCGACGTGATGCGTGGCGCCTAGGTAGTCGTGCCCTCAGCCGGATAGCTTCGGGTGCGCAACTCGATGGTTCACTAATAGCCATCAAACATTCACCAGTTGACTAATCAACAAGTGAATGTTGACTCGCCAGTTAACTTTTTGCCAATTTTGACCAAAACGCCAAAAATTAATGAAAAAGTCGAGACCAAAAAAGTCAGAACTGACCAGAAAAATATCCTAAAAGAATTTGACTTTTCCAGCTTGGTAGTTGGTACAAACACTCCCCTGGTTACCATTTCTTCCCTCAGTTCTATAATTTTGACTTTCTAACTCATATTGCAGGCTTTCCAAACTTATGTTCATGTGTCAATATAAAGGTTAATAAAAGAATACGATGGAAAAAGTACAAGAACTAAAATTGTAAAAAGTAAAAAAAAGGCGATGATCAGTAGCTGGTCCGAGAGGATGATCCAAACAATTACTAGTACACCTATTGTAATTCCGAGGAGGGATTCGAACCCCCGACACCGTGGTCTGAGTTAAATTTGGAGATGGAAGTCTTCTTTGAAAAATCCAAACATCTCAGAGATAGATAGAGAGGTAGGAATTTACCGAGACTTTGGACTATCCGGACACATACTTCATGAAATGGTTCATGCATGTTACACACTTCATATATAAAATATTAATGGGTGATAAGTATATCCATGGCTAATCATAATTTGTAACTCTTTAGCGTTTCATGAACTTTTTTCAGTTTATATATTTTCGTATATAAAGTTATACGACAAATTTTGTATAGCAAGGTGATATACACATTTCCTACTACAAAACGTAAAAATATAATCTCTACTTTGAAGTATAACGCATTTGACCATTCTCTTTTTGTTATTGAGATATAACAATTATACACACGAATGAGCGTAATGCAACTGATGTATTGTTGATGCAAATGATTTTACAATAAAAACTGTCAAATTTAGTATTTATTTTTTATAAGAATGAATTGTGGTTTTAGTCTATGTGGTTTGTCTAAATTTGCGTTTTCAGTCTAACAGTTTTAAATTTGCGATTTTCGTCCCCGTGATTTCATTTCACTTGCAATTAAACCCGAATTCACTAATCACGTTAAATCTAGTCGTTAAACCCATCAGCGTGCTCTGCATGTGAGGGGCAGTTTTCTCCTTTTTCCCCCAAAATACACCCTAGCCCCTCACGTGAGGGGGCTTCCGAATTAGGATTGAGGTTTATTAGGGGAGAAAAAAGACAAAACAACCCCTCACGTGAGAGGTACGCTGAAGGATTTAACGACTAGACTTAACGGGGTTAATGAATTCGGTTTAATTTCAAGTGAAATGAAACCACAAAGACAAAAATCGCAAATTTGAAACTATTAAACTAAAACTGTATATTTGGACGAAGCACAGGGACAAAAAGCGTAATTTACTCTTCTTGTAATGAAATCTGCCAAATTTTGTATAAACTAAAAAAATTGCGTTGAAAAAAGTGGTAGTTTTTATAATTTTGTAGTATAATAAAAGGGTCAAAACTAAACTTTTGGATAAACAATTTCCATGCTCTCTTAAACTAGGTCAATTTGACTCAACTCTTAAGTCTTAACAAATCAAACAAGCAAAGACAATATATTTAAATAAAAAGAACTCAAAATGTGAGTGCATCTAGTGCCTTAAAAATTAATATCATCATGCGTATATTTTCTTTGCATCTTGAATCTAGATACAGGTTTGTATGCATAATGCAAGTGTTTGACCCGCTTGACTTTTTTCGATGGTATGAGTGTGTTCCACAATAGAACCGGTAAAGGCCTGCGAGAAAACAAAAACCATTTCTAAAAAATGTATGAAGTTTCTTGAGCCTAAATATACTTCCAATGTAACAAAACTTGCACAAACACAAACTAGCTCGGTTAAAAGATAATATAAATTTGCAAGCAAATGACTATCCATTTCAAAATAAACAAAACTTGACTTATTTTACTAGTTTGATCTACAATTTAGCACCAGAAGAATATAAACTAAACTCACATGCTGTAAAAAATAACATGGATCGGTAATGAAGTACAAAATTAAACTCTTGACCTTCTAATTGAGTGTTTCTGAAACAGGTTATGTTAAATATTCAAAATCAAACAACTGAACTTGATGGAGTGTTTAGGTTGTTTAGAAGAACAAACCGAAGAAAATTATTAATAACAAAGAACACTAAATTGCATAATTTATAAACTAATATTTTGAAAACACAGAATATATAAACAAACCTAATTACCTTTTAGAAAGAAGTTAAGGTTTCGATGTAGCGATGAAAACACGGGAAATCTTCATAGAAATCGTCATACCTGTTTCTCATTCCATCTAAAAAATATTCAAAGATCTTTGGAAGAGTAAATATCAGTTTAAAACTCTTGTCATGAACATTGTATGTTATAATCTTTTCTTCAGTAATCAGCACCATGAATGTATCTTCTTCTGTTTCGCCTCTAACCACATCAACGACTTTATATTCATAACAACGATACTGACCGACAATCTCCGGGAAACAGGCCAGAAGACCATCAAGTTGTACTTCATACTTGACAAACCAGCCTGAATGATCCCTCAACATATCGTAGACATTAAAACTATTTTTTTCACTATTCACGCATAACATTAAATGCAGATGACCTCTAGATTCCCCAAAATACATCGTCCATCCGTTGAAAGGTATCAACTCCTCCGGCAAAGACAACATCTGCAACTTTTCATCATCTATTTTAAAGCACGAGTAACGGCCATTAATGGGAGCCCAATAAACAGCTCCATTCAAGTAAACCCCATTTTTGAACACACGCCCACACGCAGAGAAAGATTCAACAGCAATCTTCCATTTCCTTGTCTCAGACGAGGTGATTTGAATCTGATGCAAGTCCGTATTACGTTTTAAACCAAGAACACAAACAAGTTTGTAGTGAACACAATCTGTTTGATGAAACACCAGTCCCATAAAACCAATGGTTTTACGAGCTGTCTGACCTCCAATGACCGATCGGATGATTGCAAACTGTTTGGTAGCTGGATTGAGCACATAATACTTACGATAATCTCTCGTGTGCGGTGAAGTATTACTACAGCAAAGAAGTAACCCGTTACAAGATTGCACGGCTACGATACCGAAATAATCATTGAAAAAATCGAGACGGTTAAAAGGAGTGTTTTGGTTTTCGATATTGAAAGAAACATGTATAGTATTGCGAGCAAAAGTAACAAAAAGACTAGGGGTGTTTGAAAGGTTGTTATTATCATACCGGTGGGTGAAGTGTCTGTGAGTCAAAAGCAATCGCCAGTGTTTAGATACGGATTTGAAACGAATGATGGATTTAACAGGGAGCCGGAGAAGGATTTCGGTTAAAAGATCATCGCTAGAAACAACAAAAGCTGCTGACGTAGTCGAATGATGATCTGGAGAAGCTTGCGAGAAGCATGTTTTAAGGGATTTCTTGGTTTTGGGTCTGGTGTACACCATATTATTTATGTGACTAAGAGAATGTTAAAGAAGACACTTTAGGGTTTTGAAACAAAGAAGAGGACGTGGATTTATACCAAAAAGGTTTTTTGGTTTATTGTTTCCTATTTATGTATGACAAGTTCACTTGAAAATACCAAAATGTACGTCCTTTCATCTAGTAGAATTATAGAAGAAGTCTAATAGGGTTAATGAGGTGAATAATGAGAATGAAACTGATGCAGGATCCGGTCATCATTCGGGCCCGGCCCAAATGTTTGTTTTTTTAATTTTTAAATATGATTATTTGGTCTATTTTTTAGTTAGTTGATTGTTTTTGAATAAAGGATTTGTAAGCTTTAAGCTTGTCAACTAATGAAATCATTATGTTCTTGAGCCATTGGACTGTTAATCAAAACTGCATTAGAAACGTCACAAAGTGAACTCAAATTTTAAACTACTAGACTAACATAACAATTTTTAGCAAACCAAAGGGGTGAAAACCGTGATTACTCTTAATAATATAATAATTTATTTCGTATTGTCACTACGAGAAAATGAAGCTATTGCAACCCCGACAAAAAGTTGCATTAGGGCCTAAAAAAGTTGCACTAGGCCTAACGCAACATTTTATCAAGGGCTGCGTTAGGTGAAGTTGCATTAGACTTAATGCAACTTTTTTGTTAGATAATGCAACCTTTTCTAAAATGGTTACATTTAGTATTCAAATGCAACATTTTTATGATGCAACCTTTTAACATGCTATTGCAACTTTTTTTACTTTAATTACAACTTTTCTAACATACAAATGCAACCTTTGTCACCTCAAATGCAACCTTATTTACATCAAATGCAACTCTTTTTAAAGATTTTAGTTACAACTATTGCAACTTTTTTTACATGCAAATGCAACTCTATAGCTCACTGATTCTATTTTTTTTATTAACAAGCAATAATATCTCATTTACACCAACATAATAATAACATAAATATAATAGTTAATCGTATATCGCAATTTAACATGCCAAATCTCAAAATAACAACTTAATCAGAATAAACTTGTCAATTACAATTATAAAATGTAACAAAAATCTACAACTCATCTCTATGATCCTCAAATATTCTAGTGTGTAGCTTTGTCATAAATAATACTCTTCAATCTTCATTGTAGCCTCAAAGTTTGCTTGTTGACTGTCAAAATATTTTCCCCATTGCTTCTAGCTTTACTTTTTTCTTTTGACGGTCCTTTTTTTCTGCATTTCAAGCGACTGTTTTTTCAACTTCAATGCTTGTTTTGTAACACCTTTGTCATAGTCAGTCAAAGGAAGCCATCATGCTCCGGGTTCATGACGGCCGTATAATTATCAACCAAAGCACCTCCATCTTCTAGAGGTTTGTAGTTTTTAATTTGTTCCTTCAAAAGAGAATAAAAAAATATAGTAAAAATACAGCAGCCAGTAAACAACAATACAATTTACTTGTTGAAAATATTTCATTAATGATTTAACAATGGATTTCAACTAAGCTAAACATTTATCATAACACAGTTACTAAATAAATGTCTTCATACTCAGCTGATTTAAACTATAGAACAAGCAACTGAATTTTAAAAGCCAAATATTTTTCTTATACAATAACAGGTCAAAACTTTAAACTATTAACATGTTATTTGCGAGTCAAAAATAACCCAGCAATGGGTTGTGTTAGTTTAGTTTTTTATCAAAATTAATCCGATAACGGGCCCAAGTTTCTGTCTTTGTTTAATATGAACTATTAACGAGCTTTACGAGTCAAAACTTTGAACTAGAAGTTGCCTTAAGGGTCAAAGTGTACAGACCATTTTCTTAACTGATTCTAGTGTTATAGTTGCTTGTTGTTTATGCATAGCTACTAATTTTTAGGCAGATCACATCGAAAATACCAACCTTTGAAACATTCGGACCGATAGTTTTGTGCAGACTACATCATTTAAATCGTAACATATGAACATCCAATGGTGGGTGACCTGAGATTCAAAACCAAAATATATCTTAAATTATGACACAATAACTAATAATCAGAGTAGAATGTAAAAGTAAGTTAAGGTAAATCCTTGTATAAACTCACCTGTTAAAACATTCCACTCTTATATAGTCTTCTTTGACAACAAGTAAAGTAAATTAGAAGTTTTAAATGCCAAGTATTGTGGTGCTATGTATATCAACAAGTATTGAGTTAAGATGCAGGAAATGATATGTATCATACTTGGTATACATCTTAAAGTTTAATATGAAAAGTGATGGTGCTATGTATCAACGAGTATTGTGGAAGGATGCACTATAGAACAAGTAACATGTGTTTTATAATAGTTTTGAAACGAGTGGGGCGCGCATTACTAGTTTCCTAAAACTAGGGGTGCAAACAAGCTGAGCTACTCAAGATCGGCTCGTGAAAAAGCTTGATTAAGACGATCTTAAATGAGCCCAAGCCCGAGCCTAAAATTGAGCTCGTTTGATAAATGAGCCCGAGCCCAAGCTTCACTTATCAAGCTCGAGCCGGCTCGCAA
The DNA here is from genome assembly GCF_021521415.1 of Bidens hawaiensis. Classification (NCBI taxonomy): domain Eukaryota; kingdom Viridiplantae; phylum Streptophyta; class Magnoliopsida; order Asterales; family Asteraceae; genus Bidens; species Bidens hawaiensis. The sequence continues at coordinate 83,188 of NW_027491709.1, forward strand.
TCCTAAACGAGCTTTTCATTTATATAATTTTTATATTATATATATAATTATTATACATATTGTTATGTAAAAATAACTAAATAATATATATTATGTTATATATAGAATTATAAATATATAAAATAAATAGTAAAAGAGCTGAGCCGGAGCCAAGCTCGAGCTCGTGTAAGTTAAACGAGCTAAGCTCAAGCCCAGTGTAAGTTAAAAGAGCCGAACCCGAGGCCAGTGTAAGTTGAACGAGCCAAGCTCTGGCTCGTTCGCAACCCTACGTAAAACCAACAGAAAATTTTCAATTCCTATCCAGGATCTTCTCTATTCTCTGTCAAAAGTTTATGTTTAATTCCACTTGTAAAGAAGCAAAAGATTGTGGAATATAAAGAATGCAAAGTGATGTTGTACTGATTACTGCTAATGTACCTTTAGAGTGGACAAAACAAGCAACCCGCCCTGGGCCAGCACATTTCAACACCGACCCATCGTGCCACCTTGAATGCATAAGTTTATAGCATAAACTTCAGAAAGAATCTGACATCCCCTAAAAATTGAGGTTGACAAACAACGCAAGTTACAAAGATTGTATGAATTACCACCAAACCCGCTTTGCCTCTTGGGTCTCTACATGTAACCCGACCTAGAAAAAAAGCATTTACGTCATGAGAAACAACAATCAACAATTCATATACTGTTTTACCAAGAAATGCAAATTATAAGCACTTGCCTATACAAGTAAATTAATATAACCACTTTTCACAATGAAGCAAATTTTATTAGAGTTAATGAAAACAAATCATGATACAATTGTTCTTAGCAAGTAGTAACCTCAGTTATGCTAGATGATTTCAGAATCTCAGCTAGATACAACACTCTCCAAAACATTCTTCACCTTAAAATCCCTCTTTTAAGCTCGCTATTTAGCGGAAACATAAAGACTATGTAAGCAAAATTAATATAATAAAGTATGTGATTCATTATATCATTAAAATGCCATCATTTAACAATGTTATAGAAGCATAAAAAGTACTATGACCTGCATCCTCTAAATTATCAGCAGGATCATCATCAACATTACATTCAAAGCAACACAAAACTTAGCAACAACACCTGGAAAAAAAAACATTTAAACACTTTGAGGGGTCGGGGAATCCCATTACTAAACCTAACACCTAAATCTAAAAATATAAGAAAACTAAGAAATTAATAACCTAAGCCAGTCTCTTATTAGAAAACAAGACGGCTTCACCCAAACTGAAATCAGAAACATACATCCGCGGGTGTTATTTGGAAGAGTAGGAGCGGAGAAGGGAGTGATTTCCACCGATGTTGCATAGATGATGACGGATGTGGCTGTCGACGGTACCACCCTAAGCCTTGCTAACTCTCGTAACTCGGATGCTATGGTGAAAGAGTCACAAGCTGGAACTTTAAGAGGGAGATCTAAAATAGTAATTATTTTTTGTTTAAAATTTTAAAATAGTAGGAAGACATTATAATAATACAATAAAGTTAAATTTATATAATGTATAAGATTTTTATTTTGATAAAATATCTGGAAAGTTATATAAATTATTAGGCTAATTCATATAAGATTTACATTGACACATATTATAGGTTGAGAGTCGTGTTAGCACTTAATGAATTAGAAGATCTATTGTAACTTTCTGAAAATAAGAGTTGTATATAAATTCCTTGATTCAAACTTTCTACCAAAAGTTAGAAATTTCAATAAATTTTGCAACTTTTCAAAAAATGTTACAATTTTTAGTAAAATTCGCAACTTTTATTAAAAAGGTTGCAAATTCAACATAATTTGGCAACTTCTTTATGAGAAAAGTTGCATTAGAAGATATAATGCAACCTTTATGTTTAACAAAGTTACATTAGATTCAAAAGCAACTTATTTGAAAAAAGTTGCTACTAAAAAGTTGCATTAGGCCTCTTTTCTAGTAGTGTGTTTTTAACAAGTAGTTAACTTGTGCGTTGTGACGGATACGCAATAGGAATTCGGTTGGAAATGTTAGACAGATAAAAAAACGTGTAAAAGAAGAGACCTATCACCATCGCGTTACTCCCCAAACCCACCTATCCCAATTTTGAAATGTAGAACCCTTTGTGAAATGTATTTGGTTATAAAATTGTTTTTATTGCTAACACAAAGGAACCATGAGGATTATATTTAGTAGTTTTTGTTGCGATGCAGGGTTTTAGTCGGCGGGCCATATATTTACATGTTGCATGATTGCCAATGTGGTTTGGCTGCACATGATCATGGTTGTAAAAATCGTGCCTAGCACCGAGTAGTCAACGAGTAATCCCCGCCTTGGCCGAGTTATCGGTGAGCCATCCCCGAGTACTCTCCGGCTGAGACCGAGTACTCCAACTCCCCAGTCGGGCGCCTAGCGATTTTTGCAACCTTGCACATGATTGCCTTTGTATATACTTTTAGAGATTTCTTGGAGCTTCACTCCAAAGTGGGTTTGGGGGATTATGAAAAGGAGGCGTTCTATGGCATTTTGATCATTGCTTATTTGAGAACTTGGAGTGATATAAATGAAAAACTATACAAGCGGAAAGAGATCAAAGCGGAAGAGATCGTTGGTGACCTCAAGGCTTTGGGATTTCTTTGTCTAGGTTTGTGGTGTTTGTGTGAATAAAATTTACAGTTCAAAAAAAAGTAGTCATCAAATTTTGATGTAAAGAGAAGAGTAGAAAGAGTACTAGCGGTGTACTTTTATATGTCTTTAATCTATTGGTATACTTTGTCTAATTTTGTATCTCAACAATATTGTTGAAAATATGAATCTAAGTCAACTTTCTAATCTATTGTTACATGCTCAATTTTATGGTATTAACTTTTTTAAAATAATAATGAAGCATATAAAAGTTATTCGTTTTTAAAACATCATGAAACCAGATGGAAAGTAAACAATTTTGATTCTCTTATTTGAAATGTCCAAACTAATATCCATGTAACACACATCATGTATATAAATGTTCATATTATTTAGATTTAAACAAATACTTAATGATCAGGTAAAGAATGATATTGGGTGATAAGTATTTTCATGGTTAATCATTTGAAATTCTTTAGCGGGTAATATACACAACGTGTCTTACTGCATTGCGCAAAAAAGCTTTGTTGCTTTCAGGCCTACGCTAAAACACATTTGAACATTTTTTTAGGAAAAAAATTTTTAAATAGAAAGAAGATAAATGATAAAATGGATTATAGGAGAGAGAAAAGATGTATTAGAAAAATAGGAGATCCGTCGAAAAGATGTATTAGAAAAATAGGAGATCCGTCATTTGAAATGACGGATGTCAACAAACATGTAGGGCCTGTCAGATCTTGTCTGGTGAGGTGGACGACAACCAGAAGATCCGTCATTTCAAATGACGGATCATGTATATTTTATTCGTGTTCCGCCATTCGAGATGGCGAATGTCAACTTTGGTGATCCGCCAGTTTGACTGGCAGGACACATATTTCAAAGTAGTCTGCCCCTATTGCGGAAAAGTGAATTTTGTTGGACATCCGCCACTCTGGTTGATTTGACAACACACTACTTTTTTCTTTTTATTTTTTACTTATTTTCCTAAATTAACAAATAAAAAGTTAATATTAAGAAATATTTTTTTATTAAAATCACTTAATATATGTAAATTGTCCAATTTTCTCCTTCAAGTCAAGGGTTTGTCTACATTCAAGAAAAATTCCAATATTGTCCATCCACGATACTGACGGATCCTTACTTATTCTCCGACACCCGACGTTTTTTTACAACCAACCGTCAAGCACCACCTGTCACTTTTAAGGGAGGATTCGAGTGTAAGTTGAAATATAAGTTTGCCGGCGACTTTATTTACATCTCTCGTCGTTTCCAACGGTCAGAGATCGTGTCGCCGTCGGAAACGACGGTATGGCAAAAGACACGGATCTTCCATGTTTTCCGGCGACCATGCTTATAAAGACCTACCAGCAAGTTTTGATATTCCGGCGAAAACCGTATCCTTTCATGTATTCCGGCGACCATTTAATGTATTATGGCGACCTTATATTCTGGCGTCCCAACTTATTATTCCGGCATCATAACATATTATTACGGCGTCCCAACTTATTATTCTGGCGTCATAACATATTGTTCCGGCGTCCCAACTTATTATTCCGGCGTCCTAACATATTATTCCGACGTCCAACCTTATTATTCCGGCGTCCCAATATATTGTTCCGGTGTCCATTTAATGTATTCCGGCGACCTTATATTCCGGCATCCCAACTTATTATTCCGGCGTCATAACATATTATTCCGGCGTCCCAACTTATTATTCCGGCATCCCAGCATATTATTCCAGCGTCGTAACATATTATTCTGGCATCTCAACTTATTATTCCGGCGTCCTAATATATTGTACCGGCGTCCAACCTTATATCCCAGCGTCTCAACCTTATATAACGGCGTCCAACCTTAAATAAATATATTTCTTTTCATCTCAAAAATACATTTTGTTTAAGCCTCTTTTATTTAATGAGACCAACCCTACAAACCGCGTTTTACGTTATCCTTGTTCTTTAAAGCCTCTTCTTCATGATTGTCTGCTTTTGCGGGAAATTTGCGGTTGTGCGAACATCATGGACGGATCGAAACCCCGGTCGACGCTTCTACTCGTGCCCTATGCAAGTAAGTTGTTCATTAATGAAAAATATAGATTTGCATTGTACTAAAAGCTAATTTCTTGTCCAGAGGAACAAATGCCAATTTTTTAGATGGATCGACCCACCAATGTGTGCTCGAGCAACAATTATTATTCCAGACCTTTTGAACTCAAGAAACAAGCTTCAAACTGAAATTAAGAAATTGGAAGCTCAAAATCGCAACAAGAACTTCTTGATCTTCTTTCTATGTTTGGCACTAGGGATTTTATTCTTAGTGTATGTGCTTATTATATTTTAGTTGTGTAATTGTAGTAATGCTTATTTTAGTTGTGTAACAACTTGTGTTTTGATATTGAAATTAATGAAGGCCGAATTATTATCAAAAATATATATCTATGGTTACTTTATTTTGTTAACTCAAGAACAAATATTTAATAACAAAATTCATAACTGAAAAGTCATAACAAATAATAAGTCTACTTAAATTAGTTAATAAAAATACAATAATAAAAAAACCAGAATTACATCACGATTACTTCTAAAATGCTAATTACTATCCAACCAACAACAAAACCAGTTTTACAAAATGTTAGTTTCTATCAATTCCATATATTTTTAAAACTAATATGTACCAACTTAACTAAAACGTATATTTGAAGTGAAAAGTAAGTAATACATAATAAATTAAAGGTAATGAAATACATAATATATACAAACTTAAACAAAATGTTTTTGAGATGAAAATAAATACATTTATTTATATTTTAACTTAAACAAAAATATTAAATAGATGGTTATATATAAAAGATTTGTCGTCTTTATATAAGGTTGGACGCCAGTATATAAGGGTTGAGACGCCGGAACAATATGTTAGGACGCCGGAATAATAAGTTGGGACGCCGAAATAATATGTTATGACGCCGAAATAATAAGTTGGGACGCCGGAATATAAGGTCGCCAGAATACATTAAATGGTCGCCGGAATACATGAAAGGATACGGTTTTCGCCGGAAAATCAAAACTTGCGGGTAGGTCTTTATAAGCACGGTCGCCGGAAAACATGGAAGATCCGTGTCTTTTGCCATATCGTCGTTTCCGACGGCGACACGATCTCTGACCGTCAGAAACGACGGGAACATGCGGATGTAAATAAAGTCACCGGCAAACTTATATTTCAACTTACACTCGGATCCTCCCTTAAAAGTGACATGTGGTGCTTCACGGTTGGTTGGAAAAAAAACGTCAGGTGTCGTAGAATAAGTAAGGATCCGCCGGTATTGTGGATAGGGGTGCAAATGAGCTGAGCTGCTCGCGAGCTACTCGAGATCAGCTCGTTAAAAAGCTCGTTCGAGCCGAGCTTTATCAAGCCCGAGCCCGAGCTCAAGCCTAAAAATAAGCTCGTTTAATAAACGAGCCCAAGCCCAAACTTTACTTATCGAGCTCGAGCCGGCTCGCAAGCCTAAACGAGCCTGCCATTAATATAATTTTTTAAAAATATATATTTACTACTTATTAATTAATAAATATAATGTTATGAAAAATAAATAAAAATAACTGAATAATATATATTCTTTTATACATAAAATTATAATAGAAAAAATATATAAAATAATAGATAAATAGTAAACGAGCCAAGCCCGATTCGAGTTCGAGCTTCAAAATCCATTCACGAGCCGCGCTCGAGCTTTGAAAATAGAGCTTAAAACGAGCCGAGCTCGAGCTCGAGCTCTGTGTGAATTAAATGAGCCGACCTCGAGCCTAGTCTAGCTCGGGCTCGGCTCGGCTCGTTTGCACCCCTAATTGTGGATGGACAATATTGGATTTTTTCTTGGGTGTAGACAAACCCTTGACTTGAAGGAGAAAAGTGGACAATTTGGGGATTTGCCCAATTTAAAAATACATTTTTTATTATTTATTGTTTTCAAAATAACATTATATAAAAAATTAACAAATTTAGTATTAAAAAGATTTTTTTATTAAAAACACTAATATATGTAATTTAAGTAATACATTTTTCAGTCATCCGTCATTTGAAATGGCAGATGTGAACATAACTCACTATCATTATAAATAGACTCACAATCAAGAAGACATATCAAAACCATACTGCAATGCTTCTCCATGCTTACTTAATTTCGTATGATGATTTCATTACTATACCACGTACGCCCCAAAAACCACCTGATTATGACTTCACTTTTTTCATTGTTGGAATTGGTGGCCTCGGAAATAGGATGCGTGCCCTCTGGAATAGGGACAATTGTCCGTAAGGGTTAAATCCCAGAAAATCACTACCGGTGGGGTAGAGTTTTTGCTAGAGTTCAAGTGTATTATTTTGTATTCAAGTGTAATTTATCATGTAATTTAGAGAAGTTGTTCCCAAATATTAGATTACATAAGGTACTGTTTTAGAGAAGTTGTTCCAAAAGATTATATTTGTATTCAAATGCAATTATCATGTAATTCTGTTAGATATTTTATATGTTTAAATAGAAATTACGACATACTTTTTAAACTATTTATTTATTAGTTTTCGAAACATCATTATTTAAAAAAATATAAAATTTAAAATAAAAAAGATTTTATTATTAAAAACACTAACATGTGTAATTTTAATATTTTGATGGATATCCGTCATTTGAAATGGAAGATGCAAGCTTTACATTAAACACTAATATATGTAATTTTGATAAAATACGTTTTTTCTTTTTATTATGATATCTTTTTCAAATGACGGATATCCATCAAAATATTAGAACATAGTGTTTTTTTTAAAAAAAATCTTTTTAATATTACATTTTGTATTTTTTTTAAATAATGACATTTAGAAAACTAATAAATAATAAAGAGACAAAATGTATTTTAGAAACGTTATTTGTTAAATAAGCTATTTAAAAATGTTATTAAGTAAATAATAAAAACGAAAAAAGGAAAAAATTACATTAATAAAAAAAATTACATTGTGCAAGAGGTAATGGTGAGTAGTGTAAAATAAGTAAATGTCAAAATTAAACTCTCATTTGTGAAGCATGTCTTGTATTTAAGTAGTTAGTAGACGCAATATCTACTCCAACAATATTTATGTAGTTGTCATTATTCATATCATACAAATTTATATAGTTATCACAGTTGAAATTGTTATTTATTTAAAGGAATGTGGCTTTTTGGTAGCTTACTTACTTAATACTCCTTCCGTCCATTTGAAAGTGCCCATATTTCCTTTTTAGTTTGTCCCATTACAAATGTCTACTTCAAAATTTATTAACTAATTTCCAAGTTTACCCTTACACAAATCAATCATTCAAACTTTCTTAAATTTTGTCTTTTTATATATATATTAAGGGCATTATAGTCATTTGTTAATCAGAAAGTACAATCATTCAAACTTTCTTAAATATTGTGTTTTTCAAACTATGACACTTGTAGAGGGACGGAGGGAGTATTATGGATGGGAGCCATTCCCCAAAAACGAGGCATTCAAACTTAAAGGATTGTTGTTGTCATGTCAAGTCAGTCAAATCACTATTCACATCCGTTATTTGAAATGACGAATGTCAGGTTGACATCTTCCATTTCAAATGGAGGACGTCCAACAAAATTCACTTTTCCGCCATAGGGGCAGCCTACTTAGAAATATGTGCTGCCAGTCAAACTGGCGGATCACCAAAGTTAACATCCGCCATTTCAAATGACGGAACACGAATAAAATATACGTGATCCGCCATTTGAAATGGCGGATCTCCTGGTTGTCGTCCACCTCACCAGACAAGATCTGGCAGGCTTTACATGTTTGTCGACATCCACCATTTCAAATGATGATCTCCTATTTTTCTAATACATATTTTCTCTCTTCTATAATCCATTTTATCATTCATCTTCTTCCTACTCTAAAAAAATTTTCTTTTTTTAGTATTGAGATATTTATAAATGTAACTGTAAACTATAAAAATTGCATTAAAATAAGTGACAAATTTTTAAAAATAAGAGTGTCATTCTCCACAGTCCACGCTCTTAAATCAAGTAGCCTCTTGACCCGAATAGGTCCGTTTGCGTCGACTGTTTTAACTCAGATATACCAATATTGAACTAAATAAAACCCGAAAAAGCGAGTGCATCTGGTGCCTTATACTCATCAAGTGTCTATTTTCTTTGCAGCTTGAATCTAGTAAAGGGTTTAAAATTTTAAACGCAGGTGCAGCTGTTTGACCCGTTTGACTTTCCTTTTCTATTTTTCATGTACAGCCAGAATTTGTGTAAAAAATGTTGCATAAAAATATAGGTCACCTTGACTCTTTAAGAGATCAAACACATTAAGATAAAGTACTAAACTAAAAAGATAATAGGTCTGATACGTTAAACAAAAGCCATCAAAAAGTGATTACATTTGATCTAGTGACTTAAATCAAAATGTCTCTGTTTTCTTTGCAGCTAGAACATAGATGCGGGTTTGGATGCGGACGCAAGTATTTGACACGTTTGACTGTCTCGATGTTAAGGGTGCGTTCCACAATAGAGCCCGTAAAGTCCTGCAAAAAGAAATCATTACTAATAAATGTATGACATATTTTAGCCTAAATATACTTGCAATGTAGCAAAACACAAACCAGCAGACACCATATACGCGAACCGACATATAAATTTGCAAGCAAAATGACGGGTTTGTGCTACAAATTAGTACCAGAAAGATATAAACTAATGACAAGTATATGAGTTCACCTAAAACTGATTTTGGTAAGTTCTAATGCAGCAAAAAATAACAAAGATCTTATATCTAATAATCGAAATCAAACAATTGAACTTGATGTAGGCATCACGCGGCAGTGTTTTTATGTACTATTTATGCAAACAGAAGCAAATATAAACTAATACTTTCAAAGCACGAAAAATATATACAAAACTGATTACCTTTTAGAACGAAGTTAAGGTTTCGGTGTAACGATGAAAACATGAGAAATCTTCATAGAAGGGTTTATATCGATAACTACTTTCGTCAAACTTGCCGGGAAGAGTAAATATCTGTTTAAAACTCTTGTCACGAAAACTGTATCTTATAATCTTTTCCTCACAATTCAGCACCATGAATGCATCTTCTTCCGCTTAGCCTCTAACCACATCAACGACTTTAAATTCATAATAACTATACCGACCGCCAATCTCCGGGAAAGCGGCCCGAAGTTCATCAAGCTCTACTCGATACTTGACAAACCACCCCGAATGATCCCTCAACATCTCGTACACATTAAAACTATTTTCTTTACGATCTACGTTTAATATCAAATGCAGATGACCTCTAGATTCCCCAAAATACATTGCTGATACTTTCAATCTTCCATTTCCGTGTTTCGGACGAGTAGACTTGAATCTAGAACAAGTCCGCTTTACGTTTTAAATAACGAACACACACACGAACACTATCCGTTTGAGGAAACGCGAGTCCCATAAACCCGATGGTTCTACGAACTCGCTGGCCTCCCGTGACCGACGGGATGGTTGCGAATTGTTTCGTGGTGGGATTGAATACATAATATTTACGGTGACTTCGGTCGCGTTGGGGATGGGTACAGCAGAGGAGTAAGCCGTTACAAGATTGGACGGTTATGATACCGTAAGGGTCATAACAGAAATCGAGACCGTTAAAAGGAGGAACGGTTTGGTTTCGGTTTTCGATATTGAAAGGGACGTATATGGCATTGCGGGCGAAAAGGCCTGGGGATTTTAAAAAGTTATTATTATCGTAGCGGCGGGTGAAATGTGTGAGTTAAAAGCGATCGCCAGTGCTTAGATACGGATTTGAAACGAAGGATGGAGGTAACGGGGAGGCGGATAAGGATCTCGGTTAAAAGGTCATCGTTGGAAACAACTAGTGATTCGGATTGAGTGGGTCGAGGTTGTGGGAAGCGGGTGGTTTTACGGGTTTTCGATCTGGGTTTGGTGTTGGTCATATTATGAGAGTGATTTGGTGGCTTAGGGTTACCCATGAAATGAAGATGAAGAAGACGGTTTCTAGAGAATAAGTTTTTTGGTTACTTTGTTATATTGCATCCTTTTATGTTTAGTAAAAAAAAAGTGAATTACGGTTTTTGTCCTTGTAGTTTAGTCAAAACTCAAAAATGTTATTTGAGTCTTCCAAACACCGGAAGGCCCTAAACGTGATTTTTGTGACGTAACTTTTACATTCTCTCTCAAATTTCATCTTTACGGTTGTCAGCAGGCAGGACAAACGTTATTCGACAAACTTGTTTAAGCATATTATTGTTCATTATCATTCTTGTTACAATCAATTTTTTATTTCTATTTGTTCTTGATATCCGCTGCCAATATAAAATTGAATTCATGTTTATCTTCTAAGCATAAATCTTGTTCCTACCTGTTCGCTTGATTATATCACAAATAATCGCATACCATTACAAACACTAGTTTATACTTTGTTTATCACTTTCATGTACCCAACTTGTAGTAGTGCCGATTGATGAAGATTTTTAATAATACTAAATGAGTAAACTTAATGAATAATTCTTCCATTGGTGACAAGGTTGTTATTGATACGATCCTATCCATGACCCGATCCAACAAGGATCAATGCTTGAATTAGTTTTGTTTATTTTACGTTTGATTGTTTAACTTAATTGTCACATGTTTTTTATTTGTTTGTATTGCATGATAGGAAGTTAGGAAGTAGTGGTGTTGCATGCATGTCTTTAAAATAAGCTAGTAGAGTAGTGGGTAGTTTTACATTCAAGTTATGCATATTTAATTAGTGTAATTCCCTTTTGAAAGGTTAATGAATGAAAATATAGAAATGGTGCTCCAAAAGAGTGTCTCTATCCTTCCTATCTAATTCTTGGGAGTGTTTGCCTACTACAAAAGGCTAGGGAGATTAACTATCTCGAATCGGTTACTATCATTATGCCTCACTACTCAAGTGCAGTCAATTGACAGGGCAAGTGTTACGATATATGTAACACCCCGACCAAAGGCGGATTATACATCGGGGCGCCACATATTGTTTCATTACTCGTGACACTATTGGGTGTCAATATTTAATAAATACATTCATTCGCACACGCGCAAGGTAAACACAAGATAACATAAAGCAACATAAATCAACATAAATCAATATATTATAAAGCATAATATTCGAACAACAATAACTTGTCTTGATACATTTTAAATCTAGGTCCAAAATAAAAGAAAACATCCTATGTGACCTCAAGCCTCAAAGCAGCTACAGCAAACCTGAACATGTGTTAAAATAAACGTCAAACACTTGCGTGTTGGTGAGAAATCAAGTTTAAATACAATACATAGATAATCATAAATCTGCGCGCAACATGTGTATGTCTGGGTTTCAACAAGGGTGTAATCAGATCGGGACCAACTCTAAGAGACAAGACTGCCAGTGCTCACAATTGAGCTCACAAACAAGACTAACTGTGCAAGTGTAACAAAAGAGAAAATCATAAACGATAGTTCTCCCGTGTTCATCTAATGGTACCATGCGAACTGCGGAATAGACCGACAAGACGGTTAATGATCCACACATACAAATAAACAGCCAAGTCTACATCCTCAACACATGGGATACTGCGCGACTAAAGTTCATAAACAAGTTTAAGACTCTAAGTTTTGTATGAACACATGAACATCCCAAAGCATTTAAAATAAAAAGGGATTAGGTACGAGATAACTCACTTGATAAAGATGCGATGATAGATAAAGCAAGAACCAAACAAGCAAGTTAACCTATAAGTAAAGATTATTGTTTTAACGATCGGTTTTAGGTCTTGATAATAAGTTAGCATAATTAATAAGTAAATTATTATATATATATATTACCGGAAAAGCAGGGCAGAACAGGGAGGAAGACGGAGGCAAGAGAGGAGGGAGGCGGCTGAAGAACAACGGCAGAGAGCAAAAGGGAGGAAGAGAATAAGTGTAGTGTGTGAAGTGTTAAGAAAATAGTACTATATATAGGCAAACCCTAGGGGACACAAACCCTAGAAAAGATCTCCAAAAGTAAAAGAAAAGATATCAACAGTAAAAAGTTCTGAAAAGTAAAGATATCAAAAGATATGGTAGCAGGGAAAAAGAGAAAAAGGCTGACAGGATTCAGAAAAAGGCATGGGAGAGGACAGATAAAGGTACTGGTCAAGCATGGCAAAAGCAGATCTCAAAAGATAATGTCAGTCACTTTTTCTGTCAACCAATGGGGTTGGTGCGCATGCTGCGCCAAAAGTGGCTTTTCAGACATAAAGCAGATTAGGTCAACGGCTCAAAAGATAAGACATCACAAAAGCAAATGGCTAGATTAAACAGAAGAAAACTCAAAGGGTTTAGCGCGAGAAAGCTCGAGCGCGAAGGCAGACACGGAAGGTCAAGAGAGCGCGAGCGCGAAGGCAGACAGAACTAACCTTAACGCGTCGCGGAAAGAACTACATTTCTAAGCGCGCCGCGGGAAGAATTACATTTCTTAGCGCGCCGCGGGAGGAACTAACATTCCTAGCGCGCCGCGGGAAGAACTATAATTCTTCGCGCGTCGAGGGATGAACTACGATTCTTAGCGCGCTGCGAGAAGAACTACAAATCCTTAGCGCGTCGCGGGAAGAACTACCGTCCTTTGCGCGCTGCGAGAAGAATTACAATTCTTAGCGCGCTGCGAGAAGAGTTCGTCTCGCGTAACGCTGAAACAGGTGGTCTTCACGCAGGATTCCTTGTAAGGGGTCTGGCGCGTGGAGCTGCGCAGACAACCTTAGGCGGGAAGGAACAAAGGACAAGCAAAGAGTTAGAAGAAAAAGAGGGAAACAAGGCGTAAGGGCGGGACGGCGACAAGAGGGAAAAGAAGGCGGAAAGAGAGAAGGAAGAGGGACGGGACTGCGGAAAGAAAGAGAGAGAAAGAGGCGGGAAGGAAAATATATTATTATTATTAAAAGTAAAATATAAGTATAAATAAATACTAAATCATAAAAGAAAGAGATCGGGTCAGAGAAACGGGTACCTGGGTCGGGTCGGATCGGGGCAGATGTCACAGTCTCCCCTACTTTAAGAAATTTCGTCCCGAAATTTATCTCGAAGTAGGTTGCGCAGAGAACAGGTGCGGGTACTTGATCTTCATTTGATCTTCCCTTTCCCATGTAAACTCGGCTCCGCGCTTGGACTCCCAGCGAACTTTCACGATAGGGATACGACTGCGCTTGGTTTGCTTTACCTCGCGATCCATAATCTCAACAGGCTTCTCCACGAAATGCATAGTTTCATCAACTTGAACTTCATCAAGTGGAATGTGAAGGTTCTCGTCAGCTAAACACTTCTTGAGATTGGATACATGGAACGTTGGATGCACATTACTGAGCGCGGGCGGCAGGTCAAGTCTGTAGGCAACTCTTCCCACACGCGCGAGAATCTTGAATGGACCAACATAACGAGGAGCAAGCTTACCTTTCTTCCCAAAGCGGACAACACCTTTCCAAGGCGACACTTTGAGGAGAACAAGATCACCAACTTGAAATTCGAGAGGCTTTCGCCTGCGATCTGCGTAACTCTTCTGTCGGCTTCTGGCAGTCAGCAGATGATCACGGATCTTGGCGATTTTATCGGTTGTCTCTTGAACAAGTTCGGGTCCTGTGATTTGAGTTTCACCCACTTCGCTCCAACAGATCGGGGAGCGGCACTTACGACCGTAAAGTGCTTCGAATGGGGCCATACCAATACTGGAATGATAGCTGTTATTATAAGAGAACTCGATCAAAGGCAGGTGCGAATCCCAATTACCTCCAAAATCAAGAACACAAGATCGGAGCATATCCTCAAGAGTTTGAATAGTTCGCTCAGACTGTCCGTCAGTCTGAGGATGATATGCCGTACTCATGTCCAAGCGAGTTCCTAACGCAGATTGGAGAGATTTCCAAAAGCGGGATATAAAACGGCCATCGCGATCGGATATGATGCTCAAAGGAGTACCATGGCGGCAGACAATTTCCTTGACATAAAGCTGCGCGAGTTGCTCAACACGGTAGTTTTCACGAATGGGCAGAAAGTGAGCAGACTTAGTCAAACGATCCACTATTACCCAAATGCTATCATGTTTGCTTGCTGTCAAAGGTAACTTGGTAATAAAGTCCATCGCTACACATTCCCATTTCCACGTAGGAATTTCTGGTTGTTCGAGCAAACCAGATGGGCGTTGGTGTTCAGCTTTTACTTTAGAACAAGTCAGGCATCTAGCTACGAACACAGCAATATCCTTTTTCATACCGGGCCACCAATAAGTAATGCGCAAATCCTTGTACATCTTATCAGCGCCGGGATGAATAGAATACCGAGATTTATGCGCTTCACTCAGGATATCGGCGCGAAGATTCTCATCAAAGGGAATCCAGATGCGATTAAGATAGCAGAGAATTCCACTCAGATTAGGGACAAAGAGCGCTTCCGCGCCACACGCTAACTCGGCGCGAAGGTTACCATTACTGATGGATGCGCGCTGCGCGTCACGAATACGCGATTCAAGGTTGCTTTGAATCGGCGCGAAGTGAAGCTGGGTGCGCGGCAAGATACAGTTAAGCTGGCAGGGTTTTCGGCTGAGCGCATCGGCTACCACATTAGCCTTACCAGGATGATACCGGATCTCACAATCGTAATCGCTGATGAGTTCGTTCCATCGGCGTTGTCTCATGTTAAGTTCCTTTTGATCAAAGATATGCTGAAGGCTTTTATGGTCAGTGTAGAGGATACACTTAGTACCATAAAGGTAGTGTCTCCAGATCTTCAAGGCAAAAACAACTGCACCAAGTTCGAGGTCGTGAGTTGTATAATTCTTTTCATGAACCTTAAGTTGCCTTGATGCGTAAGCGATAACCTTGCCTCGTTGCATAAGAACACAACCGAGACCTTGGTTGGATGCATCGCAATACACGACAAAATCTTCATTACCCTCAGGTAGCGCAAGAACAGGAGCTTCACACAACAATTGCTTGAGCGATAGAAAGGCTTCTTCTTGCTTCGAGCCCCAAATATACGGCTTACCTTTGTGCGTTAGAGCTGTTAAAGGCAAAGCGATCTTTGAGAAGTTCGAAATAAATCGCCGGTAATAACCAGCTAAGCCCAGAAAGGAACGGATCTCAGAAGGAGAGGATGGCGTAATCCAGTTCTTGATTGCTTCAATCTTGGATGGGTCGACATGAATACCCATCTTGTTAACAACATGGCCAAGAAACTGTACTTCATCCGACCAAAATTCACACTTGGAAAGCTTAGCATAGAGTTGCTCAGCTCTAAGCTTTTGCAACACCAACCGAAGATGTTGCTCGTGCTCGGCCTTGGTCTTAGAATACACCAGAACATCATCGATAAACACAATTACGAATTTATCCAAGAAAGGCCTACACACCCGGTTCATTAGATCCATGAAAACGGCGGGTGCGTTGGTTAAACCGAAGGACATGACCAAGAATTCAAAATGGCCATAACGAGTACGAAAAGCAGTCTTGGGAACATCTTCATCGCGGATGCGCAACTGGTGATAGCCAGAGCGGAGATCAATCTTGGAAAAACAAGAGGCACCTTGGAGTTGATCAAAGAGGTCGTAAATACGCGGTAAGGGATACCGGTTTTTAATGGTGAGTTTGTTCAACTCGCGGTAATCGATACACATGCGAAACGATCCATCTTTCTTTTTAACGAACAACACCGGAGCACCCCAGGGCGAAGAGCTAGGGCGAATGAATCCTTTAGCAGTCAACTCTTGAAGTTGGCTTGCCAATTCTTGCATCTCAGCGGGCGCAAGACGGTAAGGAGATTTAGCTACGGGGGAAGCACCAGGGACAAGATCAATACGGAACTCGACTTCACGAGCGGGAGGGATACCAGGAAGATCATCAGGAAAAACTTCAGGGAAATCACGCACAACAGGGATATCGCGAAGCTTCTTTTCTTCAGCAGGTTTAACCACATGGGCTAGAAATGCAATACACTTCTTCCGCATGAGTCTTTGGGCTTCGGCGCAAGACATAAGTTTAAGACCGCGGGAGGGTTTCTCGCCGTAGATATGAAGATCACCATTTTCTCGAGGAATGCGAATCAATTTCTTGGCGCAAATAACTTCGGCGCGATTATGCGAAAGCCAGTCCATACCAATGATAACATCAAAGCTTCCAAGAGGCATGGGGATGAGGTCGATCAGAAAATCGTTTTCGTTAAGGTTAAGCGTGCAATCTTTAATCACTGAGTTTATTAAAATAATTTCACCATTAGCCAATTCAACTGAAAAATCTTCTTTTAAGTTATCGCGCGGTCGCGCAAGCTTCTGTTCGAGGGCGTGAGAGATAAAACTTCGATCGGCGCCAGTATCAAAAAGTACAGAAGCATAAAATCCGTTAAGCAAAAATGTACCATTAACTACGTCATTATTCGCTTGCGCTTGGTGCGCGGTTATGTTAAAAGCTCGTCCACGCGTCACTTGGTTTGAAATCTGGTTCACCGGATTCGCTTGTGTGATTTGCACTTGTAGTCTCGGGCACGCGTTCCGGAAATGACTGGGATCACCGCAGTTAAAGCACGATCTGGGTTGTGGGTTTTGGTAGATTGATTGTGGGTTCTGCGGGTAGACTGGTGGTGTTGGCGCAATTGGATTGGCGGGAAGGACTCTACAGTTTTCTGCAAGGTGACCAGTGCGGCCACATCGGGTACAAAGTCGACATGGGACTTGAGGTGGGTGGTGGAGTCTACAGGTTGGGCAAAAGGGATGGTTTCCTGTGTAAGGTTTCTTAGTTGGCGGGGCAGGGAGTGCTGGATTGGTTAAGGCATAGTTGTGGACTACAGGAGGTGCTGGGTAGGTTGACAGTGGGTTAGGCGCGTAAACTGGGGGTTGATAAATGGGTTGCTGGACAATGGGCGGGTTGGTAAGCGCGTAAACTTGTCTGCGCTTGCGTTTGGGGTTGTTATGGTGTGAGGGTTCTGGTTTGGTTTCTGCGGGTTCAGAGACAGTTTTGGTGGGTTTGGTCTTCTCAGCTCCCCGCAGGAACAGGGTTCCTGCTCTGACATGGTTGTCGCTGAGCACAGCGGCCAACTCGATGGCGTCAGAGAGGGTAACTGGGTTTCTAGCCCATACAGAATCTTGAATTTCCATGGGGAGACCCCCAAGGAATTTCTCTATGGCTCGGCGGGAAGGGGTAACAAGGTGAGGGACCAGTAAGCTTAGCTCGTGGAAGCGCGTCGCGTACTCGCGCGCTTCACCGCTGTACTGTTTCAAGTTCCAGAATTCTTCCTCCAGGCGCTTTACTTCGTTGGGAGGGCAGAATTCTCGCATCAGGAGATCCTTAAATTCTTCCCAGAGTAGGCTAGAAGCAGCTTCTGCGCCACGCGCATGAGCTACTCCATTCCACCATGTAAGCGCCCTAGATTCTAGGACACTTGAGGCATAAAGGGTTCGTCTGTCAGAAGGGCATTGGGTATGGAGGAATGTGTTTTCAATTTTCTCGAGCCACTGGAGCATCACGGTGGCTCCTTCGAGACCTGTGAACTTGGGAGGTTTACCCGCATGAAAGGATTTAATGTTGTAACCGGAGGGGTTGGCATTGTTTTGGTTTAAGGCTTGGGCTATTGCGGCGGCCATTTCCTGGGAACGTTGCTGCATACGCCTGCGCGATGCTTCTCTCTGGCGATAGCGAGCTGATAGTGGAGGCATTCTATAAAAGTTTTAGTTTTAGTTAATAACTTGGTTTCAGCGCAAAGTATAACCTTATAAAGCTTGTTTCGCGAAGTTACATGCTATCAAATGCTGAAGTAAAACATGAATTTAAATGCAAACTTAATACAGAACGAATTCGAATTGGGAATCGACAATTCATGTATCACCATGACTTTCCGAATTCTCAATTTAAAATATACGAGTAAATAAGTATTGGAGATTGACGATTCATGTATCACCATGACTTTTCAATCTTCAATATAAAATATACAAGAAAATGAGTATTGGAGGTTGACAATTCATGTATCACCATGACTTTTCAAGTCTCCAACCTCAGAACATAATCGTAAATGAAAATTGAAAATCAACTATTCATGTATCACCATGACTTTTCGGATTTTCAAATCCAACAAACGAATATGTAGGTAAAATCAGTAAAAATCGAAATTCAGCAAAAATCGAAATATCGCGAAATAGAACATAAATCATACACTGCGCAAGCGCGAGCATATTCATAAATAACGAGTAATTAACAATAAGCGCGCAAACATGAGATTTCTCTCATGCGCGAGAAGGGACTCTTAGGTATTCTAGGCCGTTACGTCTAACCACCTATCCTAAAGTCAACGAGCTCTGATACCAATCTGTAACACCCCGACCAAAGGCGGATTATACATCGGGGCGCCACATATTGTTTCATTACTCGTGACACTATTGGGTGTCAATATTTAATAAATACATTCATTCGCACACGCGCAAGGTAAACACAAGATAACATAAAGCAACATAAATCAACATAAATCAATATATTATAAAGCATAATATTCGAACAACAATAACTTGTCTTGATACATTTTAAATCTAGGTCCAAAATAAAAGAAAACATCCTATGTGACCTCAAGCCTCAAAGCAGCTACAGCAAACCTGAACATGTGTTAAAATAAACGTCAAACACTTGCGTGTTGGTGAGAAATCAAGTTTAAATACAATACATAGATAATCATAAATCTGCGCGCAACATGTGTATGTCTGGGTTTCAACAAGGGTGTAATCAGATCGGGACCAACTCTAAGAGACAAGACTGCCAGTGCTCACAATTGAGCTCACAAACAAGACTAACTGTGCAAGTGTAACAAAAGAGAAAATCATAAACGATAGTTCTCCCGTGTTCATCTAATGGTACCATGCGAACTGCGGAATAGACCGACAAGACGGTTAATGATCCACACATACAAATAAACAGCCAAGTCTACATCCTCAACACATGGGATACTGCGCGACTAAAGTTCATAAACAAGTTTAAGACTCTAAGTTTTGTATGAACACACGAACATCCCAAAGCATTTAAAATAAAAAGGGATTAGGTACGAGATAACTCACTTGATAAAGATGCGATGATAGATAAAGCAAGAACCAAACAAGCAAGTTAACCTATAAGTAAAGATTATTGTTTTAACGATCGGTTTTAGGTCTTGATAATAAGTTAGCATAATTAATAAGTAAATTATTATATATATATATTACCGGAAAAGCAGGGCAGAACAGGGAGGAAGACGGAGGCAAGAGAGGAGGGAGGCGGCTGAAGAACAACGGCAGAGAGCAAAAGGGAGGAAGAGAATAAGTGTAGTGTGTGAAGTGTTAAGAAAATAGTACTATATATAGGCAAACCCTAGGGGACACAAACCCTAGAAAAGATCTCCAAAAGTAAAAGAAAAGATATCAACAGTAAAAAGTTCTGAAAAGTAAAGATATCAAAAGATATGGTAGCAGGGAAAAAGAGAAAAAGGCTGACAGGATTCAGAAAAAGGCATGGGAGAGGACAGATAAAGGTACTGGTCAAGCATGGCAAAAGCAGATCTCAAAAGATAATGTCAGTCACTTTTTCTGTCAACCAATGGGGTTGGTGCGCATGCTGCGCCAAAAGTGGCTTTTCAGACATAAAGCAGATTAGGTCAACGGCTCAAAAGATAAGACATCACAAAAGCAAATGGCTAGATTAAACAGAAGAAAACTCAAAGGGTTTAGCGCGAGAAAGCTCGAGCGCGAAGGCAGACACGGAAGGTCAAGAGAGCGCGAGCGCGAAGGCAGACAGAACTAACCTTAACGCGTCGCGGAAAGAACTACATTTCTAAGCGCGCCGCGGGAAGAATTACATTTCTTAGCGCGCCGCGGGAGGAACTAACATTCCTAGCGCGCCGCGGGAAGAACTATAATTCTTCGCGCGTCGAGGGATGAACTACGATTCTTAGCGCGCTGCGAGAAGAACTACAAATCCTTAGCGCGTCGCGGGAAGAACTACCGTCCTTTGCGCGCTGCGAGAAGAATTACAATTCTTAGCGCGCTGCGAGAAGAGTTCGTCTCGCGTAACGCTGAAACAGGTGGTCTTCACGCAGGATTCCTTGTAAGGGGTCTGGCGCGTGGAGCTGCGCAGACAACCTTAGGCGGGAAGGAACAAAGGACAAGCAAAGAGTTAGAAGAAAAAGAGGGAAACAAGGCGTAAGGGCGGGACGGCGACAAGAGGGAAAAGAAGGCGGAAAGAGAGAAGGAAGAGGGACGGGACGGCGGAAAGAAAGAGAGAGAAAGAGGCGGGAAGGAAAATATATTATTATTATTAAAAGTAAAATATAAGTATAAATAAATACTAAATCATAAAAGAAAGAGATCGGGTCAGAGAAACGGGTACCTGGGTCGGGTCGGATCGGGGCAGATGTCACAATATAATTGGTAATCAAGCATAGGATCGATAAAAGAGAAGAAGAACCCAAGAGAGAAGAAGTTTACTCAAATAATGGATACTCATTTCCCTTCATCAAGTTGTTTTAACTTTTAAGTACAACTATTAGATGATAAAATTAGAATATTTGTAAATTAATGTAATTGATTTATTTCCTATATTTTTAGTCAACCTCCTATAATCAAGGAGTGATTTGTGTAACCAATTCAATATATATATCATTCAATCCTCAAAAGAATATTTAGGTTGATTTTACCAAACTCTACATGATGCCAGTCAAATAAAAAATCATCTCCAATTAAACTCTAATTCCTTTCTTCCCTTCTTCATCCTCTGCTTATCTTTTTTTCTGCGCAGCCACCATGGCTGACAAGCTCACCAATTCTATTATGCACCAAATCACCATCAAATTAACATCTTCAAACTACCTTCTTTGGAGTAATCATATGCTCCCAATATTCACTCTCCAAAAACCAAATTGCCATATTGACAGTACCACTATTCCGCCGCCGAAAACAATTACCACTGATGGTAAGGTTGCTGTCAATCCAGAGTATATTCCTTGGCATGAAGACTACCAACGGGCTGTTATCCTCCTCAATTCTTCTCTCACGGAGGAGGCAGTCGCTGAGGTCTTGGGTATTTCCGATGCTCGCGGTAAATGGTTAGCTTTGGAAGCCACCTACAGCAACTCTTCAATCAAATGAATTTATTCTCTTCGTGACAGCCTCTGACAACTATCGAAAGGTAACTCTACAATCTCCGATTACAGCCGGAAATTCAAAATTAAAGAAATTGAAAAAAAACAAACCTTGAAAATTGTGAAAGTTAAATGAGACTCACGAAGGGGACCCGAGTATACTCGGGAACTCGAATCAGAAATGAAGAAGAAATACCCCCACTTATCCTTGTAACGCAATCTCGAGGATGAGATTTATTTCAAGGTGGGGAGGATGTAACATCATGGAAATTTCGAGCCAAAAATGTCAAGATTCCAAAGGCAAGGGACCATCCTGTAATTTCCAAACTCCAAGGACTTAAAACGAAAATTATGTTTTCTTGTCCTATCGCGATACGCGATGGGACAAAGGACAAGCCCATCGCTTATCACGAAGGGCTTGGTAAAAATGTTTCTAGAAGAGTCAATAGCGATACGCGATCGCTATTGAACCAACGTCATCGCGTATCGCGATGACGTGGTTTGACAACGTGTGCCACGTGTCAAACGGTGGCACGATGTGCTGCCACGTGCCACCACGTGGCAGACCTACGTGATGACTGGCCAGGCCTACGTCGCGATACGCGACGAGCTAGCCAGGGTGGCCGTCGCGTATCGCGACGGGCTCCAAAATTTTGTCTATAAATAGCAGCCTCGGGATTTCATTATTTTCACACCAAAACACACAATCATCTCTCTCTTTAACATCTCTCTAGACATTGGGAAGCGTGCCCTCGACCCACCTCGAAATCTGTGCCCCGATTTCTCGATTAGCGTGCCCTTGACTCCTCGATATTCGTGCCACAATACCGATACCCCGATCAAGATATTATGACCACCCCGACGTCCCGACAAGTTACCTCGTAAAGTGTGTTGACATAACAGAAAGATTAAAGTACATCGTTTGGCGTGCTGAAGAAAAGTGGTGATCAAGGAAGAGTTAAAAAGGTGAAAGACGTCGAAGTGCTGCTCAACTTTCTAGGATTTTATAAGCCGACGAAGATAGGCATGATGCTCGAATAAAACAATAATAAAATATTATAAAAGGCTTAAACCTTAAGTCGAGGTTATACTCGATACCTCGATAAACAAAAGAAACATATAACAAAGAAAAGAAAGAAAAAGAAATGAAATATATATATATAGGTGTATATATATATATATGTGTGTGTGTGTGTATGTATAATTATTCTTTGTTATAATTATTATTTAAGTAATAAAGAGTAGGGTTGGTATTATTTAAGAACTCTAAAAAAGTTAAGAACTCTTAGGAACCCTTAACAACCAAACAATTTTTTAAATTTTTTTATATATTAGCATTATTTAAGAGTAGTTTTATCATATTTTATATAAAAAATTTTGATTACATATATTAATCACAAGTTTACATATATGTAAAGTTTATGTACTAACAAATTTACATATATGTAACACAAAACATAGATATGTATAAAAACTAATTTTCAAAATTGTAATCGTAGATATAGATATTATAAAATGATAAAACTACTCTCAAAGAACATTAACATACAAAAAAATTTATAAAAAACGTTAGTTTTCAAGGGTTCCTTCAGGTTGTTAAATAATTTAGCAGTTCTGTAATGATACTCATCCATAAAGAGTATTCTTAAATAATAAAGAAAAAGAATACATTTCTTAAAGAAGAAGAAACGTAGGGGTTTATAAATAAACTAAATGTTTATAATATTACTTTTTAACTAAAGGTTTTAAAGTAAAAGTTGAACTAAAAGTTCATCGAGGTAAAGTTTATAAAATAAGACTAAAGGTCTTAAGCCGGATTATATGTCCGACTAACAAAAAGTTATACTCGTACTATAGGTGCGAGATAGCAATGGAAAAACCCGCGGACGGTGTTTGAAGCCGATCCCAATTAAAAAGGTGAATACGCCCCAACTTTTACAAACTTGTTTTTGAACGAGTCAACATGTTATATGAAAAACTTTACATGAGACTAACTGTCTCTAAAAACATTATAAATAAGAGTAAAGCCTAGCCCTCAGGCTATAGTATACGTTTGTCTGGATCCTTACATATGTGGTAAAATACGGTGGGCACATCGCACCACGCTTGGTCACGACCTCCAGCCACGATGGGCCGAACCTAAATACGTTCGAGTGAGACTGACTGATGACCGTCGTTTGAGTCAATCAAAAACCTAATTATTCTAAATAGTTAGAGCAAGTAGGGTATCGTATCACAAGGAGTATGTGGTCAATGCAATTCGTGTACAGACTTTATATTATGAAGTAAATGGTTTTAGTACTGATCACACAAGCAATTAAAGTGAGTTTAGAGAACTAAGCAATGAACAAGTAAACGAATTTCAAACAGTTAACAAAGCAAATCACACCCGAGAATTCTAGTAAGCAACCAACAGTATCTCATGCAACCTAACCACTTAATTACTAACGATTAACTGAAAACTGATCAATCAGACAAAACCTTAGACATCAACAATTACTTTACACACGACACTGGTTATCAAAGTGTCATTGCCAGTGTGACTCGGTTAAAGGTAATTGTATGTTTTATTGTATTCAATCTAACCAAACTGTTATATGACTAATTATCTAGCAACTGGTAACAGATCGTTCAGACCAACGTAAACCTAAACCGACCGAACACTCAGAAATACCAAACATCAATAATCATATATTAATCATCAATAACAAAACACAAATATTCTTAATCACATGAGAAAAACTGTATTTGAGTGCGTATCATCACTGTTTCGCGCCGCCATCGAACAGTTCGGTTGGAGTTAGTGACACGCAAATGGAAGTGCGGTTAATTGGTATTAATGTTATAGTTGGTAAACAAGGGGAGTCGTGGGATTCTGTTTGTAAGTCGGTTGGGCAGTCGTGTGTGGCGAGTAAGTTTGTGTTTATTAACGAGTGTGGAATTATGCAAAAGTATATGAAGTGTAGAGGATCGTGTCTCTCGAGCATTGGTGCTGACCAGCCTGCTGAGGTGGCGGATGATGCGCCTAGAAGTTTGAACCCGGGTGCGTGTTTGTATAAGCGAAAGGCCGTCGATACTTTCGTGTGATGGGTCCCATCAGCATACAAGGAGGCTTTGTCCTTGCGCTTAGAAGTTTATCGGGTTAACAACTTTTCGATAACATGTTTGTTTTAAGACTTTGTTTATCAAGAAATGGAAAGTCGTTTACTTGCAAATTTACATTTGGCTTATTTGGATTGCGTATCTAGCTTCTGTGTTCTAAGTTATAGATGCAGATAGTTAATTTTATAGCAAATCGTTTAGCTTCGTGGTTTTTTTGCACGTTTGACTCTTGTATGTCAAGTCAACTGAGTTTATTTATTGCAAACCAAACTAAAATATTATGATTGTGTATGACTTTTGGTTTTTTACTCTTAAACATTGTCACATTGACCAATTAAACGAATGAGAACTTGACACTTGGAATATTTGGGCACGTAGGCGTCTTTACGTTAATTGACAGTTTTTTCGAGTACAAATTTTGTGAACCGATTTGGTGGTCAGATCCGTGGGTTTAAATCTGATGGGCGTATTTTTGGAGAAAAGGACCGGAGAGTTGATGGTTGTTTACGCTATTGCATCGTTGCTGGTAATCTACTCATTTAAAAGTTTGATTTTAGTTTGTGAGAATCTGAAATGAGGGGGTGTTTGGATGTGTATTGTTGATTTGTTGCTGTTGGAGAAGCTGGGTCATATTGTTGCTGATTTGCTTACCCCTTTTTTTTTTCTTGACAATGACTTTTTTGTGTTTAAGTTACCACACTCTCAAAATAAGAATCAGATTAGTCTTTTTAGCAATATTTTTGAGATACTAAATTTGAAGCAATATACCGAGAGATAAGGCGTATAAGAGAGAGAAGGCGTATAAAAGTGTAATGTGAATATCTGCTAGAAAGTAACAACTGAACTCAATGTATAATTGACTTGCATCAATAATTTCACGCACGGCTATTATATTAATCTTTATATAATTAAATAACTACAAAAAAAAAACGTAACTTTAATACTATCTCTCTACGTTCTTAGGTGCAATAAAAAGATATTATAGTAACAAATTATAAAGTATTAAAAGCAAGAAACATGATCAAATACATTTTATTCTTAATATGAAAATAATGAGAACCAATTTGCTGTTATCATTAGATTTATTTTTATAGGTGTTTACTGTTATTTTTTGTTTGTATTTGCTAATTTTCGATTATGAGACGTTATAAGCATTTGCTGATTTATATTTTGTTGCTATTATTAGATTTTTTATTTTGCTATTATAAGTATTTGCAAGTATTTGTTATTATTTTGTTCTTGATGTTGATTCTTTTGTTGTAATTTTTATGTTTTTTTCTTTGTTATTATAAATCATTATTTATGTAGATTGGTATTGTAGTTGATATTTTTCTTACGTTCTAATTTTTTTTATAAATTAGTATTATTTCCTACGTTCTCATGTTAAGATTAAAATATACATAAACCTTCTCCTTAAAAGCAATACAACTGAATTTATAATTAAACAGAAGATTGTCATTTTGGAGTATTTTGAAACTTGCGATTTTTTAGAGCATTATGTGTTTTTCATAGCTAGATAAGTGATGTAATCAAATCTTAACGAGCAATACCTATTTTCATACTCACATATGGGGTTAAAAGGGTTAAAATTACATTTAACTGGTTAATCAATTATTAACTGAAGTAAAACAAAACCGGTTTTGGTTAACCACTTACAAATCGGTTTCAGTTTCTGTTTGCAATTTGAAGTAGAGGTGTACAAAAAACCCAAACCTGGAACCGGAATTTTTATACGGAATTTTTATACCCAGGTTCGTACCCAAACCCATGTACGGATAAGGTACCTTACGCAAATACCTGAAACCGGGTTTTTCAAATACTCAATCCATATCCGAAATTACGCAAAAAATACCCCAAAATAGTGCAGCCCCTTAAAAAAATCCAGTATATACCTGAAAAATACCCTGGAAAACCCAAAAATAAGGTTTTTTTAATACCCAGAAATAGGGTATCCAAATACATGGTTCTATATCCGACCCGAACCTTGTGCGTAGAGTATGATATTTAGAGACAATACCCGGATCCGAACCTAACCATGGTATTACCAATATCCAATTTTCCAATACTTGGTTCATACCAAGAACTGGGTATTAGAAAAGCCCGGTTCGTGCATCTCTAATTTAATTGAACTCAATTGCTACAAAGAAAGATTAAGGCCTTTCAAGTCGCCCCAGCCCATTTTTCCTTTTTATGTTCATTCCACGAATCAAATTCATCATAAGAAACCCTAAATCTTCAACACACTCAAAATCACTCAAAAATGGTGAACACCAGATCCAAAACCAAGAAGAAAATGAAGCAGGTGGATTATTCCAATCAGCATTCGACTCAATCAGCAGCTTTTATAGCTTCCAACGATGACCTTGTAACCGAAATACTTATCCGGCTCCCTGTTACTGATGACCGTCGTTTGAGTCAATCAAAAACCTAATTATTCTAAATAGTTAGAGCAAGTAGGGTATCGTATCACAAGGAGTATGTGGTCAATGCAATTCGTGTACAGACTTTATATTATGAAGTAAATGGTTTTAGTACTGATCACACAAGCAATTAAAGTGAGTTTAGAGAACTAAGCAATGAACAAGTAAACGAATTTCAAACAGTTAACAAAGTAAATCACACCCGAGAATTCTAGTAAGCAACCAACAGTATCTCATGCAACCTAACCACTTAATTACTAACGATTAACTGAAAACTGATCAATCAGACAAAACCTTAGACATCAACAATTACTTTACACACGGCACTGGTTATCAAACAGTCATTGCCAGTGTGACTCGGTTAAGGGTAATTGTATGTTTTATCGTATTTAATCTAACTAAACAGTTATATGACTAATTATCTAGCAACTGGTAACAGATCGTTCAGACCAACGTAAACCTAAACCGACCGAACACTCAGAAATACCAAACATCAATAATCATATATTAATCATCAATAACAAAACACAAATATTCTTAATCACATGAGAAAAACTGTAAAAGGTTACAAATTATACATCCCGGGTGCGATTCTATGAGATTAGCCGAGCCTTGACATCATTGGATCTTCAATACGGATGATATGAATCATATGTAGGGTCTTGGCACGAGCTATGGTGGTGGAAATCGCCGCTTGGAGCGGTTGGAAATCGCCTCTAGCCGCCAAGAATGAGATGGAATTAAAGATAGGTCAAAATGCAGCCAAAAACCCTTTTAAAAATGCTGTTACGAACTCCGGACCGTGGCCCACGGTCTCCACCGTTGGTCACGGTGGCTGCCGGGCCATACTGGACCTTGGCCCACGGTCCAATCGTGGGTCACGGTGGCTTCACCGTGGGTCAGAGGCCACGGTACGGTGGCTTCTGTCCGATTTTGGGCTGGGTTGACAAACCTTGGGCCACGGTGGGGCACTTTCCCAAAATCTTGTTTTCTTCATATCTTTCTCGTTTCAACTCCATTTTCTTCGTCGTTTTCGCCAACGTTCTCGTAATTTCATCCTCTATCTCATTATTCTCTGGGAGCTGACTTTCAACCAACTTGTATAGTGGCTCCGATCTTCCCGAGATATCATTCCATGCTCGTACAAGTCTCCAATTTAACATCTTTAACGATCAATGACCTGAAATACAAAAGCACGTATGAAGTACCGAAAGTTCTAGAATAAACAATTAAAACTAAACAATAAATGAACTAAAACATATAAAAATTAACCGACCATCACATCCCCACACTTATCTTTTGCTTGCCCTCAAGCAAAACTATAAAGCAAACATCAACCTCCATCATAGGTATGTAGATTATCGCCATTAATACTAGTAAGGTTTAAGGTCATACCCAGTTTTCCAGACTGACACTGTTTATAGATTGACATCTCACAAATACAGTTTAATGCTATAATAAAAACAGTTTAATGCTATAATAAAAACAATAGAGCCGCCCAGACAGGTGTACTTTGTTTCCGGTTAAGGCACACATGTTAATACCCCTCGTAATATAACATCTCTCATCTCGGTTTAATATATGGACTAGCAGAAGATGTGCTAGTATCACTCTGCTCTCAGTATCACTCATAAAC
This sequence comes from Bidens hawaiensis, assembly GCF_021521415.1. Lineage (NCBI taxonomy): Eukaryota > Viridiplantae > Streptophyta > Magnoliopsida > Asterales > Asteraceae > Bidens > Bidens hawaiensis. Next base: position 112,115 of record NW_027491709.1, read on the forward strand.
AGGTATCCGTCCATAAAACTGCTTTGACACAAATGCAAATCAAGAGGTCTTAAAAGGGTTGTAACAGGGCCAGGTGTAAGGGTATGGAAGGGAAATATTTAAGTAGCTCAAACGATCCGACCCGGCTTATTACAAAACATCTAAATAAACAAAACTGCTATACAAACTGACTGACTTATTATAAAACCTCTAAATAAGCAAACTAACATACATACTGATTTCATATTTTTTTTTTCTTTTTTTTTTACATAAACGAACTACTGAATACATAACTGAATATAAATAGACATCTTTTTTTTTGCCTTTTCCTCAAGTTTTTTTTAAGCATAATAATGTGATGCTTAATGGAACAAATACAAATACAAAAATAAAAACAAATGCAATTACAAATAAACCTAGTAAGCCGGATCGTCTCGTAACATAATGTCGGGGGTTAAATAATTGAAAAATAAGTCCAAGAAAGGTTTTCTAAGGGACCCAACCCCCCGCCCCTCACATAAACCATCCTCATATGTATAATGTATGAGGCCCCAACCCCCAGTACCCACACTCACGCTCATCCAGACGAGGCTTAACCTAGTTGCCTCTATCACTTTTGCATTTTGCCAACTACGTTCCCGTAATCCATGAACATCAGTGAAAGCACTCAAATGACATGTGTGTACTATATATTATATGTGTATTATATATATTTGGGTCAACTCACACACGTACCGGAGGAATAGGGTTGACGATATAAACATATGTACCTGTCCCCATGACTCATTATCCCCGCCTAAACGACCCCATTTTCAACTTATCGTTATAAAAACATTTGTGAGTAAGACTAATGAGAAGCTGACAAACCAACCATGACCAAAAACCTATAACTTGGAATTAATAACAATAATTAACTGTTAACAACTTTGGTTTCTGAACACTCTTCGAGGTACTATCGGGCTAAAATTTTCAAATTTCCCCCATCCCCACACTCGAGGTTTACATTTTACTCAATGTAAGAACACTTAACATAGTCCTCAAAGTTAAAAATGATAAAATAATTAATGAACATTTGAGGGACGAGGTTGAAATTGACTTTTTTTTTCTTTTAAGCAATTTTAAAATTTCGGGGCTCAGGTGTGGCGGTTCTACTAACAATTAAAAAATTACACTTTTAACGTTTAAATTAATAAAAACAAAATTAAATTATGAAACTGAAATCACCTGATATCAACGTGACTGGAGAAGGACCAGTCGGCTCATGAACTCTCAGAAACACTCGTATACTCTCGTCTCATCCAATTACCAAACTGACAATCAAACCTGCAAAATCTCGAGATGTGTAGAAGCAAGCTTCTCACAAGTGTAAGAAATAGGTCTTTTAAAAGTTATGAAAATGAATATTTTTTAATTTTATTAAAACAATTACCGAGCCACATTAAGTCGTTTCATAATAAATTCTGTTAAATTAGTTAAAAACGTTAAAAGACCTAACTCACTTTGGTAGGAATCACGATTGCATTTAGCGTATGCAACAAGCCCTGTAAACCCCCCGGTAGCCCGGGAGGACGAGTGGGGTCTCGTGAGTGTTTATAGTGAACTACACCCACAAAGTTCGATTACAACAAAATATACGAATAAATCAAACACGACAGATAATAACTCAAATAAAAACAAATTGGAAAGATACTTACAAACCCCGGGTTGCCTCCCGGTTAGCGCTGAATTGATGTCTACAGCTCGACAATACCTGAATTCCTCACGGTAGTCGAAGTGCACACTTACCCACCGAGTTTCCAATATGCGCTCGGCAGCTTACATGCCAAGTCCATAATCACTTTACTGTGATTGGCATGCTACTTGAATGATTATTGTGAGGCCGCTTCTTAATTATTTGCCCAATATCTTGCAAGCTTACTTTCTTTTTATTCTTTACCAAGCCTTCATCCCTACACTTGTTGTTTGGAATAATAAGTACTGGAGAAGGCATAAGATTGGAGAAGCCTTCATCCCTACACTTGTCATTGGCTACTTTGGGCTCTTCATACTCTGAAGGAGTTGTATCTTCTACTTGAATCACACTTTCACTTTCTGGCTTTGGAAGATCAACAACATCATTCTCTTCATCACCATCAGACACAGTACCACTAGCCAACTCCTCTTGGTCCCGTTTGATTTCAGTTTTGCCCTCAATATTCGGATTGAGCGAGGCCAAAATTCTTTCATGTCTTAGCTCATATTCATTTTCTTCTTCCATTATCTGTCTCTTATGTTCCATTAATGTGTTCATGATGGCATCGAGCTTAGAGTGCAGAATATTTTGTTGGTCTTTATCAACCGACAGAGAATATTCATAATCATCTTCTTCATGAGAATATTCATAATCATCCTCATCCCAGTCTGGTTTAGTGTGTATAATCTCTTCATTAATTTGATTGGTCCACTTAGCCTCGAGAGATTTCCTTTGTTTTTCTAGTTCCTTGTTATGCTCAACCATAATATTTATCAATTTATCAAGTTTGGATTCCACCGTGTCTTGGTAACTTGAGGAATAGGGCATCTCCGGTTCGCAGTTGGCATAATACGGCTCTTGATCATATTGGTCATCCATGTCTGACTGATAATCTTCATCATAATTTGGTGATGTGTGTTGTTCAGAGTGTGAATAATATGACAAAATCTCTTTTATCTTCATAGCATGTCGTCATATATCTTCGCCCATGGCAACGCTCTTGCCGATTTTGTGCAACCACTGGGCAATCCCGATAGTGATACGGGCCTTCACAATAACAAAAATCACCATAATTGCTCATAGTGGCAGTTGCCTGCTCGGGTTTCGGGATGGATTTTGGTTTTGACCCATAAACGGTGACTGTCTGCCCGAGTGGCGGGTGTGTAAAATCTGTTACCTGCACAAACAACACACCCCGCGTAAAATAGAAAAATAAAATAAAAACCAAAAATAAAATTAAAAATTACTAAACTAAACTAAACCAAAATAAACAAAGAAATCAAATAACACGAAAACACTAAGCGCACTAACTCCCCGGCAACGGCGCCATTTTGATGACCGTCGTTTGAGTCAATCAAAAACCTAATTATTCTAAATATTTAGAGCAAGTAGGGTATCGTATCACAAGGAGTATGTGGTCAATGTATTCGTGTAATAGATTTCTAATTATGAAGTGACTGGTTTTTTTAGTGCTGATCACACAAGCAATTAAAGTGAGTTTAGAGAATTAAGCAATGAACAAGTAAACGAATTCAAACAGTTAACAAAGCAAATCACACCCGAGAATTCTAGTAAGCAACCAACAGTATCTCATGCAACCTAACCACTTAATTACTAACGATTAACTGAAAACTGATCAATAAGACAAAACCTTAGACATCAACAATTACTTTACACACAACACTGGTTATCAAACAGTCATTGCCAGTGTGACTCGGTTAAGGGTAATTGTATGTTTTATCGTATTCAATCTAACCAAACAGTTATATGACTAATTATTTAGCAACTGGTAACAGATCGTTCAGACCAACGTAAACCTAAACCGACCGAACACTCAGAAATACCAAACATCAATAATCATATATTAATCATCAATAACAAAACACAAATATTCTTAATCACATGAGAAAAACTGTAAAAGGTTACAAACTATACATCCCGGGTGCGATTCTATGAGATTAGCCGAGCCTTGACATCATTGGATCTTCAATACGGATGATATGAATCATATGTAGGGTCTTGGCACGAGCTAATGTTAGAGTCGTGCAATCGTGTAATGGGTTACTACTTTGCCATAGCAATTATTATGCGGGAACTGGTTCTTATGAATATTTTGTATTTAATCCCACCACCAAGCAAGTGGTCGTCGTCCCATCGGTCATTGGAGGCCAGAGAGTTCGTAGAACCATTCGTTCAATGGCTTTGGCATTTCATCCAAATGATTGTGCTCACTACAAACTTGTTTGCATTCGTGCTTTACCAATTATATCGTAACACTTGCCCTGTCAATTGACTGCACTTGAGTAGTGAGGCATAATGATAGTAACCGATTCGAGATGGTTAATCTCCCAAGCCTTTTGTAGTAGGCAAACACTCCCAAGAATTAGATAGGCGGGACCTTAGTTGGCTAATAGGTAGGAATCTCGGAAGGATGATACGTTGGGACTTCGGATGGTTGATACATGGGTAAGCTTGACGGGTGGTAGCTTGAGTGTCTTGGTGCTTGGTATACATAATTTAGGTTACTACGAGGAAGGTTGATTGGACTTTGCTCATTGCCGGGATAATGATATGGCTCGGTTTGGTTGTGGTCCACGTCGGAGTTAAAGAATGCTTCATAGTAATCTTTGCTCATGATGCCTTTTGGAAATTTGTAGTATTTTCCGGCTCTCCTTACTTCATGTTCATAATAACCCATTAATTTCTCGAAAGACATCTTTGATGGGTGGTTTAGAATGAGGAGAGGGAAAGAAAATGTTACCAACCAATCTTATCCCTATTCAAATAAACAAGTAATAGAAAAATATTTTTCCTATGCTTGGATCGAAGCTTAGGCATTATTATATAATACCTAATTTGCTAAGATCGATGGCTCTGATACCAACCTGTCACACCCATATCTAAGGCCTAGGAGTGTGATCAACAGTTGGTACTACATTTGTAAATATATCAGAGTTACGGGTTAATGCGGAAGACTTATAAAACATATGGATTTAAAGTTATAAATATTTACTTTATAAAAGATAGGACAAAAGTCCCATTTAAGTTTCTTGTTTATAAGTTTACAAAAAACCACCATATTTAATATTTAAGTTTAACAAAAATATCTGAGCCATCGGATTCTTGAACCATCGTCTTCACAAGCCCTATTCCTGATAACCTGCACAATGTTAAGAAATTACGTCAGCAACGAATGCTGGTGAATATGCTGCCGCAAAAATATTTTCTTTACTCAATCACCTCTCGAGACCATGTAAGTCTCGGCCCATCTTGGCTTAGGAATAATTAAGTTAAAACAATATCATTATAAACTCGAGTCTCTACACTAGATCACCCCAGCAAAACACCCATACTTAGGTACTATATATATACACATGGTCAGTGATGGTCGGTTAATTTGTATATGTTTTAGTTCATTTATTGTTTAGTTTTAATTGTTTATTCTAGAACTTTCGGTACTTCATACGTGCTTTTGTATTTCAGATCATTGATCGTTAAAGATGTTAAATTGGAGACTTGTACGAGCATGGAATGATATCTCGGGAAGATCGGAGCCACTATACAAGTTGGTTGAAAGTCAGATCCCAGAGCATTATGAGATAGAGGATGAAATTACGAGAACGTGGGCGAAAACGGAGTTGAAACGAGAAAGATATGAAGAAAACAAGATTTTGGGAAAGTGTCCCCCTGTGGCCCACGGTCAACCCAGCCTAAAATCGGACAGAGGCCACCGTACCGTGGCCTCTAACCCACGGTGAAGCCACCGTGACCCACGGTTGGACCATGGGCCACGGTCCAGTATGGTCTGGCAGCCACCGTGACCCACGGTGGAGACCGTGGGCCACGGTCCGGAGTTCGTAACAGCATTTTTAAAAAGGTTTTTGGCTGCATTTTGACCTATCTTTCATTCCATCTCATTCTTGGCGGCTAGAGGCGATTTCCAACCGCTCCAAGCGGCGATTTCCACCACCATAGCTCGTGCCAAGACCCTACATATGATTCATATCATCCGTATTGAAGATCCAATGATGTCAAGGCTCGGCTAATCTCATAGAATCGCACCCGGGATGTATAATTTGTAACCTTTTACAGTTTTTCTCATGTGATTAAGAATATTTGTGTTTTGTTATTGATGATTAATATATGATTATTGATGTTTGGTATTTCTGAGTGTTCGGTCGGTTTAGGTTTACGTTGGTCTGAACGATCTGTTACCAGTTGCTAGATAATTAGTCATATAACTGTTTAGTTAGATTAAATACGATAAAACATACAATTACCCTTAACCGAGTCACACTGGCAATGACTGTTTGATAACCAGTGCCGTGTGTAAAGTAATTGTTGATGTCTAAGGTTTTGTCTGATTGATCAGTTTTCAGTTAATCGTTAGTAATTAAGTGGTTAGGTTGCATGAGATACTGTTGGTTGCTTACTAGAATTCTCGGGTGTGATTTGCTTTGTTAACTGTTTGAAATTCGTTTACTTGTTCATTGCTTAGTTCTCTAAACTCACTTTAATTGCTTGTGTGATCAGTAATAAAACCATTTACTTCATAATATAAAGTCTGTGCACGAATTGCATTGACCACATACTCCTTGTGATACGATACCCTACTTGCTCTAACTATTTAGAATAAGTAGGTTTTTGATTGACTCAAACGACGGTCATCAGTAACAGGGAGCCGGATAAGTATTTCGGTTACAAGGTCATCGTTGGAAGCTATAAAAGCTGCTGATTGAGTCGAATGCTGATTGGAATAATCCACCTGCTTCATTTTCTTCTTGGTTTTGGATCTGGTGTTCACCATTTTTGAGTGATTTTGAGTGTGTTGAAGATTTAGGGTTTCTTATGATGAATTTGATTCGTGGAATGAACATAAAAAGGAAATATGGGCTGGGGCAACTTGAAAGGCCTTAATCTTTCTTTGTAGCAATTGAGTTCAATTAAATCAGAGATGCACGAACCGGGCTTTTCTAATACCCAGTTCTTGGTATGAACCAAGTATTGGAAAATTGGATATTGGTAATACCATGGTTAGGTTCGGATCCGGGTATTGTCTCTAAATATCATACTCTACGCACAAGGTTCGGGTCGGATATAGAACCATGTATTTGGATACCCTATTTCTGGGTATTAAAAAAACCTTATTTTTGGGTTTTCCAGGGTATTTTTCAGGTATATACTGGATTTTTTTAAGGGGCTGCACTATTTTGGGGTATTTTTTGCGTAATTTCGGATATGGATTGAGTATTTGAAAAACCCGGTTTCAGGTATTTGCGTAAGGTACCTTACCGTACATGGGTTTGGGTACGAACCTGGGTATAAAAATTCCGTATAAAAATTCCGGTTCCAGGTTTGGGTTTTTTGTACACCTCTACTTCAAATTGCAAACAGAAACTGAAACCGATTTGTAAGTGGTTAACCAAAACCGGTTTTGTTTTACTTCAGTTAATAATTGATTAACCAGTTAAATGTAATTTTAACCCTTTTAACCCCATATGTGAGTATGAAAATAGGTATTGCTCGTTAAGATTTGATTACATCACTTATCTAGCTATGAAAAACACATAATGCTCTAAAAAATCGCAAGTTTCAAAATACTCCAAAATGACAATCTTCTGTTTAATTATAAATTCAGTTGTATTGCTTTTAAGGAGAAGGTTTATGTATATTTTAATCTTAACATGAGAACGTAGGAAATAATACTAATTTATAAAAAAAATTAGAACGTAAGAAAAATATCAACTACAATACCAATCTACATAAATAATGATTTATAATAACAAAGAAAAAAACATAAAAATTGCAACAAAAGAATCAACATCAAGAACAAAATAATAACAAATACTTGCAAATACTTATAATAGCAAAATAAAAAATCTAATAATAGCAACAAAATATAAATCAGCAAATGCTTATAACGTCTCATAATCGAAAATTAGCAAATACAAACAAAAAATAACAGTAAACACCTATAAAAATAAATCTAATGATAACAGCAAATTGGTTCTCATTATTTTCATATTAAGAATAAAATGTATTTGATCATGTTTCTTGCTTTTAATACTTTATAATTTGTTACTATAATATCTTTTTATTGCACCTAAGAACGTAGAGAGATAGTATTAAAGTTACGTTTTTTTTTTGTAGTTATTTAATTATATAAAGATTAATATAATAGCCGTGCGTGAAATTATTGATGCAAGTCAATTATACATTGAGTTCAGTTGTTACTTTCTAGCAGATATTCACATTACACTTTTATACGCCTTCTCTCTCTTATACGCCTTATCTCTCGGTATATTGCTTCAAATTTAGTATCTCAAAAATATTGCTAAAAAGACTAATCTGATTCTTATTTTGAGAGTGTGGTAACTTAAACACAAAAAAGTCATTGTCAAGAAAAAAAAAGGGGTAAGCAAATCAGCAACAATATGACCCAGCTTCTCCAACAGCAACAAATCAACAATACACATCCAAACACCCCCTCATTTCAGATTCTCACAAACTAAAATCAAACTTTTAAATGAGTAGATTACCAGCAACGATGCAATAGCGTAAACAACCATCAACTCTCCGGTCCTTTTCTCCAAAAATACGCCCATCAGATTTAAACCCACGGATCTGACCACCAAATCGGTTCACAAAATTTGTACTCGAAAAAACTGTCAATTAACGTAAAGACGCCTACGTGCCCAAATATTCCAAGTGTCAAGTTCTCATTCGTTTAATTGGTCAATGTGACAATGTTTAAGAGTAAAAAACCAAAAGTCATACACAATCATAATATTTTAGTTTGGTTTGCAATAAATAAACTCAGTTGACTTGACATACAAGAGTCAAACGTGCAAAAAAACCACGAAGCTAAACGATTTGCTATAAAATTAACTATCTGCATCTATAACTTAGAACACAGAAGCTAGATACGCAATCCAAATAAGCCAAATGTAAATTTGCAAGTAAACGACTTTCCATTTCTTGATAAACAAAGTCTTAAAACAAACATGTTACCGAAAAGTTGTTAACCCGATAAACTTCTAAGCGCAAGGACAAAGCCTCCTTGTATGCTGATGGGACCCATCACACGAAAGTATCGACGGCCTTTCGCGTATACAAACACGCACCCGGGTTCAAACTTCTAGGCGCATCATCCGCCACCTCAGCAGGCTGGTCAGCACCAATGCTCGCGAGACACGATCCTCTACACTTCATATACTTTTGCATAATTCCACACTCGTTAATAAACACAAACTTACTCGCCACACACGACTGCCCAACCGACTTACAAACAGAATCGCACGACTCCCCTTGTTTACCAACCATAACATTAATACCAATTAACCGCACTTCCATTTGCGTGTCACTAACTCCAACCGAACTGTTCGACGGCGCGAAACAGTGATGATACGCACTCAAATACGCGTTCTCGTGTACCTATCGTACGTTAATCAATCAACTTTTCACTTTTTTTCACAAAGACATTTTTGAGCGTTTAATGAGCGTTTAAGTTTTTGTGAGCGTTTTAAGGTTTTGTCTTTGAGCGTCTCGTGTACCTATCGTACGTTAAGGCATTAGCGTACAGTAACTGCACCCTTGTTAATAATTAACAAAAGTATTTATACCTAAATTCATTATTTTCGGTAAACTTTTTTCGGCTTAAAATTTTCAAGCTCACATGACAAAAACTGAAAAAACCGAAATCGAACAGTTTCAAAAAATACAAAAACTGAAATTTTGGTTTTCAAGTTTGGTTTTAGCCAAAACCGCACCGAACCGCACCACACCAGGGTAGGGACTAGCAATTAATTGGGCATTAATCGGGATTAATTGACGCGTAGTCAGGATTAATGAAAAAATCATTAACTGTAACGCTAATTAATACAAGAATTGGGGGATTACCAGGAGGATTAAAGAAACCTAATTGATTAATCTTGATGGGATTAACAGAACAGATCTTGATGAAGAACAAATACACAGGGTTTTAATTTTAATGTCCGGAAAGCAAGATTTGGGGGTTGCAAGTATGTATTTATTTGGGATTGAATCTTGGAAGTGTGTATCAGAAACAGAACACAATAACTGAGGGGTTATGTTCCAAACTGTTTTATTTTGAGGGTTAAGGAACAATATTTTAAGTCGAACCCGGCTCGTTTTGAGCTCTATATGTAAGCTTTAAGCTTGATTTGTGAGTGGTTTGTTAAGCTTGAGTTTGACTCGGGCTCAAATCGTTTCTTATTTGTCAATTATTTTATTTGATATTTTAATTATTTTTGTATATATTACAATTATAGTTTTTATATTTAAAACAATAAATTTATGTACTTATTTAAAACAGTATATTTAATGTTTAATTCAAACTCTGAAGCCAGCGTGATCCTGGTTAAAACAATACAGTCTGATCAAGGTAGGGCATCGGAGCTCTCTAAATTTGAAGAGTGTGGTAGCCTAATACAAAAAAGTCGACGTTTTAAAAAAAATAAATTTAATAACAGTTACTGTAAATAAATATATTAATGGTGTTAAAAGAAAATTATATAAACTAGCTATGAAGGTGAGTAGTAAGATGTATGTAACTGCCATCCTCGAAACTCGTGACAACTTGCAACGTGTAAAGCTATTACTTGCTATGTTATGAATAGTGTCAAGCTGTGAGGCAAGTAGACAACGGTAGGTTCCAAATTAGTATATATATAATATGAGGCTCGTTTGGATTCGCGAGCCGGGTCAAGCTCGAAAATTGAAGCCCAGGCTAGGGCTCGTTATTAAACAAGTTCTTTTTAGGCTCGAGCAGTCGAGCTCGTCTAAACTCGGATTTGAGCTTTAGCGAGTCAATCTCGAATAACTCACAAGTGGCATGGCTCATTTGCACACCTAGTTCTAGTGGTAATTTGTTAATGTTTTTTTTTATCATTTAGCTGGTATGTATAAATAATTAGGTTGTAGCGTGTACAAGGCGTAGAAAGTTTTACAAATCAACTTTTATCAAGTACGAGTTTATGAGACAAGTCAAGTTAAAATCATGGTTGTAAATTGGGTAATCAATAAAATTTGATTATGTTGATTTTGTAAACGTATAGTTTTATAGTTTGATTGCACAATGAATGGTAAGTGTTACCGTACACATTAGGCTTAAACTTGTTTTTAATATATCAAATCTTTAATTTTGATATTATATGTATTTAACCTTTTATAACTCGCAAATTGATGATGTGACATCTATTGAAAGGCTTTTTTATGTTTAAACTACCTTAGAATTATTTTTCTATATTTTTAACATAAATTACTATATAAGTATGGTATTCTCTTCCTTTTTTTTGAAGATATGTTACAACTTATAAGTGATGCCAAGTTATGGTTGTGACCTATGATTAAGTCATGATAAAGGTACACCGGCATGGCGACATTAATCAAAGGTCACGGCCGATAGGTATGACGACAAGCGCATATAGCGATTGAACCATGACCTTCAAGCTTAGCTTATGCAACATGTGTGGTGTATATTACTTTCAAAATAAACTAGTACTCATTTTAGATAGATCATAGTATATTTTGGGAATCATGTATCATGTATGATGTATTCAAAGTGAGTATCATAAATATGCTTCAACCCAAAATGATACAAAAATATTGTACATTTTTCATAACCAAGAGACGGGGATTGTTAACGAATAGAGCTTCTACGCGCAAAATAACAATGTGTTGAAATAATAGCTCAAGAGTTAAAGCTCTTAGATAAACTTGACATTAGCAACCGAAGCAACAATACTATCAATATAATTATGATGAATTTAATTCAAAATTATAACGAATACAACAAATAAATAAACCCGACACCGGTATGAAGTTTGACTTGGTCTACTCGCACCTCCAAGCACTCGGTTCACTAACAAGTACAACAACAAAAAAAGAAAATTATGGTTTATAAATTACCTGGTACAATCTATCATCTGAAATGACCAATCTGATCCCAGTTTGGTACCGCAGATTCTGAACTAAAGCTGAGATTTTTAGTCGTTCGGCTCGGTTTCACATGACCCGAGCCCCCTCTTAGGCTCGGTGACCTTTGAGAAAGCCCTGCACGTGCATTAGCATTCCAAATCCGACTACCACTAGCATCACTATTCATAGACGATATAGGAGACAACAACTTATGCTTATATGGAGAGTTACTTGCAGACCAAGTGTCAACACTTATTGGTCTTAACCGTGGTGAGCTCAATGATCGGGCTCTGGCCCGTGCAGACTCGGTTGCAGCCATGTAAGTGGGGAACATGGGTGAACCTGAACCCAAATGTTCTTCTCCAATGGAACGTTGCTTTCTGTGACGGGGGGTTCTTGGATGATAGTTTGGGGGGTCGGTTAACTTGAGATTTCTTAGTTTGACTTTTTGACTTTCGAAGTCTTCTTTTTTCGGTATATTTTGAAGATCTTCTCGTTTGGCTAACTGCGTGTCCACCCAATGTTCTAACCAGTATCTCCATTTCATGTTTACTTTGCTTTGTTCGGATTCTGATGACATCTGAGGAAAAGAAACAAGAATTTAGAAAAATCATATTAATATTTAATGTTTGACTTTTGATGTCAAATTGATTAGTCGAGTTATTTCACACGTTAATTGGATTTCCTCTCAGTTATAACAGAAGTTTATGTAGAAATTTTGTTAAGTTTGATGTAGCCGTGTTTCTTTATAACTTATAACAAAATTTTTAAAAGAAATCATACCAATCTTAAAAGTTTCGACTTTTAAGATCAAACTGATTCAAATATCAATTCTAAACGTAAAGTTTTTACTTCAGAAGATTTTCAAGACTTGCAATCTTTTGTTTGGTTTTATGCATACATAAACCACTATAGCAGAATTTCAAGGAAAATCAGAACAAATTTTAAAGTTTGACTTTTGAGGTCAAACCTATTAGTCAAACTGATTCATTTATAAAACGGTTTTCGTCCTGATTATAACGAACTATTTTAAACATAAGCAATCTTCCGTAATCTTCAACGTCACCACGAATCCTCATAACACAATTTCAAATCAATATAAAACCAATCGTTAGTTTTAAAATCTAATGTTTCAACTCAAAAGTCAAAACTTTAAATCATAAACACAAATCATACACTTACTCTGTGGTTAAATGCATACTCTTTAATCCTTTCTCTCTTCAAAGCCGCTTCTCTTTTACTGCACAGCATAGCTTCCTCCTCTTCCCTTGTTAAAATACTTCCATCCCACCGCCTCTGACTGTTCATATCGATCTATACATTTTTGCACACTTATTAATCGTTAATAACTACAAAAACATAATAACTAAAAATTTAACTGTTCAAGCGGATATCAACCAACCTTTATATCTTTTCCTCTAATTTCTTGATAACTATTATGGAAACTGCAGTCTGCAACCTGGACTCTCTTAGCACATGCTTGTGACTGAATATTTACAACCGACTGTAACCGCATTAGAGTCGTGACTGCCTGCTGTCTAACTAAGTGTCCACGAATGATAGCTTGTAGCTTCACTAGTCCCTTTAATGCCCTTAAAGCCTTCCTTGCCTGCAACATCAGTCAAGATTATAAGCGTGTCAATATTGTCCGGTTGGCGAGTGGAAATGTTGAACCCGGACACAACCCGTACTTTTATTCGTGTCAAAAATATCAACCTTAACTTAACCTGAACACACTTAAAGTCATGTAACCTGAACACAACACATTTATCTAAACATATCAAACGGGTTGGTGAGTAATAATCAATTCATAAACCCGTTAATCAGGTTGAAGGATTGTAAGGAAACCGGGTTAAACAGGTTAATGTAGGGGTGTGCGTGGTGCGGTTCGGTGCGATTTTGGGCTAAAAGCGAACCGAAAACTTTCGGTTTTTGATTTTTTAAAACTGTCTGGTTTCGGTTTTTTTGGTTTTTGGGTTCGGTTTGGTTTGGATGCGGTTTTTTGGGTTTTGCTAATCGGGCCAAAAAGTTTGTACAAAAAAAAATTACCCAAGATATTGAAATTAGGCCTAATATTTTCTTCCCTTTAAGTTAATTATTAATAGAATATTAAATATTTTGATCTAAAATATTAAAATCTAATGGAAAATACACTCAAAATCAAAACTAAAGGTACCAATATTATTAGTTATTAACTGTATATAGAAACCAACCATAATAGTTATTAACCATATGTTAAAAAACTAACCAAATAGTCATCGAGGGATTCAATTATTATGGTTTTTTGGTTATTTCAGTTCGATTCAGTTTTTTCGCTTCATAACAAAACACAAAACCAAACCAAAACCAATATTTTGGTTTGAAGAAACACTAAGTGACCCGGGGCAGATTATGGATAATCTGGGGGTTAAGTAATGTTTCCCACGAGGATGAGGTCCAGCAGAGAAGGTTATTCTTCAGGTGACCTGCAAAACAGACACCGTAATCTCGTCACTGAGAAGGGGGGGTTCCTCCTTGTGACCACCCTCCGGCGTGAGAATCAGACTAGATTGCTCTGAATATAAGTGTATATTAAGAGATTGCTAGATAAGAATGAGATATCAGATGATGTCCTTACCATTCCAAGGTGTTGGAGTATTTATAGCCGAAGGTAGGTTTCCTAGAAGGTACAGCCGGCTGAATAGTATTCCTGTTCTACCAACAGTGGACTATGCACAGGCCATGCTGGTTGGTGGATAGACTACGGCCGACAGTAACAAGGTCGGCTGTATACTGTTCCTTTACTGTCGGCTATGCACTGTTCCACCAACTGTAGGCTGCGCACGTCCCATAGTAAGGGTTGGTGAGTAGGCAGCGGCTAATAGTGACAAACAGTACTAGAGGGTGCTCCTCCTCGTACTGTTGTCGGTGAGCTGTCACCCTGTGATTGGTTCATGGGCTGTTCTGGTCAGATCGTCTGTTCTGCCCATACCTTAGTAGGTATAGTACAAAAGATCTTCCAGAAGCATATGGACTGGCTCATTTAGGCGGGATTATTCCCGCCTTGCTCATTCCTTCATGTGACTACTGAAGTAGCTAGTGCCTTGTGCGTGTAGCCTTGCTGTCAGTGCGGGTAGCCTTCCCTGATGGCTTGTATCCGCAACTGCGGGAACAAGCGGGGTACTTCACCATTGGGAGGCTTTCCCTGCGGGTACAGCTGGCGTACTGCGCGTAAGGTTTTCTCTGAGCATGGTGGGTCCTGCGGGAGCAGTTGGTCGTTGCGCAGACGTCCTTGTTCAAGGTGAGTCTTGCGGGTCCAACTGGGCTCTGCTGGGACCTACCTCTTCAAGTCCCCCCAGTCCAATGTTCTTCTCATGAATTAATAATAAGTGAGGTGAACTTTTGGACTAGCAAGGGGTTTTGAAAACAGTTTTTAGTTTTAAGGTTTTCCGTGGGGATTCTTCCCGCGGTTTTCCTGATGTCACGCAGAAATTCCCGACTTTTCTGCTTGATCTTTGGGTATGAAGCGGGTAGGTTTGTAACCTCCTCGCAAGTCAGGAGCGTTGAGTCCCACTTGTGTGGATTCTCCATGGGGTTTTGTTAGTTTTCAACATAGTGATCAATTATGCTAAAACCACCAATTCCATCTTGGAGTTTCAGACAATATAGTTCTCGACGTTCCCGTTCATGCGGGGATGTTATTCCCGTTTCCGCAAGCATGGCCCAGAAGATCCTTCTTGGTTTGAATTCCTTGCAGAGTGCTAAGTATGTGAAGGGTTTTGCCTTGACACTGTACCCGCACTCGTCTTACGGTTACTTTACTTCCAAGGTATTCCTGGCGTCAATTCCCTGCGGGTGTTAAGTATGTGAAAGGTTTTGCCTTAACACTGTACCCGCACCTGTCTTACAGTTACTTGGTTGCCAAGGTAAGGGGTATTTTCCCGCCTACTTTTGAATCTTTTTTGAATTTTTTGAAATTCGAAGAGTTGGTGAAAGGATAAGAACAGTCCAAACCTCTGAAACGTCGTGCGACGGTTTATTCTGACTGTGTCAGGACGTGCAGGAAGTTATGGTGACGTGACAGTACATGGTCATTCCAGACGCTTTTTCAGGCGCGTGGGCGCGACTTTTCGGGCGCGTGGCCGCGAAATTAATGATACGCGTCCTTTCAACAGCTGTTGCCAGCTTGCTTTTTGCCACGTGTCATAGTTTCATTGCACCTTCGATTTCTCTCTCTTCCGCATTAATTTCATCGCATTAATTGCGATTAGTATATAAAGGGGGAGAGAGTTCTTTGTAATCCACACTTTCACTTTTCTCTTCATCTTCAAAGCGATTTCCGGCGAATACTCAACTTTTCAGTCGAGCATTCTCTCGAAATCGTTTTCTTCTTTCATCTGCAAGATGTCTTCTCACGATCTCGAAGCTACAGCCCAGGAGGCTGGGGTGTTCACCGATGACAAGAGTACTGCTGGCGAGTGCCAGTGTGCTCTGCCTGTCGATCTGTACCAGTACATCGTCAGGAAGTTCATGCTCGAGTCTCTCGAGCATGAGTTTCCTGAACCCCATCAGACGGTGTATGATGCCCCCAGAGGCAAGATCGGGGTATATGCTGCATTCTTTGTTTATGGGAATCTTAGATTCCCGTTGACAAAGTTTGTGTACCGTGTCCTAGAGAGGCACGGTGTACACCTGACCGAGGTGCACCCAATGGCGATCGCGAAGATTCGCCACTTCGAGTGGGTGTGCCGGATTCTGGGCATTGAGCCCTTTGTCGACCGCCTGATGACCTTTTACACTTGGAGGTGCATCCAGGGGTGGTATACCCTGATAACCCGAATCAAGGGTTTGAAGATTTGCGCAACCGAGCGCAGTCTTCGTTCGTGGAAGAGGGAGTTCTTCTACCTCTCTGCTCGCGCCATCCCCCTTGCCATGAAATTTAAGAATGGGCAAGCTCTCCCAAGCCTTCACGCCTCCAACTACCAGGAGGCGGAATGGTTCTCGAAGATATCCCGGGTCCAATCTCCGGTTTACCGGTTTGCGGAGTCCGGGATGGTGATGCTCGGGATGAGCCGGGTGTGGAAGGATGCGGATGCGCGAAAGATCCCGATCGTCCTCGAATACGGTTTGAACTCTGTTCCTTACGGTATGCTCTGTTTCTTTTTGTTGATTTAGAATCTCTTCTAACTTCTTTCCTGTTTATTTCAGAGGGGAACGACTTGCAGTCGCTCCTGTATCCGCGGGAGGCTGACGGTCCCGCTCGGATGGGTACTCGTGCTCTAGATGAGAACGAGTTGCCCATCCTAGAACAAACGGCGGATCGGTTCGTGGAGGTCTACCCGCTAGGGCACGAGATCCTGAGCGCCAGGCGGCTAGGTAAGGCGCTATTCAACCCTCGATCCCTCAATGTTGAAACCTCTGCTGGAATTCCTCTAATCTTATGTTTTGATGAGGAATCCGCAGATGGTCCTCCGTTGGTGCGGAAGAAGAAGGCCGCCGGCGGGAAGGGGAAGGAGAAGGTGGCCTCCACTGTCGATCCGGTACCTCGGTCAGACTCAGAGGCCGAGAGCGAGGAGGTGGCGGGGAACCCCGGTGGTGAGAAGACCACTGCTCCGGAGGCTGTGACGACTGTCACCTCCGGAGAGCCCCGGATGACGACGGTGAGCGGCGCAAAGAGGCCGGCTCCATCGGGTTCATCCCCGCCTGTCCGCACTTTCAGGCTCAAGAAAACCCGTAAGTACAAACTTTATTTTTAACTTCATAGTTTTCCATCTTTAATACTTTTCTTTGTGCAAAGTGGATGTTGACGCATTCCAGGGTGGAGCAGGGAAGAGTACCCCTCCGCCCATGACGGTAGGCTTGGTCAGCCTTCCTGAGGCGACGACCCAGGCGGCTGCGCCTGCTTCCGCTGGTTCAGTTGCTCAATCCATTGAGCCAACTGTTCCAGCTGTGATGACATCACCGCCGGCTGTCAGTGCCATTTTTACCACAGCTTTCACTGAGCCGGCGGTTACTTTTGCTGCGGATTCCGCAGCGGCGACCGCGGCGGCCGCGGCGGCCTTCACCATGCCTCCTCCGTCATCGGCAACGACGGCCGATCCTTCAGGTATGCATGGGGCTTCTCGCCAACCTCTGCCTCCTTCCCATCTGCCTGACCTCTTGGACGGATTTCCCTTGGGTTCAGGTGATGGGTTTGGCGGCTATCGGCCTGTTATTGACCCTACAGGTGCGTAGGGTTCTTTTGGCCTATTTGTTTTTTTTTTTTTTTTATCATCTTTTCCTAACTGCTTTTTGTTTTTTGCAGTGTCGGATTCCAATGAAGTGTATGTTCCACGATGGAACATCCGCCGAGGAACAACCCTTCGCACACCTGTGGAGTGCGTGGAGTGGGCTCGTCACGCAGCTCCCAGTGGTGCGTTGGGGGAAGCCATGGCTAGCTACCAGGAGGGTAGGCTAACCAATGAGCTTCGGGTTCTCCTGGCCCGGATGCAGCCGCGCGTCGAGCTGCTTTGTCGTGAAAACGACAAGTTAAAAGCAGCTCGCATACAAGAAGTAGCTCAGGCGCGGGCTGTCCGGGAGGAGAATAGGAGGCTCTCCGCCGCGGCTGCGGAGAAGGAGAAGGCGTTCAAGGCCCTTGAATTTGAGGTTAAGGCCCGTCTCGAGGCCCGTTCCAAGGCTGCCCAAGCTGTTAACGAACAGCTTCGGCTAGCTAAGGAAACTGCTAGGAACGCGACTGAAAGGGCCACCAAGGCTGAAGCTGTTGCTGAGCCTCTACGCCTCGAGAATGAGGAACTTAAAG
Organism: Bidens hawaiensis; assembly: GCF_021521415.1. Classification (NCBI taxonomy): domain Eukaryota; kingdom Viridiplantae; phylum Streptophyta; class Magnoliopsida; order Asterales; family Asteraceae; genus Bidens; species Bidens hawaiensis. The sequence continues at coordinate 130,543 of NW_027491709.1, forward strand.
CTAAATTAGAGGCGCTCCAACAGGCTCATGATGCCTTGGCGATGGAGGACGCGAAGAAGCTCCAAGAGATCCTGGACCAGAGGGGCGTGCTTGACCACACTGAGCGGAAGCTAAAGGGCGTCGAAGAGGCTGCTGCAAAGGAAGTGTTGCTTGCCAACCTCAATAAAAGTGAAGCCGAACGCGCCTGTAATCAAGCTCAAGCCGCCCTCCAAGAAGCTCTGGTTGCCAAGGAATGGCTTCTTCGAGAAGCGTTGTCTCAGATAAGCTTTTCATGTCTTTACGCTTTTCTTTGTAAATAGAAAAGGTTTTGATACTTGTATATTTTTTATTTTCCTTTTTGTAGGTTGTGCATCGGGTCTTCACGGAGACGTCTTATGACGATGCTATGAGCACAGCCTTCAACGCTTCTCACGAGGATGGGGAAAAGGCCGGCTTCCTGCTTGGTCTAGGGTTTGTTGAGAAAGGCATCCCGCCTTCCAACTTCCCTTTGTATAATGTGGATACTGAAGCTGTTTATGACCAAGCAGTGAATCAGTATGCCGCTTTCCCGCATCCGGTGGTGGAGAAGGTAAACGAAGTCGCTGCTGCTGATGATGGGCTAGCTATTCTTAAAGCTTTCCTTGAACCGCCACGCTCTACTGATGGTGCGGGTCCAAGTGGAAGTGGTCCTGAAGCATGATCCTGAAGATCCCTCTCCACCATTAGCGTAGATTTTTGTTTTTGTATGCGGGTATGCACCCAGCAATCTTTGTAATATTTGAATTTGATGGAATAAAGATTGTGTTAATCCCTTGCCTTGTTTATTTTACGCATGTTTTGATTTAACTTAGCAATTTCTTTAGTACTTAGATAAGTTAACTTTTTAACGTGGCCAATTATAAGTTTGTTTCGCTTCCTCTTTCATGATTGTGCGGGTATGACCGTCACTTACACTTAGTAGGATGGCTTAACTTTACTTATATCTGTCCTGCGTGGAAGTTTTCCTCATCTTTTCCTTTGAAATTTTCTAAGTGTTCAGAATAAGTTAACCTTTAGACGTGGTAGATAATAGGTTGAAGTTTTGCCTCCTTGTTCATGATTGTGCGGGTAAGACCGTCACTTGCACTTACAAGGATAGCTAAACTTTACTTACATCTGACCTGCGTGGAGGTTTTCCTTAAAACTTGAAATTTTTACCGTTGTGTTTATGCGGGTTTTCCCGCCTTCCACACGTAACGACTTACTTCTTCCCCTATTTATGCGGTGAATACCGGCACATCAGTGTGGGAAGTTCATAAGTATAAAGGTAAGGCTATCAACACATTGTGAAAGGAGAATCATTTCCATTAGAAGTGGCTCTAGGCCTTTTATTTACAAGTTTGGAATTGATCTACATATAACATTTGCGTAATTGAGCTCCATTCCATGTTCTTGGGATGGGAGTGCCATCGAGCCTTTCGAGCCGGTATGCGCCCTTTCCCAGAACTTCTTTGATAATGTATGGCCCTTCCCAGACCGGGGCCAGCTTTCCTGGGCGTTCTTGGTTCGAAGCCTCGTTGTTACGCAGTATGTAGTCTCCTACATTGAAGTTGCAGAGTTTTACCCGCGTGTTGTAGTACTTTTGCATTTGTCGCTTGTAGTTTTCTTCACGCACTGCGGCTAAGTCTCTGCGTTCCTCGGTTAGCATAAGGTCTAACCGTCTTTCCGCATCATTGTCTTCTGGCTGAATCAAGACCCTTGGTGAGGGTAAACCAATTTCGACCGGGACCATAGCTTCAGTGCCATAAGTGAGACTGAACGGGGTTTCTCCCGTACTGGCCTTCTTCAGCGTTCTGTTTGCCCAAAGGACGTGCGGAAGCTCGTCCACCCAGCCGGATCTGTGTTCCAAGAGTCTTTTTTTTATGCCTTCGACGATGCTCTTATTTGCTCTTTCCACCTCACCATTACCTTGCGGGTGTGCCACTGAGGTAAAGGTGTGGGTGATTTGAAGTTCTTTCAGCCACTGTTGTAGCTTCTTGTCAGCAAAGTTGGTGCCGTTATCGCTCACCAAATTCTGTGGAAGTCCAAAACGACAAATAATAAATTCCCAAATAAATTTTTTGATATGTTTCGCGGTTGTTTGGGCTAAGGGTTTTGCTTCTATCCACTTGGTGAAGTAGTCGATGGCTACCACTAGGAACTGAACATTTCCTGCTGCTATAGGAAATGGGCCTGTCACATCGATGGCCCACTTCTGAAATGGCCATGAAGAGGTGACTGGGACAAGTTCATTCTTCGGGCGGTGCGTGTTGGGTGCGTAGAGCTGGCAAGACCTGCATTTTCTGATGTATGCCAGCGCATCCGTATGCATCCCCGGCCAAAAGTATCCCGCGTTGTTTAGCTTAGCTACAACAGCGCGTGGACCTGCATGTATTCCACATATGTCTTCGTGTACTTCCCTTAGGAGGTAGTCAGCATCTTGGTTGTCCACGCATCTTAAGAGTGGGCCAAGAAAGTTACGTCTGTAAAGGATGTCATCGATGAGTTGATAATTCAATGCTTTACAGCGTAGTTTTCTTGCCTGTGTTTTTGACTCTGGTAGTGTACCTGCCGCGAGGTATTTTATTATTGGTGTCATCCACGTTTCTGTGCCGGTTTGGATGACACAAATTTCCTTGTGCGGGACCGAAGGTGCCTCGAGGAGTTCAATGCGGATGTCCTTTCCCAAGTGGGTGAAGGCTAATGATGCAAGCTTGCTTAACGCATCCGCAGATTTGTTTTCACTACGCTTGACGTGTATGACTTTGCAGTTGTTGAAACCTCGCATAAGGGTTTTTGCTTGTGCGAGGTACAGGGCCATTGTGTCATTCACGGCCGTGTACGTCCCGTTGATTTGGTTGGCTACTAACATGGAATCCACGTGGGCTTCCAAGTGTTTCACTCCCATCTTACGCGCAATTCTCAGCCCAGCCAAGAATGCCTCATACTCGGCTTCGTTATTCGTACTTGGAAAATCCAGTCGAATAGCGTAAGTGTATTCTTGGCCTGCTGGGTTGGTTAGTTTCAGCCCTGCGCCTGAACTCTCGTTACTGGCTGCTCCATCAGTGTAGAGTCGCCAGACATCATTGATGTCTAGTGCTGGATTCCTGGCACTCTTTTTCCCGCGATGCAGGCACTTCTGCAATAAAGTCGGCCAAAACCTGGCCTTTTATGGCTGGTCTTGGCTTATATTTTATCGCATACTCCCCCAACTCAATTGCCCATTTGGCTAGGCGTCCCGATAACTCGGGTTTGCCTAGAACGTTTGCAAGTTTGAAGTTGGAGAGAATGGTGATTGGGTGACCCTGGAAATATCGTCTTAACCTGCGTGAAGCATGTGTAAGTGCTAAGACTAATTTTTCGAGGGTAGAGTACCGGGTTTCTACGTCTGTTAGGATACGGCTGACATAATAGATTGGCATCTGGATGCCTTTTCGCTCTACTAGCAGGACTGCCCCGGTTGCTCTATCTGTTGCGGAAAGGTATAGGATTAACTCCTCTCCCGCTTTTGGTGCTGTGAGCGTTGGGAGTTCGATCAAGCGTGACCGAATCTCCTGAAAAGCTGCTTCCGCTTCTGGTGTCCAGCGGAAGTGCGTTTTCTTTAAACAGTTTCTCAACGTTGACACGAAAGGAAACGACTTATCCGCATGGTTTGCCAAAAAGCGATTAAGTGCGACTAGTCGTCCATTCAGTGTCTGAGCCTGTTTGATGGTAGTAGGTGATTCCATTTTGATAATGGCTTCGACCTTTTCAGGGTTCGCTCTGAAGCCATCTTTAGTGACGATGACCCCTAAGAACTTCCCTTCTTCCATTCCAAAGGCACACTTGCTCGGGTTGAGCTTCATGTTTATCTTCCTGAGCGTGTTGAAAGTTTCTTCGATATCTTTCAACATCGCTTCTGCGTCAAGGCTTTTGATGACCAAGTCATCCATGTAGACTTCCAAGTTCCTCCCAATTTGGGCATGAAACTGGTTGTCCATCAGGCGTTGGTATGTGGACCCGGCATTCTTAAGTCCGAATGGCATCATTTGGTAACAAAATGTGCCATCGGGCGTCCGAAAAGCGGTTTTGTCCTGATCATCAACGGCCATGTGGATTTGATGGTACCCCTTATACGCGTCCAGGAAGCATTTAAGGCGAAACGGTGCTAACGAATCCACCTTAAGATCAATTTCGGGTAACGGATAACAATCTTTGGGGCATGCTTTGTTCAAGTCCTTGAAATCTATGCACATGCGCCATTGTTTGTTATTCTTTGGTACCATAACGGGGTTTGCAACCCATGTTTGATATCTACTAACGCGTACGATGCCTGCGTCAAGGAGTTCCTTGACTTGGGTTCTACACGCGTTAGTTTGTTCTGGCCCCATTACTCTGCGCTTTTGTACGATTGGCGTAACAGTCGGATCGCATTTGAGCTTATGCTCTGCCTTACTTCGGGGTACACCAGTCATGTCAGCTGGTGTCCACACGAAGATGTCAGCGTTTTTCTGTAATAAGCGCTTGAGTAAGGTGCGTGTGGGATCAACAACTGTTGGGCCAATAGAAACGGCCTGGTCAGGGTATTTGCCGTTGAAGGCCCATCTTTCCGGTTCGGTGATGGTTGGTTTAGCCATCTTTGGTTTGGGTTTAGATGAGACAGATGCGATGCATACCTGGGGAATGCCGGTGATCATCGCTACACCCTCAGCTGTTGGCCATCCCATCATGCCGTGGACTGAAGATACCACGGGGTTGAATCTTGCCATCCCGTCTCTTCCGAAGAGAATGTCGTATGTGTGGTGTGGCTTCCTCATTACGACAAAATCCACGTCTTCTGTGCGTGAGTGATTTCCGTCCGTAAGAGTGACGGGGAAAGATAGGATACCCAGGGGGGTGTTTGTGCTGCCGTCGAACCCTTCCATCGAGGCGTAGATCGTTTCCAGGCGTTCCTTGTCTTCGTCATCTAGCTTGTCGAAGAACTGCCTGTACATCACCGTTGACGAGGCGCCGTTGTCAGCAAGAGTGCTAGAAGTGATGTAGTGCCCCAGCTGGCTTTTGATGACGATAGGGCCTTCTTTGCTGGGGCCTCCTGGCACTCGCGGGAAGCGCACCTCGGCTTCCTTCCACGCGCATGGTTCTGTCGCTCGCCTTTTTCTTCCTCTGATCTTACCATGAACCATGTTGATGCTGATGTCAACGGGATTTCGTCCGTTGCCTCTGTACCGGTTATCATTCCTTCCTCCCTTCTTGATTGATGCCACAAGGTGTGCAAGTCTTCCATCCTTGACGAATGTTTCAACAATATCCTTCAAGGATGTACACTCCTCCGTACTATGACCTTTTGTCCCGTGGAAGTCAAAGGATTTGCTTTGATCCGCATTGGGTCGTTGCCGGATCATTGGAGCTTTCGGCCATGGTAGTTTTTCGGTGGCAAATATCTCCGTGACGCTTTTAGTGAGTGGCGTCCAACGGTGTTTTCGGTTTGAAGGGTGTGTATTATCTCTTCCGCCAACAAGGGGGTGAGAGCTGGATGAGGTGTCAAAGTTTACCCTTGACTGCCAAATACCTAGCTTCCTCTTTTTGTTCTGCCGGGCGATCCGAACATTGTTTTCTCTAGTCCTTTGCGTGTAGAGGTGTGTACTCTGGGGAAGATCCCTTCCCAGTTGCTTCTCCGTCTCGGCAAAGCGCTTGGCCGCCGTTATGATGGCATCCCATGTGGATGGCATGCCGTCCTTACCCGTCAATGTGCGGATAAGCTCTGGGTATTCGGCGCCCTGGATGAAAGCGGCGCGAACAAGATCTTCACTTATGTTGCCCAGACTTAGCTTTTTGGAGTTGAAGCGAGTGATGAAGTCTAGCAAAGATTCATCCTCCTCTCTCACGCAGTTGAGGATCGTCCACTGTTCTTCAGTATATTTCCTTTGTTGGCTGAAGTGTTGGCTGAACTTGTTTTGAAAGTCCGCCCAATCATAGATGTGGTGGACCGGTAAACGATCGAACCATGCCCTGGCCGCTCCGACCAGAGTCATCTGGAACATATAACACCACGTGGGTTCCGTCCAGTTACTGACGGTTGCCTCCGCAATGAATCTGTTCAAGTGGTCGTCTGGGTCGGATAGACCATCATAAGTGCCGATGTTGGACATTTGCTTGGCACTTCTCGGGGCGATTGCTTCCGCAATGTCCCTTGCAAACTTTGACTTTCCTGCATTCGCAGCAGTTGGTCTAAAGGTTTTGGAGAAGTCACGCGGGTTTCTCTCCGCATTCGTTGGTTTAAAGGTTTCTCCAAAATTCCTTGTCGGTTGGAAGTCCGTTTCCTTACGCTTCCCTTTTGCCTTATGGCGAGGGTTTGCGTCGGTATCGGATTCTTCCCGCTCATCGTCTGAGTACTCGCACTCACTGTTCATATTGAGATGTTGGCGAGTACTGCCGAATTCGTCAGCCTGTTGAACTGAACGCAAGCGTTCATCCAACTCAGCTTGGAACTCTTTCTGACGTGCTTCGGCCCACGCCTTAACTTGATCTAGTGTTTGGCGAGGGACCTTCATTTGTTTCTCCAACTGGGCATCAGTGAACCCCAGTGGAATATTTACTGCACTTGCCCCGGCTTGGGTAACCGGGGTAGTGTTCGTAAGATTTGTATAACCGCCGGTGTTCCCCCTAGTTGCTGGGGTTGTGGTTACCGGGGTTTCTTGGTCGCTTACTGGCCTTGGGACCGGAGTAACGCTAACCATTTCTTCAGAAATTTTGAAAAAACTAAGGATTAGTTCTAGCTTTTATGCACGGATGGCGCCAATGAAGAAACACTAAGTGACCCGGGGCAGATTATGGATAATCTGGGGGTTAATTAATGTTTCCCACGAGGATGAGGTCCAGCAGAGAAGGTTATTCTTCAGGTGACCTGCAAAACAGACACCGTAAGCTCGTCACTGAGAAGGGGGGGGGGGTTCCTCCTTGTGACCACCCTCCGACATGAGAATCAGACTAGATTGCTCTGAATATAAGTGTATATTAAGAGATTGCTAGATAAGAATGAGATATCAGATGATTTCCTTACCATTCCAAGGTGTTGGAGTATTTATAGCCGAAGGTAGGTTTCCTAGAAGGTACAGCCGGCTGAATAGTATTCCTGTTCTACCAACAGTGGACTATGCACAGGCCATGCTGGTTGGTGGATAGACTACGGCCGACAGTAACAAGGTCGGCTGTATACTGTTCCTTTACTGTCGGCTATGCACTGTTCCACCAACTGTAGGCTGCGCACGTCCCATAGTAAGGGTTGGTGAGTAGGCAGCGGCTAATAGTGACAAACAGTACTAGAGGGTGCTCCTCCTCGTACTGTTGTCGGTGAGCTGTCACCCTGTGATTGGTTCATGGGCTGTTCTGGTCAGATCGTCTGTTCTGCCCATACCTTAGTAGGTATAGTACAAAAGATCTTCCAGAAGCATATGGACTGGCTCATTTAGGCGGGATTATTCCCGCCTTGCTCATTCCTTCATGTGACTACTGAAGTAGCTAGTGCCTTGTGCGTGTAGCCTTGCTGTCAGTGCGGGTAGCCTTCCCTGATGGCTTGTATCCGCAACTGCGGGAACAAGCGGGGTACTTCACCATTGGGAGGCTTTCCCTGCGGGTACAGCTGGCGTACTGCGCGTAAGGTTTTCTCTGAGCATGGTGGGTCCTGCGGGAGCAGTTGGTCGTTGCGCAGACGTCCCTGTTCAAGGTGAATCTTGCGGGTCCAATTGGGCTCTGCTGGGACCTACCTCTTCACGGTTTTTGCTAAATTTCAAAACCGAACCGCCGGTTTCTAATTCGGTTTGGTCCTTTCGGATTGGTTTTTCGGTTTCCGTTCGGTTTTTTCGGTTACGTGCACACCCCTAGGTTAGTGGGTTGGTTTGTTTAATTAAATATGTTGGCGGGTTGACCTGTTTAACTAAGCGCGTTAAACAGGTCAACCCTAACACGGCCTATTTAGTTTAACAAGTCAACCCGTATCAGGCCCATCTTTTAAACAGGTTAGAATGCTAGATATGTCAACCCAAAACCTTATCATTTTCCTGTCATGTTAGGAAATTGTCACCCCTAGACAAGAACTATAAACCATTACTAAATGCTTTGACTTTCAGGTCAAACTTTTAAATTTCCAATTCTGTATTCATTTCCTCATAGATCTTTGCCAAACTTGTTTCCAAAGTAGCACCAAATCCAACTTATTATAACTAGCTTTTAAAATTTGTATAAACTCATATAAATTTATAACATTTCAGATCTTGAAAGTTAGTAATTTGACCATAAAAAGTCAAACAAGTGTCTAACATGAACAAAAACACAACAATTTCTTACAAGAAATCCCCTAAAAGCAGTTTGAATCTTGACAGCTGCACCATTTTCCTTAACACCAATTTCACAACTTAATACTCGTTTGTTTACATCAGTTTCTTGAGCCACAAGATTAATCTCATTTGGTCTCTTTATAGGCACTGACTGTGAAGTCAACCTCTTCAGTTTCTGCTTCCCAAACAACCATCTTCTCTTCTTATCCTAACAGTACAACAATATCAGCATCATGTACAAGTGGTTTCAAGATTCTGGATAATAATATTATTATACCTTTGCTTTGTTTTGACATGTTTCTGAGATGAAGAACCTCTTGATGAAACTGAAACATCTTTTTTTTGCCATTATAATAATAATTATTATTATTATTAAAGAATATTATAAGATGCAGATGAAGAATATGAAGTAGGGTTGTTGGGATCTGGGTGTACTATTATTATTAATTCAGATGCAGCATTGGACTTCACTAAAGTGAAGTGGATAGATGAAGAGAATGTTTGCCGGAAACCCATGTTGCAAACTCATGATTTTTATTTATTATATTCTTTGACTTGGTTGTTGAAATCCGGGTCGGGTAATGGTTATAGCCTATAGGGTTCGGGTCAAATAGTCATGTGGAACTGAAAATGAATTATGTTAACAATGTTTTTAAACCCGGACCAGAATCTTTACTAGTTTGGTTGGCATGGGCAGGGTGTACGTGGTGTGATTCGGTGCAGTTTTAGATATCAAACTGAAAACCAAATCTTTGGTTTTTAGATTTTTTTGAAATTGTTCGCTTTCAACTTTTTTTTTTCAGTTTTTCGGTTTTCGTTTTGGTTTTGGTTCGGTTTTGTTTTTGCCATTTCAGTTTGAAAAGTTTACGCTAAATTTTTTTTGACAAAAGTAATGAATATAGGTGTAAATAATTTTGTTAATTGTTAACTAATAGACTATTATACATTTTTCAAAAATTATTTGAGTTACATATTTATTAAATTCTTATAAATTACTTAAAATAAAAATTTAGGCATTCGGTTATGTTCGGTTTTTATTACATGCATAAAACCAAATTGTCGGTTTTTGTTTCGGTTTGGATATTTTGGTTTTTTCGGTTTCAGATCGGTTTTTGCACACACCTAGTATGGGTTGAATGTCTGCTCTTTTATTTGGTTTGTGGTTAAAACGGAAAAAAAAAGTCCGACTGAATCTTTCGGACTAAGTTTGGTTGAACTGAAGTCGGTTGTCTCCTTGGTTTTATAGATGTGCAAATGGGACGGTATGAATTACATTGTGTTTTCGAGTCTCATTTAAACGAGGAATTGAAAGGAAATGGGAGGAATTGAGTTTCAAAAGTTATAAATGTTTGTTCAAAGTTTCGAATTTGAAATCTATGTTTTAACTATGAACTCTTAAGAATAAAGCTAATTATCAGTTATCATAAGTGTAAATATTTGTATTTGAGGTCATCTTTAATCGTAGTCTATTATTATTTATTTATTTTTTACTATTTTCTAGTCATTAAATTATTTATTAAGTTGTCCAATTTTTGAGACCGGTTCGATTTTAAAAACATGATTATATCTCATAACTCACTACATTTCTACACACACATTTATATCTATTTTTTTAAATTTCATTTATATCTAATTTTTTTTTATTTAACACGTTTAACGTATAGTCCATAAAATATGCAACATGTGTGGCCCATAGATTTCAAATTTACGTCATGTGACAATAATAATCGACGATCACCTAAGGTTGTGGTGTACATGTGCTCATGTATAAGCCCGATGACGGTGACGGTTGACGATGACGGGTTAGAAGTGACTTGAAATCGTACCCATAATAGGAACGGTTCATGGGTCCGAATAGAGGAAAATGAAACATATAACGTTTGTATTGAAAAGATGTACACATGGGTTTGGGAGACAAAAAGCTGAAATAGCTAAAGGAATAATGGTGGTGGATGTCAGTGAATTATAGTTTCTTTTCATGGGTCCATTACATGTTCATATGTTTTCATCAACACATTTCTGTAACTAGTGGTGATGTTTTTATTAGCTTTTTAAAGTAAAAATAAAGTTCAAAAGACATTATTGTCTATGCTTGTAGATAAAATTTATGAATAGATGGATTTGATACATCATCATAAATTTTTTTAAAGAACAACAAATTTCTGTTTTTATTAATAGTTCTAGCAAGACATTAAAAACTACCAACACAAATATCAAAAACAAACCGGGCACAAGCTATTAGGTTGTTCTCTATGATGGAGGGCATCGAAGCCCCTCCATAATGCCACGCCATCGTCACGTAAGAAACGAGGCTTTGAAGCCCTTTTTCATAATGTCCCGCTATGGTTTAAAACCCATTGGGCGCCTCATTATATATGCATGCATGCATGCATGCTTGTATGTATGTATGTATGTGTGAGAGATGCCCCCCTTCCGCATCCATCGTTGTGAAGATGCCCCCCCCCCCTTCCGCGCCCTCGACGCCCCAAACATGCCCCTATCCACGCCCATAGCATATAGTCTTACAGTTGGCGCCCAACCATTGAAACAACACAAGCAACTAATACAAATGAAAGCTACGCCAATCTTCCCACGAAAGCCATATCCTTTTAGACCTATTTTTAATCCAAAAAAAACAAGCACTTTTATCTCCTCTAACAAGTTGTTAATTTGAACTAGAACCCCCTTTATGGACCAAGGCATTTCGTACAATGTAATCAAGCATACTGCATGGAACACTTTAATTTGGCTTTATCTTTAGGAAATGAGACAAATTTATGTAGCTCAACTAAATCCTAAACATGAGGTATCTTACGTTATTGAGTAATCTAACTCCATATTATTTAAGCTTAACCCACGAGAGATGAAGATATGTTCTACCAAGTCCTCTTCACTTCCTAAAAACAGACAAACTTAACTATCTTCGTAATTGTAATATTCTTATTTTTAGTGGCTAACACTGTTTTCATTTCTTTATCTTCGTATTAAATATGGTAGACATCTTTTAATATGTTTTCATGCTTTTATTGTTGGATTCGTAGACTTTTTTTGGGCCGGATTTAGATCAAGAAGGGAGGGAAGGGGCAGGTGGTCATAACTTGTTTATGATTTATTTTTCTTCAAGTTTAAGTTGGAATACATATACTTCAGTCTCTATATATCATTCAGTCTCTATATATCATTGTTATGTACTTGTAATTGTATCACTTAATAAAATATAAATTCTAGTTTAGTGACACTAGGTCAGTCGAAACCGAACCACTTTAAATCTTTGTGTTTGTTTTTATTTGCTTTCATGGGTACTTATGTTCAGTTCGTGTGTGCGTTTAATCCCTAACATTTATTTATATAGTCTATAAATAATTTCTTTTAATAATATTGTTTTTTAGTATTCAAAAGATATGATGTGGTAGCAAGGTGTCCTCATTTATTCAAGAGGTGGAACGTTTAAATGTTTAAAACTTACAGGGTGCAGGTATATGTATTTTATAGGAGTATTTAGAAGTATGTTAATATACTATTAATTTTTTTTCTTAAATACGTGGAACCCCTTATCCCTTATAAGTTCAAATTTATAAAATGTTACTTGTACTTGTGTTTAAAATTCCATTGATCAGATTATAAACATGGATTCTTGACACGTGAGTGGAAACCTGTGAATCCCTCAATACATGCGGGAAAACTTGTGAACCCAACCACTAATAACAAAAGGATGAGTGAGATTTGGGTTATAATTTTACAATCGAGTATGGGAAATGCCCATCTCATATTAACATATCTAATATTTTTAGCTCCATTTTTGCGTCATAAGGTGATGAGTTTTAACATGCATTAGCCAAAAAAAATGGAACATAGTTATCTGGTCAAAGCCCTAAGGATGCTAATCAGAAACTTCTAAAACATTCTAATAATTTACGAATGTATAATGAATTATATGATATGAAACAATTGACATGACTAAAAATGGGAAAGAAAAGAAGTTCCAAGACAATAAAAACTATTCTTGTGGTGTAAACCAAAAATCTTCTCACACCCCAAGCACATATTGCATTGGTTCCTTAAATATATTAGTTCATCGGTTATCCTGTTATTCAACAATTAGTATTGAATTCTTTGTAAATGATTAGGCAATGTGTAGTGGGGCTATAACTTGGGCGAAAAGGAGCGACAAGTTGGAGGAACACCCCCCCCCCCTCGGGCAATATTGGGACGGAAAGGGGCGGGGTCTATTTCTTGCCCAGCATGTCTGTTGTTATGTTTGTTTATATTATTATTATTATATATTATATATATATATGTGTGTAAGAGATATATATGTATATACATTACTATTTATAGCGCCTACACCATTACCCCAAAAACAAAACCCCATTTTTTGCTGACTGTGCGTCACATGACGCAAAACGTCCCAATTTGTAGCCCCTCCACTACACATAACCTTAAAGGTCATAAAGTTGATGTTCACAAAACCGATGATAAAGAAAAAGTTCACATATAACAAATTTATGAGATTTTGGAGTTAATGCAGTTACTTAGGCTATATGTAATGGGGCGTGGATTTGGGCGATTTTGGACGCGAAGGGGCGCGAACACTGCCCCCGGCGATTTTTGTGCGAAAAGGGGCGGGGGCGGGGTGTTTTTATCGCTGTGGAAGAAGAAGAAACATTATTATTTTATTGTTGTGTGTGTGTATATATGTATATGTATATATGTTGTGTGTGTGATATATATATGTATATGTATATGTATATATGTTGTGTGTGATATATATATATATATGTATATGTATGTATATGTCGGGGTGGGTTAAAATAAAAAGAAATAGTTTTCTAGGAAGAGTAAGAATCAATCTAGGCCATTGGATCTATGATCTAATGGTTGAGATTGGTAGTTTTTAAACTACCAAATAGTTTTTTAGGATTAAGGATTTATGCAACATAGTTTCTTAACTCTAAATTTTATGTTATTTCTACTCTTCTTACAAAACTATGTACTTTTATTTTTACCCTTTTCTGTATATGTATATGTATATATGTTGTGTGTGTATATATATGTATATGCAAAATGAATCCTAGAAACAACCCGAACCAACCGAACCACCCATTCCCTCCTTTCGGTCAACACCATGGTTCGCAAAACCAACTGAACGTGAACCTACAATGGAACCCGATGAACCTAAACCAACCGAGCTATCCGTTTCAATTTCCCGACCCGAACCTAAACATGTACGCCAACCGAGCTATATGTTTTTTTTATATTTTTTGTTATGTATTTTTTTAGTTATGTATTTTTTTGTATTTCTTTTTAATTTTAATGTATTTTTATTTAAATATTCGAAGAAATTGACTTTTATTTGATTAGTTTAATTATAAAAAGAAAATAATAAAAAAATATATTGTGAGCCCAATTTGTAGCCCCTACACCATTACACCCTAAAAATAAATTCGCTCCCTTTGCTGACTGGGCGCCACGTGTCATAATTCGCCCTCATTTGTAGCCCCTCCATTACACATAGCCTTATGGATAAAATAGACAATATTTATAGTAAAGGTGGCCGCATGTTACACACTGATTTAAGGTTGTCTGACCCACAAATCCTCTAAACCTTCATGGGAAATAACACGATCACTTATATTTAGTTAGGGAAGAATTAAGAACATACACAAAGACGACTATTAGTCTATTAGTATAACTTTAGTAATGTAGCCAGTACCCGATCATATTATATTTGGGGACCTATACAAACATCACAAACTACTGAAATGGTGTGCTTTTTGGAGTTTGTTTTTTGTTTTTGTTTGTTAACGATCTTATAATACCGCAAGGAGACTATTTGTATCGACCACTCTAGGATGTTTGATTAACAACTCTTATATATGTATGTATACAAGATATACTTACAAATATTGGTATCACGTATGTGGTCCCCGAGTTTCTAGCATGTTCTACCGAGTTTCTATGTTTATAACTTGATCCAAAACTATAACGACACGACATTCATATAGGCTAACCCACTACATCATCGTTGGAACAAGACCTTACTTCTCTCGGTTTTCATAGAGTAAATTGTTTCTCAATCCCTATATTTTTCTTTTTTCAACCCATGTGGTTTATGTTCCATAACCCCTAACGTCCATTGCAACCACCACCCACCTACATTGCCACCAGCACACACAAAAACCCAGCCACCCTTAATATCTGATCCCCTAAGCTAAACCAATATTCTCTCATATCTGAAAACTCAACACCACACCACCTCCATTCATCGCACCACACAGTTTAGGGAAAGATGTTATGGGACATTTGTCCAAAAGTTTCGTCTTGTGTGAAAGGGTTATGGGAAATAAGCCACATGACCAAAAATGCATTTACTCGTTTCCATTTCTCTCACTTTTTCTCCCATTGTTTTTTCTCTTATTTCTCCACAAAACAAAACGTGAATTACGGTTTTCGTCCCTGTAATTTGTCAAAGTCTACGGTTTTAATCCAATAGTTTCAAATTTACGATTTTCGTCCATGTGGTTTCATTTCACTTGCAATTAAACCCGAATTCACTAATCCCGTTAAATTTGATCATTAAACCCATCAACGTGTCCTTCACGTGCGGGGCAATTTTGCCCTTTTTTCCCAAATGCACCTCATGAACCTCTCATGTCAGAGGGCTTGTGAATTAGAACTGGGGTTTATTTGGGGTGAAAAGGACAAAGCTGCCACTCATGTGAGGGGTATGCTGATGGGTTTAACAACCATACTTAACGAGGTTAATGAATTCAAGTTTAATTGCAAGTGAAATAAACCACAGGGGCAAAAATCACAAATTTGAAACTGTTTGACTAAAACCGCATATTTGAACAAATCATAGGAACGAAAACCGCAGATTACTCTAAAATAAAAATTAGAACTCCAGCTCGTTATATAAAACAAATAATCTTCTTAAATGTCCACAGACTATTTATTATAAACATTTACGACAGTTCTATAATCTCGCTTACAAAGAAACACTGCCTTACAAATATGACAATGATACTAATAACTCACAAGTATATTCCTACCTCATGTGCTAATTATTGAAGGAAGTGGGGACATGGTATGGACATGGGAACCCAATATACATATAATACATATGATAGGGAACAAGAAAGGAAAAGAGCAAGTGTGTGATCAGTAATACCTACCTGATAGATCAGGACTTAACCGGGTGATTAACAGGAACTTAGTTCAAAAGTCAATCATTAACATTAAGGTTGGGTGTTATGGGCTAACTATGAGACGTTATTGGTGTCACAAAGGCTTGATAACGCCTCAAACACCGGGCCGCAAGCATCAAAGGGAGTGCAAAGGACGGGAGGTATCCCCTTAACACCTCTCATTTTCACATTTTGGGTTGTGGGGTCTTCATGTGCCAACCAATCATCATTTTTATTTATTTGTTGTTTATTATTTTATTCAATTCTAGTTCACACACAGACGTGATTGTTAAAGGGTGAGGTAGTTAAAACTTATTGTCTATGTGACGGTGGCATTGATGTGACAGGGTGTTATGCACTTTGTGTTAAACGACACGTAGCCTAATTAACTTACTTTAGAGTTTAGACGGTAACATATGAAAACGGGACAATTTAGAGTATTATGATTGGGAAGAAAGACGTGGATTCGTAAAGGTTTTATGGTTCATATGAGGATGTAAAGGTTTTATGGTTTCTTCTAAATTAACCATAAAACCTTTACATCTTTGAACCGGTTAATTTAGAAGAAATTATTGAGGAAATTATTGAGGATGTAAAGGTTTTATGGTTCATATGGTATTGTAATAAACCGAAATTTAAACGGGTCTCTAGGGTAGATTGGTGTTCCTTTAATCTTATGTAATTCAGTCGGTGTTGTTTGTTGCCCTTTGTGACGGTCTGTCGTGTTTTATAATAGTTACAGTTAAAAAAAATTAAATAAAAAAACAATAATTTAATAAAGAGACGAAAGGTTTTTTTTGAAGTATGAGCATGTGTGGAATGTTGTTAGACATGAGCCAAAGTGGGTCGAGCATGTTCACTCTAAAAGAACGAAAACATCAACTTCGGGGAAGTACACCTCATCGACTTCAGACGCGCATACAAGCATCAACGTTAATCTCGATGACTCGAATGATGAAGCGGCGTTCAATGTGGTGGGCGAATTTGAAGAGTTGCAAGGACCAATAGGAAGAAAGAAGGCAACGACACGAGCGAGAAGCAAAGTGAAAGATGAACTGATTGTTGACAAGGTCACCGAGCAAATGCAATAATATATGATCAAGAAAATGACATCTTTCGATAAATTTCACGATCAAATGAATCAAAATTTGTTTAATTAAGATATGACCATTCTATTGATGGACCGTTTAAAGATGGATCCATACACGTTGGAAACTCACTAGTGTCATGTGAAAAAATCATAAAACAAAACGTAACATTTTAGATTAATTTTGTATTTTATCTAATATCTAATCATAAGTTGACGTATTGTTTGCATTTTAGTTGATATACGCTTTATTTCCGGTTAATGTATGTTTTATTTTTATGTTTAATGTATTTTATTTTTAATCGTTCTTTTTTTTAAATTTATATTACATAAATTTTTAATGTGTCATTTAAATATATATGAATAATAAAAACTTAATTGTCGAGGTATGTGATGATGTGTTAGTTTGTGAATGTTTGTTGTTATGGAAAAAAATGTGAGTTTTTAAAAAAAATTTAGAATCTGATTTGACCATAATTTGACGGTTTTTGAAGGTGTTTTGTTTTGGATGCTCTAAGGTTTGGATTCAACTATGGACCGACTTTATTTTATTTTAACGGTTGGCTCACGATCTCACCTGATAGTTTCTAATAAACTAAAAGGGATAATCACCCAACGCCATTAACATTGGAATTATCAACACCATCATTCTCTTCGACATCTTCCTTAGACTATGTGTTGTGAGATAACTAGCAAGATTTAGTTATCGTGCTTCGTCATCGCCACATAGGCGGCTGAGCAATAACTAGTCACATGTTGATTCAAGAGTTACAACGTTTGAAATAAATTAAAAATTAAAAAAAAGGATTGATTGTTAGTGTAGGTGGATCCCTCTTTTATTGTGATACTGCTATTATCACCATAGCACCAAAGGGGTAATTCTAGATAGCGCGGGAATAACACTTGGGGTGTTGTGGTATAGTGCTGAAATAACCGGTGAGGTGGCTGGATGGCGCCTCAATTGCCATACCACAACACACGACCTATCCGCACTTTTCTCATTTAACTTTCCTAACATATAAAATCTCAAATGTGCATAAGATCCTGGTTCCGATTACCAGAGGTTACACTGCACTTTCTGGCGTGTGGCTGGTCACAAACCTTTTCTTGATGGCTTGTTTTTTAAAACTAAACATCACATGTAAATTTCTTTAACTATTCTTTAACTAGTTAAGTGATAAATAGGTTGGGTGCACGTTTCTGTAGACCATATATGTGAGATTCCTCTAGATTTAAATTTGGGCTTTAAATATATTGCTCGTGGCGTAGATTACTCGTTTAACTAGAAACACGTGGGTTCAAATACTAAAATAATAATTAGAAGATCCTCCAATCTAATTTTATTATTACTAGACTAGATTATTTGACCTCGTCAATAAGCTAATGGTGAAGTGAAAATGATTGGTGTTTCATATAATCTAGGTTTGATTTCTGCCCACAACATTTATTTTCAGAGGTACCAGTATGATGATGGGAGACTAAACAAGTAGATGACTTTCAATAATTGGATTCTTAAATCTCACCATATTGTCGGGCATTCGGGCGAGTGTTCACGGGTTTTTTTACCGGATTGAAAACGGGTGTATCCCGTTACGATGAATTTAGCCAGTAGCTCATTTGAAAGATTCGTTTGCCGTTCAAAAAAATCTATTTGACCTCAACCCCAAACCCCCCCCCCCAACCCCACCACTCCCGACCCACCTATATATAATAATTTATAGCACCCATTACCACCACCATGGCTTCTTCATCCATTCTCTTAACTCTAACCACCCTTCTCTTTCTCCTCCCATCAACCCTTTTGGGTGAAGATCCACCACCAAAATCAGACATAAAGGCATTGCTAGTGAAAGTTATGGCGGCGGCGGGAGGTGCAAAGAAGGACTCATCTTTCGTCGAAGACCTCGAGCTCAACAGCTTGAGTACCCTTTCCACATCCACCAACGACGCCTTCCAAAACCTCGACAGCATGACCCTTTTCGCACCGACCGATAACGCCTTCCAAGACCTCCCTCTCAACACCATGTGGATGGAAAAGAAAGAGGAGCTGCTATTACACCATGCGCTCCCAAAGCATTACAGCATGGACGATCTTGCTATGCTCAGCAGCCCCGTTCCAACACTGGCCAATGGGACTGATTCGAGTTTATATATTACCCGTGTGGCGAAGCAGCTGATTGTGTCCACTGGAGTTGTTAAGCCGCCCATTCGTTACGCCTTAACTGATGATTTTCCGCTTGCGGTGTACGTGATTGATCAGGTGTTGTGGCCGTCGGAGTTTAATTAGTTAAACTCCTATATGTAATATATACATATGTATGCTTGTTTACGTAATGAAATGGTCTAGTATTATGTATTTATAAAAAAACCATAACGGTGTTAAGTTTTTTCCGAATTTCGAATTCATATTTTAGGGCTCTTGATTGGAAGAAGAATACGAGTCGATTGATGTTAAACTTAGCTCAAAACGATGTTCCAAACAACTTAATTTTTGTTAATTTGAAGTTCAAACACCCGATTTGAAGCACTAATTAAGCCGTTTGGACCATCGTTTCAATCTAAGTTTTACATCAATCGACTCGCCTCCTTCTTACGATCAAAAGCCCTGAAAAATTAGTTTGAAATTCGGAAAAAATATTAACACAATTAGAACTTTTTTTTTAACGAGGGACCACTGAGAGCCAATTTTTTTTAAATTTGGGACCAACAGTAGGAATAAACTAAGTTAGAATTATTATCGGCCAATATCATTTAGTTGGGATTATTAAATTCCAATTTGCCATATATAAATAAATAAACTCAACTACTCCGTGAAAAAGAGGGTTGCCGGGGTGTGTGTGTGGGTGGGGGGGGGGTTTGGTTTGCTTACGCGGCTACTCAATTTGACTACCTACTATGCTATTCTACTAAGCATATGCACACTCTGTGGCCATCTCCACTTTGGTGGGATGGTAAAGGCTTAGGCCTTTGGGTGAGAGGCCCAGGGTTCGATCCCTGACAATGGCGGTTTATTGTAAATAGTAGGAGGCAAGCTTAAACATTCAAAAAAAAAAAAAAATGCGCACTCTGTGTGGGTTTTGCCTCGCAAAGCTAAAACCATCGCTAACAATATTCAAGAGGACATTACATCTGAGTTTGAAATCCATTATAGATGGCACCATTATGGGTGCTCTTATAGAGTTCAACAATAAATGGATATCAGAGAACATGCATATAATATACCAAACTGAAGATGAGGATTATTTTAGAGAGAAAAACAACCAAAACAAAAGATAATTCATCATCACCAGCAGAATTAAACAAATAAAATGACAAATAAACCTTAAACAGTTTAACACAGGGTTCATAATTGTTAATACACATGTAATATATAGCTCCAAAATAGGTTTCATTAACTCAGAAAAACAATAATAATTCAGAAGATATGATAACAATACCTGAAATTAACCAATACTGCAGAATCACACACCAGCAACAGATGCAATAAACTGAAAGCACGCCGGAGAGTGACCTGATTTCAGATCACATAGCTTACAGAGAGTGTCTAACACGATATTGTATCGTACTATCTTTCCACATATTTCCATCACAAGAAACGAATCCACGTCTTTCTTCCCAATCATAATACATCGAACATGAATGGAACAAAACCGCCTTCCTGGGAATTGCTTCATTAACCAATCAAGTTTAACATTGTGCTTAATCGACCACCCGGAATCCCCTTTACTCATCTCGTAAATGATCATTTTTCCACAACCAATACGAAGAAGAAGCAAACAACCGTGAGACTCAAACAACTTTTGATCACAAACCATCTCCCCATCATCAAGTGTTCCAGGTGTTTGTATGCTTTTGATAACCTTATGCTCAAGACAAAACTTAAAATGCAAAGCCTTGTTGCTAGTATCTAGCCAATGAATGGCATCATTCCAATACATTCCATTGTTGACACCTCGAAAACATTGAAGGGTAAATCGACCGTTACAAACACTCCACTCGCATGTTTTAGAAGAGTAAACATGTATCTCAATAAATGGATGAGAACCTTCATTAGTATGTATCACTCCAGCACACACTATTTTGTAATGAGATGATTTTGAAGGATCAAAAGCCATTCTCACACTACCCATAAAACCGCAATGTGGAATCCGTTTAAACCGCTGTAGCGATGGATTGTACACATATAACTTATCATGCGACGAACGGCAAAGGAGTAAGCCATTGCAAGACTGCAAGATCACAAGTTTACTTGAGTCAAAGTGGATAGTGAAGGTGGAGGGTGGTATAGATGAATTTATGGTATCCAACTGCACGAAATCGTATTCGAGGGTCTGCCGCGGGAGGATGAGACCAAAGGAAGAATGAGGCAGAGTGAAATTAGGGTTTGTGATGATGGTTAACCAGCGTTTGCATACGTGTTTGAACACATGAAATGAGACAACGGGTAACCTGAGTAAGATGTCGAGCAAGAGGTCGTCGTTGGATAGGACTGCATGTGTGGATGAAACCAGTTCAGGTGAATCTTCGGCCATTGTTTTCATGGAAATGGTAAAACCCTTACAATCAAAACCCTAATTAATATCAAATCAATATACAACAATCACATTTAAAGCCCAAAATTTTCTACGCCGGCCCATTAAAAAGATACGCATCGCTGTAAAAATCATGACTATGTGTTGATTAATCCCCGATTAATCGTTAGTATCTGCCTCACTGACTTGTTGCCGATTAATCCCCGTTTGTTCAAAATCGGTCAAAATTGAATATTTTATACATAAAATCTGGAATATACATATATTTGAAAATTTACATATAAATTATTATCTGATTATCCTGATTAATCCTTAGTAATCGCTAGTTCTTACCTCGCGTCCCACCGCCCGACTAGCGTTAAGCAATTTCTAAAACATTTTATATATGTATAAATTGAATATTATTAATATATATTGATAACTTTAACTTAAATGCGACTGTAGTTTAGTAGGTTGATTCACCTAAGCTAGAAAGAAAGTATTTGATTCATGAAACTTGGGGTATGCTTGCAATGAACCAGGAATAAAATAGATCGATCATTACAATTTAATTGATCATTATCATGCTTGGTTAACCAATTAGAATGAGTGAATCATTAGTGGTGTTTGGTAGGAAAAAAATGACAAATAAATGAAATGCAAATGACTAACAATATGTATCTCTACCTCAATATAAAGATATTTTACCAAAACAAAATAAAAGTTACTTGTGCATGACCTCTTAATCAATCATACCTCTTAGTAATGGTTCGGTATAAGTTTGCCAATTAGCCCCTAACTATAACATTTTTTTATATGACTAACAAAGTAACTAAGGGTCCATTTGGTACGGAATAATGGAATGCACGAAAGAATGAAATAGACAGATAAATGGAATAGAATAGATAATTATTATTCTATTGTCTTGTTTGGATATCATTTAGTAACTGGAAACTGAATGGATTATTACTTTATCATATTAGATATGTAGGCAGGAAAGACGAAAAATAAAAAAAAAAAATTGGTGGTGAGCGACGATAGTGGCGGTGGGCACGGGTAATTGTGGGCGGTGGTGGTGGTGGTAGTGGTGGTGCGTGGTGGCTTTCGGTGATTATGGTTGGCGATAGTGGTAGTGGTGGCGACGAGAGGTGGGAGGTGAGTTGGCAGCGTTGGGTGGCGGTGTTTAGAGCGATCGGTGACAATGGTAAGTGGTGTGGCGGGTGGCGGTGGGTATTAGCGGTTGTGGTGGCGGGAGGTGGTGGGTGGGTGATGGTCGGCGGCGACGGCGGTTAGTGGTGGTGGTGGTAGTGGTAGTGGAGGGAGGGTGGTGGAGGTGATGTAGATGGAAAAATGGATATAATGGGAAATAAAAATGAGAGAAATTTATGATTTGCCTCCCTGTGTAATATAAGCGGTAGCAAGTTGAACCACTGATTCTGAAATTGTGCGTGTTGAACCCTCGTATTTTTCCGGTGGGATCAATTTGACCTCTACCTCTAATTAAACGTCTGTTGACCTGTTAAAAATGTTGAAATTACGTTTTTACCCCTAAGCCTTTAATTCAGTTTAAAAACAATCATCCAAAATAATGTAAATACCGTGATTCGAACCCAGACCTCCGATTTAATATTCCACCAAAACTACTACGTGAACTAAGTTAGTGTTTGGTATAGCTATACAACATAAAATTTATATTACTACTTTTATCACTTCATCTTCCCCAATTATAATTAGGGATTTCTAAGTTTTAAATCCAAACCATTATCATCAAGGTCTCCAAATCCGGCCATCGTAGTGATAAGAGAAACCAGTTCAGGCAAAAGCACTCACCATCATCGCCACCCAACACCAGCGTCGCCTCCGTCGTCTCCGGCACCACCTGCAGACCATCACTCATATCGTCGTCGTCCCCAGCACCACCTATTTATATCCCACTTGACACTTTTCTGTTTCCACTTTCTTTTTTCCAAAAACCTTACCACAAAACATCAAATCATCACACAAATCATCAAATTTAATCTAAGATTTTTCTGGGTTTTGATTATTAATCGAGATATAATCGATGAACTTCATCAATTTTTCTTTCAGATCAGAGAACAAAACCCCCAATTTCAATTTCAAACTCAACAAAACCTTAATTTTCAAATTCAGCAGAATAAGATGAACAAAGACCTGTGATTATGAGTCCTCAGTCAAAAGTGTTACCACATCATCACATTTACAGAATAAATTATCACCAAAAGTAGTTAATTTGTTGTTCATATTCAGAAATTATCACCAAAATGGTGGTGCCAGAAAAACGAGATAACCGAAATCCATGGCGGTTGTGGCTGAGGTGGCGACGGTGTGGTGCTGGAATCCATGGCGACGAAGCTAGCTTCTTTTCTCCGGCCAATCACAAGGCTGCACCAACTGATTGTTATTAGGAAGACAATATTATTATTATTATTATTATTATTATTATTATTATTATTGTGGCAGATTATTATTATTATTATTATTATTATTATTATTATTATTACTACTACTACTACATCCGTTTCATTAAAAGTGTCCATATTTCTTTTTTTATTTGTCTCATTACAAATGTCAACTTTTAAAATTTATTAGCTAATTTCCAAGTTTACCTTTAAACACGCACAACTAATATTAATAAAAAAATATAGATGGACCCACTTTTCAAGGGTCTTATTGTCATTTGTTAAGAAAAAAAAGTAATCATTCAATCCATCTTAAATTTTGTGTTTTTTAAACCTGGACACTTATAATGGGACGGATAGAATATTATTATTATTATTATTATTAGGAAGTTGCAGGTTGGGGATTTGGAGGGAACGAAAGTTGAGTTGGGAAGACGATTGATGATTGGAAAGAATATTATTATATTCTTATTATTGATACATATTATGATGATGATTATTATTTAGTATTATTATTGTTAAGAGAGGATTACCAAAATGCCCTTGTTATATGTTAGTCAATGAAGGGCAACTAATGGTTGGGGTCAAACTGAGTCAGCCAAAATTACGAGGGTTCAACATGCGTAATTTAAGAATCAATGGTTCAACGTGCTCCCGCCCATATTACTCGGGGAGGAAAAATCACATTTTTCTCTAAAAACAAAGATGGTAGATGAAATGAATTTGGGATTTTTAGATGAAACGGAATAAACAAGGTAATACTGTAATAGGTGATTCTATGTCCCTGGGCTATCAAACACTCATTTTCATATGCATTTGTGATGGTTCGTTTTATTCCGTCTCTCATTTCTGCATAACAAATACCTAAGGCATATTAAACCATATGTAGAAATGACAAAACGATGGTTAAGCACATAATAAGAGGGGCGATATGTTCAAAACACAATTCACTGCGAGAACCTGACCTAAAATACAAGCTCATGTTGATTGAAACATAAATCTTACAAAAGAAGAATAAAGATTTTATAAAATTTGTTCAAACTTAAGTTGTCATTTTTTATTTTTATTTTTTAATATTGTTATGGTATATATGTTACGAACTTGCCTTGACTCGGTGCATAATCATATGATCTATCATATATATGTTAGTGGTGGATTTAATTTAGTCTTTGTAGATGAATCTATTTTATATGTGCATCATATATTATATTCGAAGTTCTATATCACTTGATTTTCTCACCAAAACAAAACTGGTTGAACATTTAATACAACCAAAAACTGTGTTCAAACAAGAGCAGCAGACAGAAGTAAGTTCCATGTGTCTGGAAGGCCACCAACACACCAATGTGTGCAATCCATTTTAAAGGCATTAAAACTGCTTGGATGTGCATCTTTTCTCAATTGAGACAGTCTTGTTATGTTTAGCAATGACACTGGTTTTGTGAGGCCACTCAAAACTTGCTCCACAACGGTCTCCGCTTTCGGTACGCCACCACCGTATGTTGATCCGTTCACTGGAACCGTTTCTTGGGCACAATTTGTCAACCCTGGTTCGTTCCAATCTGACCCACTGAATATATTTCGGATTCGTTAATCAATAACTTGATGAAAAACATACATCAAGGAGAAAAAAACTTAACAATAAGACTTAAAAACCAAGTCGGATCATGAACCAATTATGTTATGGGTCATCAGAGATGTAAGTATGAGTTATTTATAAGAATTAAAGTAAACATTACTTGTAATGAGACGGAGAAACTCCTTGGAAAAACACCGTGGTTTTCTCGGTGTCTATATCAGATTCAACCCATTTCGCCCAAGTGTTTAAAGCCTCTTGAAAAGCAACCATTCTATCCATGTCCTTCGTTATGTTCGCACCGATTTGGATATAATCCCATCTGCATCAAATTATAGTAGTAACCGTCATCAACAATAGATGTTTCATTGACATATAATTCACCGACTTATTCATATAGATCATCAAGGGATTTTCAACGGATATTGCTATTCGTCTGTAATCACCAACGAATATGTTATCAGTGATTTTTTTATTCTCGATAAAAGTCAGTTTTCTAGCAGTGACATAACTAAGTTTACTCACGGTTGTTTTTCTCCTCGACGATACCACCAAAGCCAAGTATTAAAGATTAAAACGTCGTGTTCCTTCCATGCATCTCCATTTGTAAGCGAATCTAGTTTCAAAACACGACCGAATTCCTCCTCCACAATGTCAACCAAGTAATGAGACAAGAAAACTGAAACTGAAACTCCATAATCCTACAAATTAACATAATGATTATATGTCCATAGTTTTTAATTATATTAACATTAAAATATTAAATAAATGTGATGACTTATATAACCTCAAATGTAACGGTTGTGGTTGAGTTGATGGTGTGTTCTGTGATATCAGATTCTGGTGGCAACGCCCCATGAAGAAGGCACACCATTGATTGCCATTGATTTGCGCTTATTGAATCTCCAATGTACATTATTTTCTTTCCGCTCATTTTTCTTAAGAATTCTTCAGCATTGAATCTACAATATAATTTGCAAAACTCAACTAGTTGAAATGACATTGGGTTAGTTTCAAGTCGGCATCTAGGAACACATTTAACTAATTGACTCGTTCTTGTATCAACTTGTTGGGTTCAAGGGTTGACCCACGTGTCTAACCCGTTCATTTTATTTTTTTATCAGTTTTGAGGAACTAAGGTTTGCTGGATTTTGGGGAATTAGGTACTACTACTAGGGTTCATATGATAGTTATTTAGGGGGGGGGGGGGGGGGGGAGGTTTGTAAAAGGGGAGAGAGAAAAGAAGAAAAGAAAAAGAAAAAAATAATATTACACTAAAATTACTCAACTACCCCTCATTTAAACTATAAAGTTACGCAAACACCCCGGACTTAACGAATGAAGTTAACGAGGTTAACAAAGGTACTAAAGTGCAAGATTTTTGAAACTGAAGTAACTATTTACACAAAATAAAAAATAGGTACTAATGTCGCATAGTTGACCAAACCTCATGTACTAAAATGACTCTTAACGCCCTGTTCTTGAGTTTTTTTAAATGAGGGAAAGAAAAGGAAAACTAAGGATAGTTAAAAAATGGTGTTCTTGGGTTTTTTTTAGGATAGAAAGGAAATGAGTAGAAGGAGTTAGGAATGATTAAATTAATGTATTTTCTCAATAAGTTATTCTCCCAAAAATGGAATGATTACGAAGGAAAACTATTTTTTAACATAGTTATCATTTCATTTCCTCTAATTTCATTTCAACTCAAGAACACACCTAATTGAAAAAAATTTCATTCCCTTCCATTCCTTTTCTTATCCTTCCCTCTCATTTCCTTTTCTTTCCTTTGTTAAAAATCTCAAGAACAAGACGAAACTCTAATAAATTAACCACTTTGAAAACTAATGTTTAGTCAAACTTTAAAAATAAATTGATACAGTTTAACCATAATTGCTTCAAGTAAATTAATATGTCAGTTTTGAATTTTAGTGTACAAACTCCTATTTGAAAGAAAATTAGATAACTTATTTATTATTGAAAGATTCGTTTTTATGTCAATTCATGAATACACATGATATTTGTATTACGTGTATAACACAATTTTATATTTACGTCCCATTCAACCTGACAACCCATGAATACGACTATTTAAAGTCTAAACCGCCAGATTTAATAAAAGTTAAAATGGTAACTGATGTTGCCAGTGTAGTTTTCCTTGACGGTTGTTTCTAAAGAAACGATGATGCTAAGTATACATAGTATTCTTATAGTGTCAATGTGTCATCATGTAAAAGATAATAATAACATCATGAGGTCTTCATATAATTAAACCGGGCCACATAATAATAAAGTAAAACATGAATTTGATCTTAAGTTCTTATATTAGTTTTAAGTAAACGGATTGATGAATGATGATGTTAATCTTTCAAGTATACATTATCTATTGAATTTGTCTTCATTTTCACCCTGAAAAAGTTAAGATTTTATAAGTTTTAGTTTAATTGCTTATGTACAAATATATATCATCATATTATACAAAATAATACATCGCATGACGTAATATTGTTATGAATATAATTATATCATTCAGAACATTAATTTAATAATTTTATACTATTTTTAATCTAATCTTATAATAGAATATGTATCTTCTTAGTTAATAATTTGTACACTATATTTTACGATTGTTAATCATATAGTATTGAACATTAAAAATACAAACCATATAAATAACAAATACCACACGAAACTCTAGGACACGTGAATACTGTGACATTCCAAACGAGGCGTGTGGAAAGACAACAGATAGTCATTTGTTTGGATTATAACATAGATTATTATACTTCTGGTTTCAATAAAAAGTGTGTAACGTGATAATGTTATGTCAAATTGGAGTTGTGGTTTAATTTAAAAGTGCATAACGTCCTGCTATATAGATACTGAGTTTAACTAACTCATCGTTTAATAAGCGTGTTGTAGTTTCACTGACTAAAAAAATAAATAAAACACATAGATTGATACACATATTCATATCTGTTAGCATGTACCTCAATATGTATATGTATATGTATATATGTATGAATATTATTGTATAGATGAATAAATGTGTACCTAGGCAAGGTGCAATTGGTGGGCTGCCATCTGAACTTGAGGTAGTTTAAATCGGGGCGACCGTATTTGATGCAGTCGAATTCCTTTCGAATGTGTGGACACTGCGATGAATCATACATAGGATAGGACTCGTTGTACACCCAGCTTCCTTGGTACAAATCACACTCATTTTCGTATGCAGTCGCTCCTGATAAAAAGATAACCGCACACCAACATCTTCTTTCAATCCCACCACCCATCACAAATCCTAGTAGCTAAAAAAAGAGACGCAGGCAATATATATAGAGAGAGGACCACCTCTTTTGCTGTCTAACCAACAATTTGACTTAAGACTTCAATTCTGTTAGGTGATTGATATTAAATTTCAGAGGTCAAAGCTATATTAATTAAATGATTAAAGTTTATGGAATATTAACTGAATAATTAATGATCGAGTTTTAAAGTACTTTGTTTTTTTTTTTCGTTTTATGGAATTTGAACGACCAACAAATAAAACACGGTTACTTAAGGTAGCCCAATAGCAAACGACGACTCATACTCTCATAATCGCAGATAACATTGAGCAACTCAAGCTCACGATCTTTTATTTCAGGAAAAACCTGTCGTCAGATCCCTCCCTACAGTAAAGTACTTTGTAATTAGACATTTTTAGAGGAACCATGAATCACTTTTAATCTTTTTAACATTAATTATAAGATTATTATCAATAGCGCCCCGTATAGGGTTGTACGAGACGTATAGGGGACCTAATACGCCCCGTATAGCTAATAGCTATATACGGGTGTATCAGGGGTTTTATTTAGAAAAATGGTAGGTGTCTCTAGAAAACCTCGTATTTACATGAGTTTTTTTAAATATACTGAATAAAATATTTGATTTTTTGTTGGAAAAAAAAATGTTTGTTATATTAACGACCAACGAATAAAAATGCTACTTGGTAACCCAACGACAAAAGACAACGTTATACGCCTGTGATTATAAATGACATTAGGAAGCGCGGGTCCATCATCTCCTGTTTAGGGAAAACTAGTCGTCCGAAAACCCGTTGTGATAAGACCCGGTTAAGATCGGATTCGAAGTTGAGTGCCTCCAACCCTTTTTTAAATAATTTATCCAACATATTATTTATAACGAAAGTTTTATATTCATTTTATATTTTTCTGTACTTTGTCATTAATGAATTGAAGACAAAATCATGATGGGAGAAGTTCACGTGTGGCATGGACCGGAGACATGTGAAAAACAAAAGGAACCTTTCTTGATTATTCTTTAACTTTATATAAATGTTTAATATTTTACTAAATACTTTTATACTTATCAAACACCGTCTTATGAAATTTTCAGAAGGATAGGCCATCATTTTTTCCCCATTCATTCACACATGCACTAGATAGACGTTAAGAATATATGTCTGGCGCTTATATATATAATCATTCTAACGTTTTGTTTTTGAGTTTTTTTAAAGAAAAAAAAAGCAAAACTAAGAATAATTAAAAAATAGGTGTTCTTGACTTTTTTTAAGATAGAAAGGAGAGTAAGAGGAGTTAGGAGTGATTAAATTGATGTCTTTTCCTAATAAATTATCATCTTAAAATGGGCTGATTACTAAGGATAATATTTCATTTCCTCTAATTTCCTTCCAACTCAAGAATACACGTAATTAAAAAAAAATTTCATTCCCTTCCCTTTCTTATCCTTCACTCTCATTTCCTTTTCTTTCTTTGGTTAAAAAACTCAAGAACAAAAAGATGAAGAACATTTCGGTCAAAACAAAGAAAAAAAATAAAAACTTATATCATTTTGATCCTCAATTAAATCAAACAAGCCAAAATGATAAATAAAGTAATAGTAGCTAAACATAGACTAGCCAAAACAAGAAAAAATGATCACCATGTCAAGTCAAATGTAGGAGACTTCATAATCACTAGCAAAACACCATACCCAAACAATTCCAGCGTGCTGTTAACGATTTGGGAAGCAACAGAGAAAAAGAAAGAAGACAAACCGGCAATGCATAGTAATGCTTGTTATTGCCTATTGGGTTAAATACTAACAGTGGGATTTCTAACAAAACCGAGTTTGGCCCAATATACAAATTAAGAACCAAATTTTTATTAAGTGTATTTTATATTTTAGAAAAGTTGGCTGTCACATTAAAGAAAAGTATTTCTCAATGAAGTTTATTAAATTTACATTTTGTCCTTTTCTAGGTTAGTAAAAGTTAATCTATCTAATATATAAATATTTAATTGATTTATTGTTTGTCGAGTAATTAAATTGATAGTTTTATAATTGCTATTACAACATACAATTAGAATAAAATTATATTATATATGATTTAATTTCTCATAATTTTCTATTAATTTGCATAAAAATGCACTTATTGACAAGTATTTTGGTAAGGAACCCAAACCAGTATCAAGAATTCTTCAAGTCCGTTGAATTCGATGAAAATTAAAAATAAAAAGAATTTGAGAGGAAACTGAGTTATATTGAATTCTAATGAAAATTAATAATAGAATTTGAGAGAATATTGAGTAATGTTGAGAAAAATGTTTTTGCAAGTGATAAAAGTAAAGCCGTTTTACAACGGTTTCAAGATATGGGGCCCGTATTTACAACTACGGGTTGCTAGCTACTTCGATTGGTAAAAAGGTGATTGGTGTACATTAACAAAATAAAATTAAAGCATTTCTATTAAGACACCCCGATTAAAAAGTTCTAGTTTCGCGACTGATCGTATGCACATTCAATATGTTTTGGACATGAAATGCATGATCATTTAGCTTAGCATTATTATATAATAATGAGCACTGTGTAAACTACTATGCGTTATTGATCAACTATTATTTTTAAACTATTAATAAAAGTATATTGAGGATAATTATGTACGAAATAAATAAACCTAATCAAATCATATTTTGTAACTATGGTAATAATATAAAAATTACAATAGCTAATATATATACATTCTTAATTAGGTGTGGATCGGTTCGCTTAATATATGTCATCACTTTTACTAATCACGGAGTCGTTCACTTTCCATATTAACTTTATATCATTTGTTTGATCGTTTGATTTCACCGCACCCGTCTTGATCGTTTATCAAGAGCAAATCCGTTTGATGTTAGATCCGGTTATTAGGAGACAATGGTTATAAATCAACAATGTTTGCACCAATTGGACTTTAGGTAGTGTAACTTGTGCGGTTTTGGTCTATCATTGAATCTGTTAATAATGAAAAATGAGAATCAAACCTCTTCTCATAAAAATTCAAGATATAAAAGTTAGTCCTTTTGTTTTGTTGGTTCCATCATGTTAGTTGTACATACATTGTGTTAGCTAAATGGATATGTAACAACTTAGAACTAGCTCGTACCTTCACACCATATATATCCAGGAAGTTGTAAGATCATAAGGTAGCTAACATATACTTTTCAATATGATTGAAATGACTTACTTTGTATTACACTCATGATCTTTTTCCATTACTCTTTCAAGATATGTGTTACTACTTTATAAGATCACTTCAACAAATTAATGAGCATCAAGTATAACGACGTTATACCTTTTGGCGCTTTTGTAAGTTATAACTTATAACCATTCAATCTAACTGAAGAATGAAAGTTATCATCATAATGAGCCCCAGTAAAATTAAACAAGCCAAAACGACAAATAACGATATACCGTTTAAACATACACTTGACAAAGCAAGAAAAATTGACAATCATGATATCAAGTCAAATGTACAAGACTTTTTAATCACTAATAAAACTCCAGACCCAATGGTATCTAATATTGCATGTACCTTCGATATGTTTTGGACCTGAAATGCATGATCAGTTAGCTTAGCCGTATATATATAAATATATAATAATGAGCATCTATTGATAAACTCATAAAAGTATAATAAGGATAATTACGTATAAATTAACAAAAGTGAGAATAACTAATATATACATTCTCTATAATAAGCAGCAAAGACTTCATAACATTTATACACATTTGTAATGGATGCATACAGTGCAAACACAACAATATATATTAGATACGAAAATCATACCTGAAATTAATCATAAAGCAATTAAGATCACACAGCAGCAAGAGATGCAATGAATTGAAAGCTATCCGGAGAGTCAATAATCGAATCAAGTTCATAGATCTTTAAGAGAGTCCTTAACCCAATACTGTATCGCACTATATATCCACACATTTCCATCACAAGAAACGAATCCTCGTCTTTATCCCCGATCACAATGCACCGAGCACGAGAACAAAACCACTTAGAAGACTTACTCCAAGTGTTGGGGAAAGGCGTCATGATCTCACTTATATAAACAATGTACTTCACCGACCACCCAGTATCTCATTTACTCATCTCGTAAATATTCAGCTGTTGCGGATCAAGAATGATAAACGATAATTAACGCACAACTTATAAATAACCGACTTATATTATAACCAGAAAATATAACTCAAAAAACTGATTACAATAACTTTGGTAGTGATGGTGGTGATTGTTGTTGTTGTTGTGTTGTGTCTAACACTAACTTTGTACATCTATTTATACTAGTAAACCAACTTGGTCACCAAGCATAATATGTGGTCACCACAAAACTTGGCCACCAAGGTGAACTTGGGCAACAAGGTCAACTTGGCTAACAAGGTGAACTTGGCCACCAAGCATATGGAATGTTTCATAATACCCCTTAAACTTTAACCGACTTGTTAAAACCTCTTAGGCCCGGTTCACCGACTTGTGACCCGGAATAGAAATTAATCCAACATTCACCCACCTAATTTCTGATTTGGATTAGTAAGGTCTTCAACTCCAAGTAACTCGCGCATCTCCGTGAACTTGATTCTTGCGAGTGCTTTAGTGAGGATATCAGCTCGTTGCTCTTTCCCGCTAATGTGATCAACATCGACCTCGCCGTCGTTGTAGCAATATCGGATAAAATGAAAGCGAGACTTTATATGCTTTGTTCGGTTGTGAAAAACCGGATTTTTCACAAGGGCTATTGCAGACGTGTTATCAACTTTCAACATAACTTTCTGTAATGCTTCTCTAGTCAACTCGCTCAACAACTCTCGGAGCCATAC
This sequence comes from Bidens hawaiensis, assembly GCF_021521415.1. NCBI lineage: Eukaryota > Viridiplantae > Streptophyta > Magnoliopsida > Asterales > Asteraceae > Bidens > Bidens hawaiensis. Next base: position 163,787 of record NW_027491709.1, read on the forward strand.
AGCTTGACATGCAGCTGCTGAAGCCGCCATGTACTCGGCTTCACACGTTGAGAGTGCAACTGTCGCTTGCTTTTGTGAGCACCATGTAATTGGAGATTGCCCGTAATAAAACATGTGCCCCGTGGTACTTCTACCATCATCCTCATCTATGTTGTGACTACTATCACTATACCCGACAAGTCGTTTGGACCCATTCTTCCCGTACTTGATCCCATAACTCGTCGTGTTCTTCAAGTATCTCAATAAGTGTCGTATTGCCATACCATGAGATTCTCGTGAGCTTTGCATATATCGACTAACAATACCCACAGAGTACGCCATATCCGGACGAGTGTGTAATAAATACCGTAAGCAACCCACTACCTTTCGATACTCGGTTGCATCGAGTTCGACTTCATTCTCGGCTTTTTAGTATTTCACACCATGATCCATCGGGACTTGAGACGGATTACAGTTTTGCATACCGGTCTCCTTTAGAATCCTATTGGTGTATCCTTCTTGTGTAATTACTATCCCGTCCTCTTGCTGGACTACTTCGATTCCGAGATAGTAGGTTAACTTCCCGAGATCCGACATCTCAAACTTGGTCGCCATACCCTTTTTGAAATCGGAAATTATACTCGAGCTTGTACCTGTCACAAATATATCATCCACATACACGGCTACGATCAAAAAATGTTTCTCATCCGTCTTTCGGTAAACCGATTGTTCCTTGGAACATTTTTGAAACTTCATGTCTCGTAGGATGTTATTGAGCTTTGTGTTCCAAGATCGGGGAGCTTGCCTTAACCCGTACAAGGCCTTTGACAACTTGTAAACTTTTGCCTCCTCGCCTTTTTTCTCGTATCCTTCAGGTTGAGAAACGAACACAACTTCTTTCAATTCACCATATAGAAATGCCGTATTTACATCAAGATGGTGGATTTCCCACCCGTTAGATGCAGCCAATGCGATTAGTAGCCGAACGGTCTCGATTTGGGCTACCGGAGCGAAAACATCATCAAAGTCAATCCCGGTTTGTTGCACGTAACCCTTTGCAACCAACCGAGCTTTGTACTTATTTATCTTTCCATCTGCATTTCGTTTGATTTTGAACACCCACTTCAACCCGATACATTTTGCACCATTTGGAAGTTCGACTAACCTCCATGTTTCATTCTTGTTTATCGAATCGATCTCGGTATTCATAGCATGAAGCCATTCTTGGTTCGACTTAGCCTCAAAATAGCTACTCGGTTCACCACTTGCTGTAAGAAGCAATTGCTCATAGTCAGAGTCAATATGTAACACATAATCTTCTTGTAATCTTCTTGGTAAAACCGAGACTCGAGTTGAACGTCTTAGACCCGTTTGGGCCTCATTTTCACCTGAATGGACCTGTGACCCATTACTCGTCGACTGAACTTGAGAGCGGGTTGAGGAATTAGGCCCGATATAACTTGGTTCGGTTGAGTTGTTTGGTTGAACTGATGATGCAGGTTCAGAGCTTGGGCTACCCGGGTTGCTTCCAGACGTTTCTTCAATGGTGGGTTCTATTTGACCAGTTCCATTGTCAACCGCACCCCCCCCCCCAAACAATAGAAAACATACCCGGCTCGTAGTCATTCTTCTCGACTTTCATTTCCCAATTCCACCCTTTGTTTTCGTCAAACACAACGTCCCGACTAACAACAATTTTCCGGGTGTTCGGATCGAAGAGACGGTATGCTTTTGAATCCGTCTCCGACCCGTGATAAACGAGCTGTCTTGACCTATCATCAAGTTTCTTTAGATGTACACTATCAACTTTAGTATACGCCATGCACCCAAATACTCGAACGTGTTCAATAATCGGTTTCTTTTTCTTGAACCGTTCATATGGAGTTTGATCAACCAAGGCCCGGGTTGGGACCCGATTGATTAAAAAGGTTGAATGTCGAACCGCTTCTCCCCACATATAATTCGGTACATGCATCGCCTTTAGAATACTCCGCACCATCCCCATTAATGTCCGGTTTCGCCTTTCTACCACGCCATTTTGTTATGGCATGTACGGGGCGGTTAAATGCCGAATAATTCCACTTTCATCGCAGAACCGATTGAAATCACGTGAAGTGAATTCTCCTCCCCTATCGGTTCGGAGAGTTTTCATTGGTAAACCCGCCTCCGTCTCGATCAGGGATTTAAACCTCTTAAAACTTTCAAACGCTTCACCTTTTTCTTTCTATAAAAATGTCCACATGTATCGTGAGTAATCGTCTATAATAACAAAGACATACCTATTACCTGAGATAGTGGATGGGGTTATTGGACCACACAAGTCACCATGAACTAACTCCAAAGGTTGGGATGCTCTAAACGAGGATGTAGCCGGAAATGAACGCCTCATTTGTTTACCCACCAAACAAGATTCACACAACTGATTTTCGTGTTCAACATGTGGTAAACCTCTTACAAGATCCTTCTTAGCCATCGATTTCATTAACTCGAAATTGATGTGCCCAAGTCTTGCGTGCCAACGCCATGCATCATCTTCAATCTTTGATTGCAAACACATGGGAGCTCCAATTTTCATTCGTATTTTGTAGAGTCGATTTTTGGATCTCTTGACCTTCATGAGTAACCTCCCGTTCTCATCGTACATGGTCAAAAGATCGTGTTTCATCCGAATGTCACATCCGGACTCCGTTGCTTGACCGAGACTTATTATATTATTTTTTTAACTCCGGAATATAATAAATCTCGGTTAACAAGTCTTGGTCACCCGATTTTCATTGGAAAAGAATTGAGCCTTTTCCCTTGATTTGAACAAATGACCCATCTTCGAACTTAACCCTCCCGGTTATGTTCTCGTTTAACTCTAAAATATACGACCGGTTTCCCGTCATATGATTACTTGCCCCATTATCCAAATACCATACATCATCTTCGACCCGCTCGGTCTCGTATTTCTTTGGGATTAGGTTTTGTTCATTTAAGAACACAACTTGATGCATATACGCCGCATCCTCAAAAATTTCACGGGCTTCGGTTTTGTTTGCTTCTTGACCCTTTTGAACTCGGTCCGGGCAACCGGATGCAAAGTGACCAAACTGGTCACATCGGTAACATAAAATCTTTGAACGATCTTTCTTCACCCTTACTTTTCCCCGACTTGATGACCCTTGTTCGGTACTAGGGGTTCGGTATTGACCATTGAAACGGCCTCGACCGCGACCTCGACCTCCTTGTCCTCGTCCCCCATTAGATTTAAAACTTTTATGAGTTGATGAATCATATTTACTGAATAAAAGTTTACCTTGGTCACCCCCTTGAATTTCTTCTTCTCGGATTCGCTCCTCATAGGCTCGGAGTCGGCCTACTACATCTTCAAATCCCGTTTTATTGAGATCCAATATTTGCTCAAGTGAAGCAACCATTTGAATATACTTCGATCTTGGGAGACTTTTGAGAAACTTCTTTACCAACCTTTCTTCATCTATAACTTCTCCGAGAGCTGCTGATTTCGAGGCAATGCTCGATACTTGCCCGCAAATTTATCTATGGAATCTGACTCGTTCATCTTCATATTGTCAAATTCCATTGACAAGGTTTGGAGACGTGCTTCTCTAACCCGTTCGGCACCTAAGTGTCGGGTTTTAATCGAATACCACATGGCTTTAGCAGTTTCTTGATCTCCAATTTGCATGATCAAGGTTTCGGGTATGGATTGAAACAACAAGGCCATAGCCATGTCATTTTTGTCTTCATCAGAGACACCTGAGTTGATGGTGTCCCAAACTTTGTGAACTCTTAGGACTACGTTCATCCTCATAGCCCACACGGTATAGTTCGTTGTAGTTAACATTGGACATTGAACGGAAGATGGCCCGTTCTCTTTCCCCTTTGGCGGCGGCGGTGGAGTCGTGTCACCCATAGATACTCAAACCCAACTTGTTTGAATAAAGTAACAACTGAACGAACTATGCTATCAACAATGACAACAACTTCTTTGGGAGATCAAACCAACTTGTTCGATCAACCACGATAACAACTTCTTCAGGAAATCAAACCAACTTGTTCGATCGAGACACCTTCTTTGTTGGCCGTTAATTATCGCGTTCTTGAACCGAGCTCTGATACCAATTCAAGAATGATAAACGATAATTAACGCACAACTTATAAATAACCGACTTATATTATAACCAGAAAATATAACTCAAAAAACTGATTACAATAAATTTGGTAATGATGGTGGTGATTGTTGTGTTTGTTGTTGTTGTTGTGTTGTATCTAACACTAACTTTGTACATCTATTTATACTAGTAACCCAACTTGGTCACCAAGCATAATATGTGGTCACCACTCAACTTGACCACCAAGGTGAACTTGGGCAACAAGGTCAACTTGGCCAACAAGGTGAACTTGGCCAACAAGCATATGGAATGTTTCATAATACCCCTTAGACTTTAACCGATTTGTTAAAACCTCTTAGGCCCGGTTCACCGACTTGTGACCCGGAATAGAAATTAATCCAACAGCGGATAATCTTGTGAACAAATAACAAGCAAACAACCGCGTGACTCAAATAGCTTTTGATCTCCATTCCCAAGATCCGGAAGTAGTTCTCGTGCTCTTGTTTTGAACGAATGCTCAGCAATATCAAACATAGAATGGCAGTTCGTGTTATAAGGTATCCAATGAATGGCATCATTCCAATATAATCCATTCGTGAAATCTTTAAACACATTGTAATTTCGACGATGGCATAAAACGCTCCACTCGCATGTTTTAGAAGAGTAAACTTGTATTTCAATTAATAGATGAGAACCAATATCATTATTTTGTATGACTCCAGCACACAATATTTTGTAATGAGATGATTTTGAAGGATCAAAAGCCATCCTGAAACCACCATAACCATACATCGGTTTTGAATAAGGAGATTCTGGGATCGTTTTAAACCGGTTCATGGACTGATTATATACGATGAACTTATCAAGGCTTATTAAACGACAGAGGAGCAAACCATTGCATGACTGTAAGATCTCAACTTTACTTGAATTGAAACTGAAGGCAGTGGGTAATGGAACCGGGATTCGGGTATCCAAAGGCACAAAATCATATTCGGAGACTTTGTGTCTCGAGAGAATGAGACCAGAAGCGGAGTCGAAGCTGGGGTTTTGGGTTCGGCGCAAAGCAAAATCAGGGTTTGTGATGAGAGTACACCAGCGTTTGGATACGGATTTGAACACATGAAGAAAGACAACGGGTAACCGGAGTAAGATTTCGGTTAAGAGGTCGTCGTTGGATACGACTATTTGTGTAGATTCCATGGGAAACTATTTTGCGGAGCACATCATGCACGACGGGTTTAATCTCTGGCTAAGTTTGACCTAATATAAGTTTCAAGTATATATATTTTTTATTTTAACAGTTATTTGGAGCACTGTCGGGCCGGTGGTGTTGGAATTAATTCCCGAACCGAGTAATGGGTCGGGAAGGTGGGACCGGTTCGAGCCAATGGATCAATCTCATTAATTATTTAATTATTGCAATTAAAGATAATTATTTATTTTATTTATTAGATAGAGATGAAATTTTATTTAATAGATAAATAGAAGTTTGTGTTACTCTAATTGTAATCGAGCCTATGTATAACCCCAAATATTCATGTAAGGGTAAGAAAGAATTTATCAAGTTTTGAGTTATTTTATTGATTAATAAAATTGGTGAGTTGTGCCATATATATTCTCGTGTTTAATTCGATCTAGGCCATTAGGTGGCCCGTTAAATTTTAAGCAAGTGAATAAAAAACAAGAACACAAGATTTGTAGAAATCTATATGGCTTATATAGATATTCTTTGGCCTAGTCCTACTCAAATGAAATACACAATTTGAAATCAAATACACTTAGGCAATGTGTAGTGGGTGTGGGATTGGGCGATTTTGGGGCGAATTTGGGCGTGAACACCGCCCCCTGGGCGAAATTGGGCCGAAATGGGCGGGGGCGTGGGTTATTTGTCGCTGGAGAAGATGAAATTTATTATTATTATATTACTAGTATATGTATATATGTTGTGTGTATATATATGTATATGCATATGTATATATGTTGTGTGTGAATATATATATGTATATATATAAATATGTATATGTATATATGTTGTGTGTGTGTATATATATGCATATGCATATGTTCCTGTGGTTTGTCTAAAGTTGTAGTTTAGTTAAATTGTTATAAATTTGTGATTTTTGTCAATGTGGTTTCATTTCACTTGCAATGAAACTCGATCACACTAGCCCCATTAAGTCTTGTCGTTAAACCCATCAACGTGTCCCTTAAGCAATTTTATCATTTTTCTGCCCAAATAAACCCCAACCGTAATTCGCAAGCCCCTTCACAGAAGGGATGGGTGTTTTTCCATAACAAGTTTTTATATTATCCTTTCAAAATTAAATAATTACAAAACAAATATTAAAACTAAATTAATTCATTTAGCTTTTTAACATAATGCACGTACCACACGCATGATATATGTTAATTTTTTAAAGGAGGTCAACGAGTCATGTATAATAACTCATTGACGCAATAAAACACAACTTTGTTTTCAATGGGATTGGTTATATAAAATGCAGATTATTGTCCACTTATCTGTCTTTATGTTGTAGTTGGATCATTTATGTAGCACCTTAGCCCATAGTCTGTGTCAGCGATCAAGTAGGGTCCGAATTGATGAGGTGGCCAAATTTTTATCAATTACTACCTCTGTCCCTCTACAAGTGTCATGGTTTAAAAACACAAAATTTAAAAAAGTTTGAATGATTACACTTTTTTTCTTAACAAATTACTATAATGCTCTTGACATATATAAAAAGACAAAATTTAAAAAAGTTTGAATGATTGCACTTTTAAATATAAAATTGGAAATCTATAATATATATAAATGAAAACTCAAAAATCCTACGTGTCGCGATGTGGTCACTCCCTCATTTTTTGGAGTCACCAGATTTACTTGATTTTTAAATGGAGGCTTCCCATGCATTTGACCCGAATTCATGGGTATGGGTCTTACCAAACCCAGATATTTCTTAAACGGGTTATAACATCTCATTCAATTTAAAATTATTCTCACCAAATTATTCATGTGAAAATTCTATAAAATATGATATACTAAAAATTATTATATGACTTTTTTAAAGATATTATTTATAATTAAGAAACAATTTTATAGTAAAAAAATAAACGGGTCTTGGGTCTCACCAAACTCAGATAATTTTTAAATCAGGTTATAACATCTTAGTTATTTGTGAAACTCTTTTATCATCAAACTCTAAGTATATTATAAATTTTCTTACAATAAATAAAATTAAACTCAAAAAAGTATATAAATATTAAAACGATTAATTTAAAACAGCTCCCGTAATACGGGGGATAAAAACTATTTAATTAATAAAGTTTGAAAGTACACATTTGTAATGGGACAAACTAAACAAGAAATGTAGACACTTTCAAATGGACGGAGGGGGTACCTTTTTTTAAGGGCCCAACAAATAAAGAATTGCTTAGGTACTCAGTAGGGGGTGACCTAAAGGCAAAAGGCCACCGCTAGATGGCTCAACCCAGTCATACGAAACCTTAAATGCCTCCAAGTTATATCCGGTTCTGGAAAAAACCAAACAAATAGCTATTTAAAAATCCAACAAATATCTATTTATGTTACATATACCTTTCTAATTTAAAACTCGTCATACATAGCCCATTAACCAATTTAAAACCCGATTGACATTTAACACAATTACTCCAAAACTATAATCTAATTAGCGACAATTAACTGGAACATGTAGAGTATAAATAAGCAAGGGGCAAATCCATGTTGCACGTTTGCTCTCTACATTTTTAAAATCTAATTAGTGGCTATTAATTGGTTTATGAGGAGCATAGATGTAATTTAGAAAGGTAGAGATCGAGCAAACATACAGTCAGACGTTAACACATAAAGCATATGAGTAAGTAACTCTCGTTATAACTTATTGTTACAAAAGAATTACAATTAACTATGTTTGGCTTTGTATTGTATAGTAAAAAGTTACTCGAATCCATTTTACTCGATCGTTCTGTATTTTTGGTGGACCTTTTGTTAATATTTTTTTATTAAATTAGTAAGGCTGGGCCAAGTATGGGCTTAACAATATTTTATTTGGGCAAATTGGACATGAGGTTGTGTATCTTGTTTGGTGTTGGTCTATCATTGAGTCTGTTAATTATGAAAAAGAGAATCAAACCTCTTATAGTCAAGATATAAACACTAGCTAGTCCCTTTGTTTTGTTTCTATCATCATGTTAGTTGTACATAAATATATTGTGTTAGCTCAATGAATATATGTTTCTCGAAATGTTTGAAAAACCAACTTCCTTGTTATAACACTCGTGATCTTATCTTGTTACTCTTTTAAAATGTGTTACCACTTACTAGGAACATTTAAACAAATGAGGCCTGATTGATGTTACAAGAATATATGCTATAGGTACTTATATAACCATTCTTATAGGAGATGAAGATGAAAGAACAAATTATTAAAAACAAAGGACATGCAGCAGTAAATATTAATTCACCAATTTGATCCCCAATTAAGGTAAACAAGCCAAATAAACAAATAACGTTATGCCAGTTAAATAAAACAAGCCAAAACAAGAAAACAAGATCACCATGTCAACTCAAATGTACGAGACTTCATAATCACTAGCAAAACTCCATACCGATACAATTTTATCTAGCGCATGTGCCTGACTGCCTTTGATATGTTTCGAATCTGTAATGCATGATCAGTTTGCTTAGCAGTATATAACAACGAGCACGGTGCAAAATACCTTAAGTTATTGATTATAGAATAGTAACAAACTTTAAAAAGTGTTCCAATTAGATTACTCATGCATATTTTTCTCAAATTGGGTCACTAATTCTTCAAATAGAGTCTCACCGATTTTTGTGTGCGTTAAGAAAGAAATCGAGGATAAGATATGGGGGTCGGAATTTGCAATATATATAGTTATAATTAAAAAAAAATTAAAAAACGTTAATTATTTTAAAATTCAAAAATAAAATATAAAATTCACGTCACCACTCAACGTCAACATCATAAAAAGGATAAAAAGATTTCCTACGTGAAACAAAAAAGAAAGACGCTAAAAAAACATGTTAAAACCTTTAATTTTATAAAATATGAAAATTAAGTGACTTAATTGGAATACTTTTTAAAGTTGAGTAACCTAATTAAAACATTTTTGAAACTTAGTTACTATTCTATGAAGTTACCCAAAACTATTAATAAAAGTATAATGAGAATAATTACGTGCAATTTAAACCTAATCAAATCATTATATCTAACTATGATAGTATGATTATAATATAAAAATACAATAACTAATATATTCTCTCTAACTATGGTAATAACTTGTTCACGAAAAATAACTGTCACAAGGAATTATAAACTTGTAGCATGCATATAATGGATGGACATAACACATGATATAGTGAAAATAATACCTGATATAGTGATATTTAACCATAAACAGGATCACACAGCAGCAACAGATGCAATGAACTGAAAGCTATCCGAAGAGTCAATAGCTGAATCAAGTTCATAGATCTTTAAGAGAGTCTTTAACCCGATATTGTACTGTACTATCTGTCCACACATTTCCATCACAAGAAACGAATCCTCGTCTTTATCCCCCATCACAATGGACCGAACACGAGAATAAAACGTGTTGGGGAAGGGCATCAATAACTCATTTAAATTAACTCGGTACTTCAACGACCACCCGATATTCCATCCAATCATCTCGTAAATATGCAACTGTTGGAGAAATTTTTGTGAACAAACAAGAAGCAAACAACCACGAGACTCAAACAACTTCTTATCATTATACGTGTGACAGTTGTTTACAAGCGTCTGTGGTCGTGTTTTGATCAAACGCTCGGCAATGTCTAGCATATTATGCCAGTTCTTGTTTTCAGTATCTAGCCAATGAATGGCATCATTCCAATATATTCCATGGTTGAAACCTCTAGTGTACCGGTTATCATACTTTTCACGAAGATTTGTAACGCTCCACTCGCATGTTTTAGAAGAGTAAATCTGTATTTGAACATCTATAGAATGAACATATCGATAATCATATATGGGTAAAGCACATACTAATTTGTAATGGGTTGATTTCGAAGGATCAAAAGCGATTCTCCAACCACCTGGATGACGAACACCCGGTTTCTCATAAGGAGATTGTGGGATCGTTTTAAACCGCTTCATGGACGGATTGCAAACGATGAACTGATCGAGTTTGATATCATGGCAAAGGATCAAACCATTGCATGACTGCAGGATCTCAACTTTATCTGAGTCTAGAGTAAAGTTGTTGGGTAGTGGGACCGGGATTCGGGTATCCAACGGCACAAAATCATATTCGGAGACGATATTCGGAGACATTTCGTCTCCGAATAAAGAGACCTGAAGCGGGGTCGAGAGTAGGGTTTTGGGACCGGCGAAAAGTGAAACTAGGGTTTGTGATAAGTGTACACCAATGTTTGGATACGGATTTGAACACATGAAGAGAGACAAGAGGTAACCGGATCAAGATTTCGGTTAAGAGGTCGTCGTTGGATAAGACTATTTGTGTGGATGGATTAAGTTCTAACGAACCTTTGGCAGTGGATTCCATAGCATTAATGAAGATGCACGGCGAGTTTAATCTTTGGCTAAGTTTAACCTAATATATTAAGGGGAAACATTATATATATATATATATATATATATATATATACATACTAAGAGTATACAATATGATCATATTTTCCAAATCATCTTTTAGAAACTAAATATTCGGTCCAACAAGAATGTGAATTACGGAAGGTCCGCAAACACTAACGGATCCAAGTTTACTATTTCATTTAAGTGCTTATGAAATATCAAAATGCCCTTAGATTTTTGACAGCCAAAATAATATGTTAAATGTTGGACCCAAAAAAAAAATATTTTTGAATCATCTGAGCATTTATATATAGACAAATTCTATCGATGAAAAATGAACCTTTAAATCCTTATATGAATTTGAATAATCGGTTAGTGATGATTAACTAGAATCTAATTAGTGGTAATTAGTTGGTTAATGAAGAGCATAGATGTATTCTAGAAAGGTATAGAGTATGTGAGTAAGTATCTCTCTTTAAAACTTATGTTACATAACAATTATAACAAAATATGGTTTGTTTTGTTTTGTGTTGCATAGAAAAAATTTACTTGAATCCTTTCCACTCGTAAGATATTTTTATTAAACTAATAAGGCTGGGCCGGATATGGGCCTTTCCATAGTGGTTGTAACATTATCCGGGCCAATTTATAAAGCTCGTGTAACTTACACAGAGCTCGATCTTAGCTCGTTTCAATCTTTATTTCTAAAACTTGAGCTCGGATAGACTAGTCTCGTTAACTATATATTAATTAATTTTTATATATAACATAATATATATTGATTAGTTATTTTTTATGACATCATATATATTAATTAATTATTATTATCATTGCTATTCCTATAAAAAAATTAAATGACAGACGCGTTTAGGCTTACAAGCCAGCTTAAGCTCGATAAGTGAAGCCCAACCTTGAGCTCGTTTATTAAACATGATTACTTTTATGCTTGTGTAACAACCCCTACTTTAAAGCCAATTTTTTTTCTTTCTCTATGTATATACTATATGCTATGTGGAATACCAACGGTATATTGAATACTATCTATAACTCGTCACAACAATAATATGGTTACAAACTAGGATTGACTCATCTATATAATGTTGACTTGACCCATAATGAAAAACTCATTAAAAAGACGATCTAATTCAAACTTGAAAATAGAACAAATCTGATACAAGACTTTCATAGCCGAACCCGACACACCTCACATGAGAAACATGGATTCACCAAAATTGGCTAGTCCACATTATACCAAAATATGAACGCTTATATCTATGGAAGTTTTTACACGTAAGTATATTGACCCACACACACGTATTTGAATTATGACTTGAAACTCGCCCACACTAAATAATGATTACATGCATGTATGTATTTAATTATATGAATATGCATGTATATTAGACAATATATACTCATTATACATTATTAGAAATTAGTTAGTTATATAAAGCCATTAAAATCTAAGTACATAATCTTATATAATTTGTAACTTCAAATTAATAGATGAATTCCCACAAACATGTTAAAAATTAATTCCACCACGTATTCTCTTGACTCTACATATATACCTTATATTTTATTGTATAATTATTTGTAGATAAACACCATGTTTAAATTCAAATGATCAGTAACTTTATTAACAAATAACTAGTTACAAATTTAAATACCTAAGTCTCTCTCTCTAGAAGTCGTAGACCTCCATTCCTCATACAATGTATCCTTCAAAATCTTTAAATATCTCACCATATATGGCATATCTTTTTCTTTACCACTCCAACACTCCATAATCTTACTTGGATTTAGCAAGATCCCCTAAATCTCTGCCCCATAAACCGTATCCTACTCCCTCTATACATATCTCAAGCATTTCACAATTACGAAGTCACTAAATCTTCATCAAATCTCCTCTTCTCTCTCTTTAGTTCTGGCAGGAAGTTCAAGCTTGTTCATCCATCCATATCTTTGCAATTCCAATGCTGATGATGAGAAATCATGTTGTAGAGATCTGGCCATGGTTCATAAATACAAAGGCTTTTTGCAATTCTATAAATTCTCCATAAAATTAATCTCCTGGTTGCTTCCTCATCTCAAAAGTCCATAACTTCCTCTCTTGTTCCAGCTCTCTTGAAGACATAGTCAGCACTATTGAAGCCCTCTTAATCATGCTAGGGTGCTGGACGCAATCATCATGTTTATTCAAGCCTTTAATCCTGCCTCATGACCATCCAAAACACCCTAAGTACTGCTGTGATTCTTGGCCAGGAACCATTCAGGAGGTTCGGGCGTTCGATCCGATCCCTACACACACGCATCAAACTTGTGCCTTAACTCCAGCCTTGAATCCGACCTAGCTAGGAGTCCTTTTATCCTCTCTCATTTGCTGCTATTTTCGGCCAAGAGAAAGGCCCAAAGCACCTTAAACCGGTTACCACACTTGCACACCAATCTTAAATGTTTCATGCTCCAACGTGCACATTAGGCTCCTAACTATCCCTAACTTATTGACACGAAAATCACGGCCTCCTTGGCCTCTCATTCCAGATCAAATCAGTCCCAGATTGCATATGCCATTCCTGGTCTTCGGTAAACAAGATGGGTAACACAGTTTCTAGACACACATTGAAAACTCTCTTGGTTTCTATTTGTTATAAGCTGTAATCATTCCATAAATATTCTTCACAGAAGTTAAACAACCTTTGAGGCCTTAGTTTCATCATACTTCAGCCCATGGTCAAGTTCCTAGAACAAATCATCCTAAAGGTAACCCGAAAACCTTTGTTAAAATCTTCATATTCTCACTTTAATGATGCGACTTTCATAGAGGTTTCGCTCTAAACTCGTTGCCCTTCCATTGTTGCATTTTTCACAGAACATGGACCTACTTGAAGCTCTTAAGAGTCGTGTGCCCAAGCCCTACCAAGAGGTACACAAACTCTAACACGAAAACGTTCTTTAAATTCGTTTATTTTGAGTCTTATGCATCACATACGCACGCACGGTATTCATAGAAACCAAAAGTTATTACAAACACTAAAGTTCCAGGAAAACATAACCAAACTAACATATCCATAAAGATTCTCTTTTTTTTTAAACCCTTTTTACACGACATTAAAACTGTAAAACCGTCACTATGCATGTAAATAAAGCAATAAAGGTGAGAACGTACAGTTTTTACTAAAGATACTAAAACTAATTTTGTTACGGTAAACTTAAAGTATTTTATGGGCTTTTAGCAAAAAGAATCACCTTTATTTGATTTATGAGTCAACGACACAGTAAAAACCGATTTAAGTGCGTTAAAAACCCAAAACCATAGAAGGTTAATACATTCTAGAACTTCTTACAAAAACATGATATAATTTCCAGTAAATTAAGCTTAAAAGTAACATAAAATGATTTCCTAAATTTTAAAATGATAAACTATATCCAAATTACATTATTACGTTTTAACACGATATCTACCTAACCCGACAACTAGAAACGTATATTTTTGAACCACGTAATTTTTATTATAATTTTTAAGCCCAAAATATGTATTTTTACTTTTGCAACTTGAGATAATTTAAAAATTAAAATTATTGACTATGTGCCAAAAGCTAACACTTATTTTGATACCAAAAGCTATAGACTAAGGGACTAATTAGTTTTACCAATATTTTAAAGACTTACTCTAGGTAATAACTTAACTCAAAACCATAATCAGGTATAGATAAGTATAGATATATAAAAGCCTATGGACCTATTTGGTAAAATCGACCCATTGACCATTATTTGACCTAACGTAGTAATCGAAACTAAGACGTAAAGTAGTATGATTATTATTATCTTCGTTAACTAATATACGTGAACTATACAGTTAATTATATATCCATCCAGCATGAACTTGGAATATAGTCTCTTAAGATAAAACTCAAACGTTTCTCAATAAGGAAACTTTGTTCCTCCATATGTTACTCAACAGAACCATAATCCACAATAATCTAAATAAAAACATAACCTTAACTTACATAGGTCACATGCACGTTTTCTATATAACATATTACCTTTTTATGACACGTTATATGGATTTAGGATGTCTATCATTTGGAGCCATTACCGGCGTAGCGTACATGATTTGTTAGTATTTTTTTTATCTTCACGCATAGAACAAGGTGAGTTCATGCACTACCATTTTTTTAAATTTTTGGGTGGATACATGTTTCTATATGTTTTTAAAACTATTGGTGTATTAATAATCAAGACCATTTTAGCTGCCATAAACAATCCCCGACTTTGTAGCACAATCATTAACTCCAAAAGGAGCCACGGGATATATGGGTAGTACTATCTGGGAGACCCCTGCACACAGTGGGCCTACATCATGGGACGATCACCCGCTGAATGATAAAATGTATATCTTGTGACATATATCAGCGGTATTTGTAACTTAGGTTTGGCAAACATAAGTTTAATTTGACCCATAACAATAAGGGGTATGGGTAAGGGGTATTTATTTTAGATGTTCACGGGTCGTGGACACAGGTTTGATTGTGAACTTGTTTAATATGCACCATACTATTTAGATCATTTCTATATAAATGTTTTCATAACTTAAACTCATGAACTCACCAACTTTTTAGTTGACCCAATTATTTTAAGCATGTGTTCAGGTACCTCTTCTCAAGATGTGAAAATATAGAGAATTAGATATAGCTTGTTTGGAGATAGAAGACCCTTTTTAGAAGACTTACATCAAATCATAGAGATTATTCCGAAGAGCCATGATGGATATAGCGTATCCCCTAATTAGATGTAGTTGATTTTTTAGCTTTGTAGTTGTATTAGGCATTTGATTGTAACTTTGATCTGGTGTCTTAATGTGACAGCTTGAACTCGGACTCATCTAAGCATGGCTCGATTGAGAATTTTAACGAGCCGATCTCAAATAGCTCGTGTGTAGTTCAACTTATTTGAATCATAGCCCCCATTGTGCAATTTTATTTATTTATTTATTTTAACAGCCAATAGAAAAATTCTAGTTCAATCCAATATGGTATTATTTCTTAGTTGAACATATATTTGAATATTTTACCTTTAAAATCTTTTGTGAAAGATTAGAATGATGATGACACCATGTGAATCTTTAGTATAATCTTAAATTAACAGCAAAGTATTCGTCTATCATTGTATATATGTTAACTATGAAAAAGGAGTGTCAATCGTGTTGGGTTGGTGGGTTGACGGGTTAATAGATTTCGGGTTGGCGGGTTGGTGTGTTGAGATTCTTCAACTCTAACCCAGCCCATATATATTCGTGTCGTGTAGTGTCGACCCATTTAAACTTGTGTCGTGTCCAAGCCGTGTTTCAGGTCAACATATTTTACGTTCATTTACGAACGTGAGTAATACCTAGTGGCGCTTAATAATAACATAGACAATCAATTAATCTTATCCATATAAAACATTTTATATTTTTTTGATAGATCCAATTATTTTTGTGTATTCATCTCTTATTCCCAATTAACAAACTTAGGTTCATATACTATGCTCAATATAAGAACAAAGGAATGGAAATAATAAGAAAATATACAGTTGGGACTAATAAAATAAAAAATATTGAAAGTGAAGAGTGTATAAAAATATTTTAAAATTTAATTATTTAAATTTAAAGTTAATAGATTTATGAAAATAAAAAATCTAATTATTTAATTTTAAAATTTTAACTTCTTATCTTTAAAACTAAAATATTAACTTCTTAAAATTTTTAAACGAGTTAATAGTTCAACCCACTTTTTAACGGGATAGGTTCGGGTTGACCCATTTTTTAGACGGGTCGGGTTCGGGTTGACCTGTTTAAGAAAACGGGTCGTGTCAGCCGACCCAAGACTTATATTTTTTCGTGTCAGGTTTCGGGCTGTGTTGAAAATTGACAGCCCTAGATCATATCACCAAGACCTATATTTTTTCGTGTCAGGTTTCAGGCTGTGTCGAAAATTGACTACCCTAGATCATATCAATTCTATTGAAAGGTCAAGAAATAAACACTAGTCATTTGTTTTGTTTCCTTCATCATGTTAGTCGTACATATATTGCATTAGCTCAATGGACTGACATTTGTTACGATTTAGAATTTCTGAATTGGCTCAGACATTTACACCATATCGAGGAAGATCTAAGATCATACGTTAGCTAACATATATACCTTTCAAAATGTTTCGAAATCTCCAACTCACATATTATTATACTCATAATCTTTAGTCGTTACTCTTTTAAATCATATGTGTTACTACATGCTAGGAACATTTCAACAAATGAAGCCCAATAGATGTTACAACTTATAAGAATATTTGTTTGGAGCTTATATAAGTTTATAACATAGATGAAGATGAAAGACCATTTTAGTAAAAATAAAGGTCGAGAATGAAGAAACATGAAATTAAGTATTTCTCACGAGGGATGATAATTAAGTATTTCTCATGAGGGGTTTGAATCCTTCTTGGCGCAGATGAATGTTTCCTACAAAAAAAAACACCGTGAGCTCGTTACGAGGTATAACCGGGGGGGGGGGGGGGGGGGGGGGTTCTCTCGTAACCATCATCCGGCGTGAGAATCAGTATATGATTATGAATAAAAGTATATAGAGAGGGCTGAGAGTATTGGATTCTGGATCCTTTACCATTTGAAGATGCTTTAGTATTTATAGCCGTTGGGGGGGGGGGGGGGGGAGTGTGTGTGTATGGCCAATTGCCTTGTCAGGCTCCCCACCAATCATATTCCTTGCACGTGTGTTCTTGGGAGTTGGTGGGCATCGTGGCCTTTTGACATTGACATGTCGTACTAGGTAGTACTGCCATTTATGTGTTGTTTATCCCTTATTGGTTGGCGGTTATTTATGATGAATATTCTTCATTTTTGTCCCAAGCTGGTGGAGATCTTGGCGCTACCATTCCCAAGGTGTCAGGGAATGTTTATTATATAAGGTCGTACGTGTTGTCATATTTTTTGGTGCCATGATATCCGCATGGCGTTTGACTCTTCCACCTGACGGGACAGTATGCAACTTGTTTAGGGGTGGGTTTAGTACCCTACCTCTACAAGTCCCCCCCCCCCCCCCCCCGAGTCCGTAGTTGCCTTTTCTGAAGTAAGGGGAGCTATGGACTTAACTTGTGCCTTAGCTCGGGAATCTTTCAGTTGGTAGCCATTGTTGGCGGGAGGTTATGGATTACCGTCCCATGGCGTAGCCTTTTTTGCGGGAGGTTATGGATAACCGTCCCATGGCGGAGCCTTTTTTGGCCGGAGATTATGGATAACTGTCCCATGACGGAGCTTTTTTTGGCGGGAGATTACGGATAACCGTCCCATTGCGGAGTCTTTTTTGGCGGGATGTTATGGATAACCGCCCCATGACGAAGACTATTAAATCGTGAATACAGTTATCTTGTGACAATTCATTTTTGAAATGATGTGTTATTTAAAAAAATTTAAATATGTTTATAAAAAACACTTGTATTTATCCAGTAAAACTATTATTAGCTTAAAGATTTATAAATTTAAAAATATCGTTAATTTAAATTTTAAATTAAATAGTCTATTTTTTACTATAATTTAATAATTTTACTTTTTTACAAGCAAGAACACATGTTCTAGTTTATACATATTCTACTCTTAAAATTAATTTATTACTTTTTAAATTAAGTTTAAATTTATATTTTATTATATTTCACTCCAACGATTGATGGTTAAATTTTATATTTCCGTCTTTAAGAAGAAAATATATATAACTTTTAAACTTTTATTTTTAAAATATTTTCTTATAATAATCTGTACATTTCTAAACTCTAATTAGCATTTATTAAAAATAATCTGATTAGCGGCAGTTAATTGGTTAATGAGAACACAAATGTACTTTGGAAAGGTAGACACTAGAGAGCAAACGTGCAATCTGGCATTACCAATAATAATAATAATAATAATAATAATAATAATAATAAATCTGAGTAAACAAGTCTGTTTATAGCTTTCGTTACAAAACAATTATAATAAAAAAATTGTTTAGTGTTGGATTGTATTGAAAAAAGTTAATCGAATCCATTTTACTCGTTCTATATATTTGGTGGACCTTTCGAAAATATTTTTATTAATATATTAAGGTTGGGCTGGGTATGGGCTTAACAATTTTTAAGTTTGAGCCCTCTCCAAATTAGTTCTTGGGCCAATTGGGCAAGGTTTTTGGTTTGGTTGAGCTAGATCAAGTCGAGCCAGCTTGAGCTTGACTTTTAATCAAGATCAAGCTCTATTACTTACCTCGGTTTAGAATTCGAGCTTGATCCGAGCCGACTCAAGACTCGAGTTAAGTTCTCGAGTCGTGCTCAAGCTGGCCCTAGCTAACATATATATTTTTCAAAATGTTTGAAATAAACGGCTTACCTTTTATTACACTCCTAATCTTTTAGTCATGAACATTTCGAAAAATGAGCCTTATTGATGTTACAAGAATGTATTTGGCGCGTATATAACCATTCTAACTCTAACTAAAGATGGAGATGAAAGAACATTTTATTAAAAAAAAAAAAACCAAAGCAAGCCAAAACGACAAATTACGTTATAGAAGTTAAACATATGGACGAGCCAAAAAATAAAGATTGATCACCATGACAAGTCAAATGTACGATACTAGCTTCATAATCCCTAACAAAACTCCATACCCAAACAATTTTATCTATCGCATGCGCCTCCGATATGTTTCGAACCTGAAATGCATAACCAATTAGCTTAGCAGCATATAATATATAATAGTGAGTGTTGGGTGCGGATTTTTATCCTCGGAATTGAGCTTAACTTAAGGATGTTGACTTAAACGGTTATTCTGAGGAAGGTACATTGACTAATTCAATTGTCCTATATTATCTAACTGTTTTGCAGATAAGAGCACGTGTTAAATATGTTTATAAGAACGTGGATTGCAACGGAATATTGCTTGAACTTCGTCAACTAACAACGTGGGCAGTAACGGCTTGTTGAAGAAGTAATCTAGGGTTTTCGGAATAATCGGAATAACAGTTGTAATCTTCTTATTATAAATTGAGCTGATAATATCGATAGGTCACACACAACTCACTGTTTAGCTTACTAGCAATCACTGTAACACTTAGCTTTCGATATTCTATCAGCTCCAACACTTTGATTTCACCGATTTTCGTTATTAATAATATTGACGGTGATAGTTTTCACCGTCCGGCGTTTTTTGTGCCGGAGATCATAATAATCAAGCGTAATTCGACCAAAAGTTAAGTTCATAATCTTTAACCGAAGAGATTCGACTAAAGATTACGTTGTAAACTCTTGACCGAAACGAAGATTATCATAATCAAGGGCTTTTTCCCTCGTAATCATATCGTTGTTCAATCTTACAATCATTAAGCACTTCACCTCACGCACTAATTTGATCAAAAATTGCTTTGTCAATTTTTGACCAAAACAATTTGGCGCCCACCGTGGGGCAAACGGTGCTTTGATCATTATTCATTCTCAAACGAAACCCTACTTTCAATATCCACAACATGTCTTCACAACCCAAGATTGTTTCATCTTCTGCCGTAGCCTCGGAATCCTCAGCGAGACCACTTGTGCCTCTCCCTCCTGCTGGTTGTATCCCTAAGAAGCCTGACAATGCTCAGAAGAAACCTGCTATTCCTGTGTTCTCGGGATTGAAACCATCTTCCCAGGATCCCATCATGGTATCCAACAACGACCTTCTGTCTCTGTACAGACGGCTACAGGATCAGATGGATCGCCAAAACAAGACCAACCAGATGCTCGTGAGGGAACTGGAAGATTTCAAGAAAGCCAAGAAGCCGGCGGAAGAATTCACACCACTAATCCCGAGATCTCTGGATTTCACTCCTCCAGGATCCTCAGGATTGGTGCATCCATAGCCAACCACGGCGTACAACTCTGGACCCCCATCTTTCCAGCATTTGGGGTCTGCGGGATTGCACTTATCCGGATCTCAAGGATACCCGTATTCATCATCTGCTGGGCCCTTTCAACATGCAGGATCTTCAGGATTATCACAGCCGGGAGGACCCTCCGGATTATTCCAACAGTCTGGATCCTCAGGATTGTTCCAACAGTCTGGATCCTCAGGATTGTTCCAACAATCTGAACCCTCAGGATTGTTCCAGCAATCTGGATCCTCAGGATTGTTCCATCAGGCTGGTCCTTATCAGCAGACGGTATCTTCAGGATTAGCTCAAGCTCAGCAGCCCTCAGGATCCTCTAACGTGCACCAGGGAGACTTTATCCCGATGCAGGCTAACACTCCAATTGCTCCATTTACCAACCCTGGAAATACTATGTTTGGGAATACGAGCTACATCGCCCAGACCGCTCCTCAGAACGTTAATCAGGGTAACTCTTTCAATACGATTCCATTTAATGCAAATCAATGATTTTTGCAGGATGCAGGCATAAGTCCGGGCTTAGCCCGAGAATAGCAGAAACTTAAGGACATGATATCGAATGTCCCTGGCGTAATCCGTCCCATAGCTGAAGTTCCCACTGATAGTCACATGATATCCCGGTTTGTGCCATCGATTAGCGACGTACAGATCCCAAAACGGTTTCAAACTCCAAATATGAAGCTGTATGATGGCTCAACGGATCCTGAGGAACACGTCGCCAATATAGAGAACGTATGGAGATCAATCCAATCCCTATGGAAATCAAAGAGGCATGTCTTTGCAAAGGGTTTGGATCTACCTTGACCGGAGCAGCCATGAAATGGCTACTGAGTATTCCTCCTAACACTATCAATTCTTTTTCTCATTTAGTTAACCTGTTTAATAACCAGTTTTTTTGCAGTAGAACTTTTGAGAAAATGACAGGTGATCTTTATAGGGTTACCCAAAATCCTGGGGAATCCTTAAGAGATTTTATTACCAGGTTTAGTAAGGAGTCGTTGGAAATCCCTAATCTAAACCTAGCTTCAGCAGTGGAAGCTCTCAAGTTGGGGTTAGAAAAAGGCTCCTCTTTCTATGATGATCTCGTTATGAATCCATCCAGGTCATTAGACGAAGCAAGAAGTAGAGCTCTGAGGTTTATCAGGCTAGAAGACGACAAGGAAAACTCCAAAGTCGATATCCCGAAGTATGACCAGACGAACAGGAAATCCGATTACCCGAGAAAATCGTATCGAGCGAAGCCTTACTACAAGCCTGATAACCCCAGGATTAATGCAGTAGATGAAGAAAATAATGAAGAATATCCTAAGATCTCTGAATATTGTTTTTCTGTTGATATTGGTGGATTAATGTGTGCTATGCAGGATTTAGGTGAGAAAGCCAGGTGGCCAAGGAAAACGGAGAGACCAGGAGCCTGGAAAGACAAATCAAAATGGTGTGCTTTCCACGAAGACTTTGGGCACTTGACCGATGATTGCATTGCACTCAGAAGGGAGATCAGCTATCTTCTCAGCAAGGGCCACTTGAAAGAGCTACTTGGCAAAAAGAAGGGAAGAGAGCAGGATCCGAGAAAATTCCTGAAAAGCCGACTCCTCCACCAACAAATGCAAGAACGATCATGTTTATATCCGGAGGATCCGACATCTGTGGAACCTCTTATTCTGTTGCAAAGAAAAATGCTGACCAAAGAAAGTTAGTAGTGGCTGACAGACCAACAAAGACATCTATTCTCACTAAAGAGAGGTTTATATCCTTCGATGAAAGTGATAGAGTCGATGTCCAGGATCCTCATCATGATAGTTTGGTAATAGCTTTATATGTGGCTAACCATTATGTTCGCATGATCCTCATAGATGGCGGAAGCTCTATCAACATTATTCAATTAGACGTGCTGAAAAAGATGAATATTCCAGAGGATGAAATCGTTCCCAGTTCCTCAGTATTGGTTGGATTCAGTGGAGAAACTAAGAACACTATTGGGGAGATTAAACTCCCAATATATGTCGAAGGGGTAAATAAAATGCAAAAATTTTGTGTTATTGACTATTTACCTTGTTGCAATATTATATTATGCAGGCCCTGGATACACGAGATGAAAGCAGTTCCCTCCACTTATCACCAATGTGTGAAACTCCCAAGTCCGTGGGGAGTTATCAAAATCATCAGCGACCAACAAGACGCCAAGAATTGCTACAACTCTTCCATGAAGTGTACTGCCAAACCCCAGCAGGCGTAGCAATTACAGAAGCCATCACGAGGCGTAATGGAGGCCAGGTAAAAAGAAATTAAAGAAGTACCTCTTTATCCCGAGGATCCTGAGGTCAAAGTGCTGATAGGAACTAGCATTCCTGAGGATATTGAATCAAAATTGCTCAATTTCCTCAAATCAAGGCTGTCAACATTTGCATGAAAACATGAAGATATGACAGGTATTTCCAAAGATATTATAACGCATAAACTTGGAATTGATAATTCTTTCAGGCCAATCCATCAAAAAAGAAGAAAATTTGCACCTGAAAGAAACATAATTATTCAAGAAGAAGTATAAAGACTCTTGAAGGCAAAAATGATTAGGGAAGTTCAATATCTCCGATGGTTAGCAAATGTGGTGGTTGTACAGAAAAAGAATGGCAAATGGAGAGTTTGTGTAGACTTCACAGACTTGAATAAGGCTTGTCCTAAAGATCCATTCCCTCTACCACACATCTATTCAATGGTGGATGCTACGGCTGGCCACGAGATGCTGACATTTATGGACGCATCCTCAGGATTTCAGCAAATCCAAATGGAGCCCTCAGATCAAGAAGATACGGCTTCATGACTCCCACAGGTATTTATTGTTATATTGCTATGCCCTTTGGACTAAGAAATGTAGGTGCAACCTATCAGAGGTTAGTTAACATGATGTTCAAAAAGCAACTGGGGGACATAATGGAGGTCTATATTGATGATATGGTGGTGAAGTCCAAGAAATCTTAAAATCACCTTCAAGATCTCAAGACAGCATTTGATATTCTCGACAAATACAATATGAAGCTGAATCATTCGAAATGTCATTTTGGAGTGAAGGCAGGCAAATTCTTGGGATACATGGTCACCAAAAGGGGGATAGAGGCGAGTCCAGAGCAGATACAAGCTATCCTAAATCTGAAATCCCCAGAATCAGTCAAGGATGTTCAAAGGCTAACCGGCAGGATAGCGGCGCTCAACAGATTCATATCCAAATCCTCAGAAAAATGCAAAGAATTTTACGATATCCTGAAGAAAAACAAGAGGTTCGAATGGACCAGTAAGCATGAGGAAGCTTTAGCATCCTTAAAAGCTTATCTTTCTTCTGCTCCTCTACTGGTCAAACCCAAGGAAGGTGAATCTCTATCTCTATATCTTGTTGTATCAAATAATGCTATAAGTGCAGTTTTGGCTAAAGATCTTGAAGGTCAACAACATCCAATATATTATGTAAGTAAAAGTCTTTTGGATGCTAAAACCAGGTATTCTTATATTGAGAAATTAATTTTAGCCCTTATTATGGTATCTACTAAACTTAGACATTATTTTGAAACTCACCCTATATGTGTTAAAACTAACTATCCTATTAAGTCTGTTTTGAGAAAACCAGAAATGTCAGGTAGAATGGCAAAATGGGCAGTAAAGCTAAGTGCATGTGATATAACATATGAACCTAGGACTGCTATCAAATCCCAGGAATTGGCAGACTTTGTGGCTGATTTCACCAGTGAACTTAAAGAAAAGGCAGACTTGGATGTCCAACAACTAGAAGAAACCAAAGATAAGTGGACTCTATACACTGATGGTGCTTCAAATGTTAGAGGAACAGGTATCGGGATTCTGCTGAAATCGCCACAGGGGGACATTATACCTCAATCCATATCCTGCGGATTTCAAGCCATAAATAACGAGGCAGAATATGAAGCTTTGATAGCAGGATTACAACTAGCAATCGACATGAAAATCAGGTTTATTCAAGTACATTTTGATTCATTATTATTAACTAATCATTTTAATGGTTCTTACACCGTTAGAGGAGAAAGACTAATGAAATATCTAGAGCTAGTTAAAAAACTAGCAAAGTGTTTCGAAATGTTTGATATTTTGTAGGTACCTAGGAAGAGAATGTTGAAGCAGACGCCCTAGCATACTTAGCTTCATCCTTCAGGATACCAGAAGGTGTCAAGATCCCTATCGTACATATCCTGAGCCCAACAATAGAATAGCAAAGTGTTAATGAAATATCAAAAGATGACGAAGATATGGGAGACAAGAATCCTGAGAATAGTGAAAGTTCCTAGATTATCCCAATCCAAAAATATATTAAGGATGGGGTTATCCCCAAGCATGAAAACCCAAGAGCTTTTCGCACAAAGGTAATCCCATATACTATAATGAATGATATATTATACAGAAAATCTCTTGCAGGACCATACCTTAGGTGCTTGGAAAAGGCTGAAGCTCGAGAAGTTATTCAAGATATCCATGATGGAGATTGTGGGAACCACACTGGGGGCAGAGCTCTATTCTCCAAAATCCTGAGGACGGGGTATTTCTGTCCAACGATGAAGAGGGATGCCACGAATTATTCTCAGAAGTGTGATGCATGCCAGAGACATAGCAACATTTTGCATCAGCCAGCAGAACCATTATATCCTATTATATCCCCTTGGCCTTTCATGAAACGGGGGATGGATATCGTGGGGAAATTACCAAGAGCCCTAGGAGGAAAAGTCTTTATGTTGGCTATGACAGATTATTTCTCGAAATGGATCGAAGCGGAAGCCTTTGTTCAAGTCAGAGAAAAAGAAGTCATCTCATTCATCAAGCGCAATATCCTAACCAGATTTGGGATTCCAGCAGAGATAGTGTGTGACAATGACTCACAATTCATCGGCAAGAGAACAACCAACTTCTGTGCCAGTTAGGGAATCAAGATGATCACATCAATACCTGTCCACCCTCAGGCTAATGGACAGGCCGAATGTAAGGCCCCGAACCCGGTGACCCTACTTTAGAGTCGGATTTACTCATAAACACAGTTCTTCAAATCAGAGTTTATTAAAACTTTTCGCGGAATATAAAACATCAATCATTTGTTACAAAACATTAAATCTTTTCTTTGATACCATAACACAAAACTTATATTTAAAACATCCTTTCTTCTTCTTCAGATGCCAGCCGTTCAATCCATGCCATGTGCCATCCTCATGCTAACTCTATAATCAGCTCACCTGCGTGCATACTAAAAGTCAGCTACGCTGAGTGAGTTCTAGTTAATCAAGCAACTCATCATACAACCACTACATGCATCATATGCGTATCCGAAGACACGTAGTCCACTATCTAACTTGCTACTGCTTAACCACTTAATTACCCCTATAGCTTAGCCTCTTAATTACCCCTACAGCTTAGCCACTTATGCCACTTTATGCCACTTGATGTCACTTTAATAACGAATATCGTTATGCCACTTTGCCACTTTAATAACGTATGACGTTATGCCACTTTGCCACTTTAATAACGTAGGCACGTATAGGCTTACCCTACCACGTACTATCGTTATGCCACTAACACTCTTACTAGACTCTTGCCACTTCTAACACGCTCTACCTCTACTTGTCTACAACACGCTTCATATCATTTACATAATAAGCAAGTCACATCAACAATCATACACACATAATAACGATGGCACGTACAGGCTTTCCCTATCACGCGCTCAAGTTATGCCACTAACACCCTTACTAGACTCTTGCCACTTCTAACACACTCTACCTCTACCTGCCTATATCACACTTCATATCAGTTCAGTATTTACGTAATAAACAAGTCACATCATAACATTCATACACACTATCAACCACTTGGCAATCACTATCCTTGGCGATGCGTGCAATATCCGAAGATCGTTCACGTTCCGACAAGCATTATAAAATATATACCTCGTATAACATCTATAGCATACACTTACCACTTAAGGTAAGTGTATTCACACTTCACATCGAGTATGCACACAGCCCCGAAAACATAACAAGGAAATGGGGCTAGAAACTCACCTGGACTCTGCTTCTTCATCTGATATCTGTAAATCCCTTCTTTAACTGAGCTCGGCTGACTGTACAAGTTACACGTATCAATACTCGCCTGATCTAATCTGGTGGCCTAGTATTAGCTTACTTTAACTTATCGCTTTTAATTTATTTTCTAATCGAACTTGGCTTTAGGCGAAGTTAAACCTCAGGCGAACTTGCCTTTAGGAGAAGTTAAACCTTAGGCGAACTTAGCTTTACAGCGAAGTTGTCATCAGGCGAACTTGGCTTCAGGCGAAGTTGTCATCAGGCGAACTTGGCCTCAGGCGAAGTTACCAGTTAGGCGAACTTAACTTTACAGCGAAGTTGCCATCAGGCGAACTTAGCTTGCAGGCGAAGTTCATCAGGCGAACTTAGCTTGCAGGCGAAGTTCATCGCTTTGAAGGCGAAGTTGCCCAGATGCAGGCGAAGTTGCCCAGACAGCCGCTGTTCGGTTTCTTTCCAGCATTTCGAGCGATTTTAACACCCTTTCTATGGTTCAATATCACCCACTACGCTTCCCGACCATTTTCGGTCGCTTATACACTAAAAAGCTTGGATCTTTAAACTTCAAAGATCAAGAATCATACCTTTTTGAGCTTGTTTGGATCTCGTTTAACTTGTTAACACAACTAATCGCTCTCTCTCTCTCTCTCTCAGATCTGCCCGTTCCTCTCCTCGGATCTGCCCGGTTCCGGCCGCCGGCGAAGTTGTGGTGTATGTGTGTGTTTGGATAATGATAGAAATGACGATATTTTGGGGTGCTAGGGTATTTATATCCCTGAAATCCCATGGACCTAAGGCCCATTCTCATTTAACCCGTCTCCATTAATCCAACACTAGCCCGACTCATACCAACTCCTACTCTATTATTTATTTCCTGACAACCCGAGTAAACTTCCCTCTATTAGTAAGTAATATAATTAATATCACTTTGAAATTTTGGGATGTTACAAGTCTTCCCTCCCTAAAGAGGTTTCGTCCCCGAAACCTAACTTATTCCCTATAAAAGGAAAACTTTTTATATTTACACGCTTTATTGAATCGCCTTCGCTTTCTGAGTTATCCCTCTTACTCCTGACTTGTAGTCATCGAGCGGTGATCATGTGTTTTAGCTATTACGGTAGCTTGTCCATAAAGCTCTCGATGTACCAAGTCTCGTATTGCCTTCCCGAGGAACCTTGTTTTATATAATAACGCTAACTCCTAAGGCGACGCTTTACCATCACACAACTATTTATCATAACCAACATGCATTCAAGATAAATTCATAGATCGTTCATACAAAAGCACAAGAAGTCACAAGTACTTCATAACATAAAAGGAAATCATTCAAGCTTGCTAAACAAACATAGGTTCAACTGTAACATAAAACACTCTTTAACTACTAAACATAAAACAACTGTGACATGCCACTTATTCTCCTGCAATCTCCTCAGCAGCTAATAGACCATCCTTTCACGCGTTTCCTCTTCATTCCCCCACTGCCACGGCTTCTCCACGCTCCCTAGCTATGTGACCTGACTTACCACACTTGTAACACTTCTGGTCCTCGGTGCATTCACGGGAGATGTGCCCCTTCCTCCCACATCGGTAGCACTGATTTGGACCAGCCTTGCATTCCCCCAAGTGCATCTTCCCGCACACCTTACATGCTTCCCTTCCTGCCATCTTCTGTGTCTTTCTCCCTGCACGCTCCACGACATCCCCAGCTCTTTTAGTTCCCTTCCCTTTTTCCTCATCTTCCACTTCCACATCATCCGCCGCCAGATCATCATAGACCATCTCCGCCAACTCGACCGCAGACTCAAAGGTAACAGGTTTGTTGGCCCTGACCAACATGCGGACCTTCTGGGGAAGTCCTCTAACGTAGCACTTGATCCGTTTCGCCTCGGTGTTCATCATGTCAGGAACCAGCCTAGACATGCGGTTGAATTCAGTGGTGTACTCACGATGTGTCATCTTGTCCGCCTTTAGATTCAGAAATTTCATCTCGGCCCTCTCAACCTCAGCATCAGCACAGAACCTTTTCATCACTAACTCCTTAAGGTCATCCCACCTCATGGCCTTAATCTCCTCTCGGGTCTTCCTTTGTTCTACAGTTTCCCACCAGTACATGGCCTCATCTTCAAATGACTGAGTGGCATAACCCACTGCTTGGTCGGGACGGCATTCGCTAATGCGGATAACCTTGTCCATAGTGGCTATCCATTGGAGAGTAGCGATTGCGTCTCCCAAACCAGTCAGTTTTGGCGGGTCGCATCCTTTGAAGGACTTATAGTTGCACCCACCTTGGCCTCTTCTCCTGTCATCGACTTTTACAGACTTATCCTCACTCGAGGCCCCTCTTTCTCCTTCCCCATCCTTCCTACCATCACCACCAGCCCCTTCAGCAGTTCGTTCACGGCTTCCAGCAGACCCTTCGGGATTCAGGTTCTTCGCAGCAGCAACTACAGCTTGAACAATGGCTGCTTGAACTGCAGGGCTAAGTTGAACTTCTTCGTTGTTGTTCTGGTCTCCTCCAGCGGCGCTTCCTTCATCTTCGGTGTGGGAAGCTTCTTCTACCGAGGGTTGCCGGACAAGACGAGGCCTGCCACGACGTCCAGCGCGACCCCCGTTTCCCACAAATTCTCCAGCTCCAGCCATCAGTATTCTAGAAGGGACAACACAAACATCATCACTCAAGGAACTATTTAGTACAAGGATAGCAAGGCTAACAGGTAATAACAGTGGCCAGCTGTGACTAGCTGATCACGTTGCTTTCCGTGTCCTATACACTTCCCTTTATGAGTCTCTTTGTGCTGGTTCTACTTAAGCAATTAGTCAAATCAAATAATCAATTATTCCTATCCCTGCCGTTCACGTATCCTTTCTTTCTCATTAACATATATCATTTATTTATACACTTTACCTTTACTCATCTTGCTTGAGCAACACATGCCATTCTTGAACTGGCATCTTCTTTCCTTTCTTACTTAAATCCCATTCTCTGTTCGAGTCTAAGCATGTAGGATGCTTAAATCTCTCGAACTTTGCTCTGATACCAACTTGTAAGGCCCCGAACCCGGTGACCCTACTTTAGCGTCGGATTTACTCATAAACACAGTTCTTCAAATCAGAGTTTATTAAAACTTTTCGCGGAATATAAAACATCAATCATTTGTTACAAAACATTAAATCTTTTCTTTGATACCATAACACAAAACTTATATTTAAAACATCCTTTCTTCTTCTTCAGATGCCAGCTGTTCAATCCATGCCATGTGCCATCCTCATGCTAACTCTATAATCAGCTCACCTGCGTGCATACTAAAAGTCAGCTACGCTGAGTGAGTTCTAGTTAATCAAGCAACTCATCATACAACCACTACATGCATCATATGCGTATCCGAAGACACGTAGTCCACTATCTAACTTGCTACTGCTTAACCACTTAATTACCCCTATAGCTTAGCCTCTTAATTACCCCTACAGCTTAGCCACTTATGCCACTTTATGCCACTTGATGTCACTTTAATAACGAATATCGTTATGCCACTTTGCCACTTTAATAACGTATGACGTTATGCCACTTTGCCACTTTAATAACGTAGGCACGTATAGGCTTACCCTACCACGTACTATCGTTATGCCACTAACACTCTTACTAGACTCTTGCCACTTCTAACACGCTCTACCTCTACTTGTCTACAACACGCTTCATATCATTTACATAATAAGCAAGTCACATCAACAATCATACACACATAATAACGATGGCACGTACAGGCTTTCCCTATCACGCGCTCAAGTTATGCCACTAACACCCTTACTAGACTCTTGCCACTTCTAACACACTCTACCTCTACCTGCCTATATCACACTTCATATCAGTTCAGTATTTACGTAATAAACAAGTCACATCATAACATTCATACACACTATCAACCACTTGGCAATCACTATCCTTGGCGATGCGTGCAATATCCGAAGATCGTTCACGTTCCGACAAGCATTATAAAATATATACCTCGTATAACATCTATAGCATACACTTACCACTTAAGGTAAGTGTATTCACACTTCACATCGAGTATACACACAGCCCCGAAAACATAACAAGGAAATGGGGCTAGAAACTCACCTGGACTCTGCTTCTTCATCTGATATCTGTAAATCCCTTCTTTAACTGAGCTCGGCTGACTGTACAAGTTACACGTATCAATACTCGCCTGATCTAATCTGGTGGCCTAGTATTAGCTTACTTTAACTTATCGCTTTTAATTTATTTTCTAATCGAACTTGGCTTTAGGCGAAGTTAAACCTCAGGCGAACTTGGCTTTAGGCGAAGTTAAACCTTAGGCGAACTTAGCTTTACACCGAAGTTGTCATCAGGATAACTTGGCTTCAGGCGAAGTTGTCATCAGGCGAACTTGGCCTCAGGCGAAGTTACCAGTTAGGCGAACTTAACTTTACAGCGAAGTTGCCATCAGGCGAACTTAGCTTGCAGGCGAAGTTCATCAGGCGAACTTAGCTTGCAGGCGAAGTTCATCGCTTTGAAGGCGAAGTTGCCCAGATGCAGGCGAAGTTGCCCAGACAGCCGCTGTTCGGTTTCTTTCCAGCATTTCGAGCGATTTTAACACCCTTTCTATGGTTCAATATCACCCACTACGCTTCCCGACCATTTTCGGTCGCTTATACACTAAAAAGCTTGGATCTTTAAACTTCAAAGATCAAGAATCATACCTTTTTGAGCTTGTTTGGATCTCGTTTAACTTGTGAACACAACTAATCGCTCTCTTTCTCTCTCTCAGATCTGCCCGTTCCTCTCCTCGGATCTGCCCGGTTCCGGCCGCCGGCGAAGTTGTGGTGTATGTGTGTGTTTGGATAATGATAGAAATGAAGATATTTTGGGGTGCTAGGGTATTTATATCCCTGAAATCCCATGGACCTAAGGCCCATTCTCATTTAACCTGTCTCCATTAATCCAACACTAGCCCGACTCATACCAACTCCTACTCTATTATTTATTTCCTGACAACCCGAGAAAACTTCCCTCTGTTAGTAAGTAATATAATTAATATCACTTTGAAATTTCGGGATGTTACACCGAATCAAGCAACAAAATCATCATCAATAACCTGAAGAAAAAGTTGGGGTCTAAGAAAGGAAAATGGGCCGAGGAACTTCCTTTCGTTCTTTGGGCAGATATAATCACTTCGAAGAATTCTACTGGTCAGACTCCTTTCTCATTAGTGTTTGGAGCTGAAGCAGTTATTCCCACAGAGATGGTTATCCCAACGGCCAGAGTCACTCATCGAAATCCCGAAGATAACACTCGAAGCCTACTTGAAGATCTAGATGCGGTAGAAGAACTCCGGGATTTGGCAAAGATCAGAATGGCTTCTTATCAATAGAAGATAGCAAAGTCCTACAACAAGAATATTAGAGTTCGAAGGTTTCAAGAAGGGGATTTGGTTCTCCGAAAAGCTTTTCAAAATACTACCAATCCTACGGATTGGAAGCTCGCACCAAAGTGGGAAGGTCCTTACCTGATTGATTCGGAAGCAGGAAAGGGGGCATACAAATTGTCTACTTTGGATGGTGACTTACTACCAAGGGCTTGGAATGCCATACATCTCAAGAAATATTTCATGTAAGACTTCTATCCCGAGGATAACTGTTATACTAAACAGTCAAGGTATGTACTCAAACTTATACTTTTATTCATTTTTAAATATTCTTATTCTTCAAACAAGGTACTGACTTAAGCATCGGGGGGGTGTTAGCAAGGCTAACACCCACCCCTCACTTAGAATTGACTGTTTTGTAGACATGAGAGAATAAAGTTAACTTGGGCCTTCGTCGCCAGTATGTAAAGGCCTCGTCGCCAACTTATCCTTAAGGTATAAGGGGTTTTCACCTCTTCTAAGGTTTGAGGGAATTTCATCTCTTCTTAAGTCGCCTGTAGAGCACGTTTATTCAGCCTTAGTTTGAGAGGCGGGGCCAGCACATGAAATATAGTGACTTGTTACGTCGTTATCCTCGGCTATTGGTTTGAATCATGAGGTTTAAGGGATCTTCATCTCTTCTTAAGACGCCTGTAGCGCATGATTTATTCGACTTTAGTTTGAGAGGCGGGGCCAGCACATGAAATATAGTGACTTGTTACCTCGTTATCCTCGGCTATTGGTTTGAATCATAAGTTTATGGTAGACGTACCATAATCTAAGGTTAAAGAGATTTACATCTCTTCTAAAGGGCCTTGACGCCAGTTCATTCTTAAGGTTTAAGAGATTTACATCTCTTCTAAAAGGCCTTGTCGCCAGTTTGTTTAGGCCTTGTCGCCAGAATTTCTAAAAATATTTTTAGGATAATACTAATGTTACAATTATATTGTTATATTCCCAGGATTAGAAGAATATTCTAAACGATGATCTTATTACAAAGATAAGACGGTCTGAACAATTTTCAGGTTAACTGATACACGGTTTTGGTATGATTTACTATTTGCAAGTATTTCATCTTTCATTTTATTTAAAGCTTATGACTTGATATTGGTTTATTGGTAAAAGTTAAACTATTGCTAAGAGATTTTTCATGAAATTTAGATTTTTCTAAAAACAGAAAAAGAGAAAGCATACCAATATAAGTCATAAAAAGTTGTACTAATATTATAATGCAGAAGAAGATAGTCCGGGTTTCACTCAAAACGGAGCCCATCCACCCGAACTATCATAATTGTTTTAGAAGCAGAAAATAAAAGACAGTTTGGGTTTCGTCCTGAACCAGGATCCCTCCACCCAAACCATTATCCTAAGCATACTACATTATCCACACATAACCGAAATAGAAATTGTTCAGAACAACCATTCAAAACACATAAAAACAACCTGGAAACCAGGTTCAAACCTTCCCACCATCAGCATTGTCACCTTCCTTCTTCTCCAGATCCGTCGCCTCCCCAGCCTTAGTCTCCTTCACATTCTCACTAGCTCTAACATCCTTGACCACCTCAGAAGTCCCAGCCGTCTCATCCTCTTCAATATTCTCCCCCCTTAGCATCTTGAGCTTTTTATTCCAAGCTCCAGAATTCCAAGACTCCATCACATGACCCTTCGCTTGTACTTCCTCGGACATCTTGATCATCGACTCCAGAATGCTAGCGGCTGCACACTTCTTAGCATCCTCAAGAAACTCAGTTTTCTCTTACTCAAATGAGGCTTTGAGATCCGAAATCTCTTTGTCCTTCTTTTTGAGCAGTTTGTCCTTGATGTTAACAGCTTGCAGAAGATCGGCGAGCTAGGCTTCGGCCTCTTTCTTGGACAATTCAGCATCTTGGGATATCTGACGGTAACTTTTGGTTTTCTGTTATTCCCAAATTAATGTTAGTTTTTCTGCATATCACTATTTTCAGGATAAGCAAAAAATACTTACTGAACCAAGAAAGTTAGCAAGAGCTTGAAGCTTCTCCACCGCATCAGCAACGGTCATGTCAGCAAAAGGCTCGGTCTCGGCCGAAGTAGTAGCTTTCCTCTTCTTCTGTGCAGCACTTTTCTTGCGGGTCATTGGAATTCTCACCGAGGGAAAGTGTCTTCGAATTTTCTTGTTTCACCACTGTCCTATCCTCAATAATATCATCCAAATCCACCAAGCTAAAAGACTTTGGCTTCGTCATCCCTACACAATGATTTTTTCAAGTTATTTTCAATACGACAAAATCCCTAGAAAACCTAAAAACCCTTACCAGAATTCATGCTCTCAGTAGGTTTAGCAGCAATCACGCTTGTCTCTCCTATTTCTTCCTCTAACCAAAACTCCCTTTTCTCTGCTGGAATCTTGAACAACGCCTTGAGCCTTTTCTTAGTATCCTTCCTAAGCTTTATCAAATCCTCAAACACAACTGTAAAAAAAAAACATATCAAAATGAATCGTTTACAAAAAGAAGTTTTATCCTACAGATTTCCTACCCTTATGAACCCATTTAATTGGCAAGTCCATCCCGTTCGGAATAGAATCTCGACGGACGAAAAAGAAATGTTTTTTCCAATCAGGATCGCTACCGGACACCTTGGGAACCATGTAAAGACGGCTGGATTTGGATTGAAGGCAGTAGCGAAAGGATCCGTGGGTTCGAAGGTTATAAGTTGCGGCAATCTCAGGCACACCTATGGATAGTCCACGGGTTTTGTTCAGACGGTCTACTGTTGCCAAAACCCTCCACACCATTGACATGACTTGTGAGTACGAGAATCCGGTCACGTCAAAGAACTCTTGTATAAGAGGGGGAAACGGATATGAAAGGCCAATCGAAAAGGGGTAATAAAAGAAGCAGGTCCAAGTTTTGGAGGAAAAATCAGCCTTGACTTTGGGATCATATGGCCTAATAACAGTTCCGGCAGGTAACAAACCCGTCTCTTTCAGAAACCTAATATCGAGATCGTTGAAAAGACATTGGTCTTCATCGGTCGCCGGAATGAGGGCCTGGTCAACGAAATCATATGAGGTTGCAAAAGAGAAAGGATTGGGCTCGCGAGGGGGGCTCTTTTCCTCATTTTTTGTCTGGATCGAAAGAAAAATTTCAAGAAATTAAGAAGACAGGAGATGAGAACTAACCCGATTTTGATATCGATGGAAGAGGATTATGGTGAAGAAGTTGGGGAATGCTTTAACTATAACCTAGAGGAACAGTTGTAGAGTCTCCTCGATTCCCGCGCACGTCATTTCACATATCAGAGATATTATTGCTTTTGAAATTTAAAATTTTTTACAGCTGTTACGCAGTAAAAATTGGGGGCAATTATTGGGTTTGGATTTTTATCCTTGGAATTAAGCTTAACTTAAGGATCTTGACTCAAGCGGTTATTCTGAGGAAGGTACGTTGACTAATTCAATTGTCCTATATTATCTAACTGTTTTGCAGATAAGAGCACGTGTTAAATATGTTTATAAAAACGTGGATTGCAACGGAATGCTACTTGAACTTCGCCAACTAACAACGTGGGCAGTAACGGCTTGTTGAAGAAGTAGTCTAGGGTTTCCGGAATAATCGGAATAACAGTTGTAATCTTCTTATTATATATTGAGCTGATAATATCAATAGGTCACACACACTCTCACGATCTAGCTTACTAGCAATCACTGTAACACTTAGTTTTCGATATTCTATCAGCTCCAACCTTTGTAATCACTTGTTTTCGATATTAATAAACTTGACGGTGATAGTTTTCACCGTCCGGGGGTTTTTTGTGCCGGAGATCATAATAATCAAACGTTAATTCGACCAATAGTTAAGCTCATAATCCTTAACCGAAGTAATTCGACTAAGGATTAAATTGTAAACTCTTGACCGAAACGAAGATTATCATAATCAAGGGTTTTTCCCCTCGTAATCACATCTTTGTGTTCGATATCACCACCATTAAGCACTTCACCTCACGCACTAATTTGATCAAAAGTTGTTTTGTCAATTTTTGACTGAAACAGTGAGCACGATGTATTATACTATAACTTATTGATAAACTATTAATAAAAGTATAATTAGGTACAAAGTAAACCTAATCAAATCATATGTTATTATGTTCTAACTATGGCAATATTATTTTCTAACTAATACATTCTCTCTAGTAAGCGGAAAAGCCTTCATAACTTTCATACACATTTGTATATTGCATGCTTGTTCACTAAAAGTAACACAACTTCTATATGATATGAAAACCATACCTGAAATTAACCATAAAGCAGGATCACACAGCAGCAACAGATGCAATGAACTGAAAGCTATCCGAGGAGTAACTATCCGGATTAAGTTCATAGACCTTAAAGAAAGTCTTTAACCCGATACTGTACCGAAATATCTGTCCAGGCATTTTCATCACAAGAAACGAATCCTCGTCTTTTTCCCCTATCACAATGGACCGAACACGACAACAAAACCAGCTTGCAGACTTACTACTGGTTTTCGGGGACGGCATCACAATCTCACTTAAACAAACAATGTACTTCACCAACCACCCGGAATCCCATTTACTCATCTCGTAAATAATCAACTGTTTCGATTCATTTTGTGAACAAATAAGAAACAAACAACCGCGTGACTCATACAACTTTTGATCTCTATAAACCTTCCCATCTTCAGGTACTGTTTGTTCTCTTGTTTTGAAAGAATGCTCAGCATTAATATCTAACATCATATGCCAGTTCCGGTTACAAGTATTTAGCCAATGAATACCATCATTCCAATATAATCCGTGCTTGAAACCTTTAAACAAAATGCATCTTTGATCATGACTTAATACACTCCAGTCGCGTGTTTTAGAGGAGTAAATCTGTATTTGAATATCTAAAGTATCATCATTAAATATGACTCCAGCACACACTATTTTGTAATGGGATGATTTTGAAGGATCAAAAGCCAATCTGTAACCACCAAAACCATACCTAGGTTTTGAATAAGGAGATTGTGGGATCGTTTTAAGCCGGTTCATGGACGGATTATATACGACGAGCTCATAATTTGACCTAGTATGGCAGAGGAACAAGCCATTGCATGACTGCATGATCTTAACTTTACTAGAGTTTAAACTTAAGGCGAATGGTAGTATTAATGGGACCGGGAGTCGGGTATCCATTGGAACAAAATAATATTCGGAGGAATTCCATATCCGGAAGAAGAGACCGGAAGAGGGGTCGCTAGGGTTTCGGCTCCTGCGCAAGGTGAAGTGCGGGTTTGTGATGAGAGTGCACCAGCGTTTGGATACGGATTTGAACTCATGAAGAGAGACAAGGGGTAACCGGAGTAAGATTTCGGTTAAGAGGTCGTCGTTGGATTGGACTATTTGTGAGGCAGTCGATTCCATGGGAAACATTAACCCTGTAAAATAAAACTACTTGAGGATCACGTATACTATATACTATATATAAGATATACAAATAGGCTCATATTTTGTAAAATCTTTCTTTTTGAATAAATTTAGCATAATCTAGAATAAAATTTAAAATTAAGATTGAATTGCACAAAAGGTCCTTGTGTTTAAAAAATAAAAATAATATGTTAAATGTTGAGCCCAGAAAATAATTTTAAAAATAATAATAAATTAACTAAACCCTACTAAAAAACTATCCCACGTGCAGTGATGAACAAAAAAAAATGTTTTAATGGATCTGATAAAATTTTCGTCTTCTACCTCTCAAAACCTTAACCTTCATAATCAACCTTCATTTCCATCTTCATCTTTTTTATTTCTTCATATAATCAAGCAAATCTATAGTGTAAATCACTTAATTTTTCAAGAAGAACACAATCATAGTTCAATTTCACTCTATAACTCAAAATCAAAAACCCCCAAATTAATTGAAAATCTGGGTTCAGGCAAATTAAATAGTCGGATCCGACGAAAGCATGAACTGAAACGTCGAATCCGATTGTTTATTATTACGTCGCCTAGAACATGAATGCGTTGGATAGCTTAATAAACGTCAGATCCATCGGAAGATTTGATTACGTGTGAATATCTAGTAGGCTATACTAATTTGTCAGATCATTCTTGTTTCCGTCATATACGACGGAATTCTTTGACCTTTTTAGTGATTTGTTGAAAATCATGGTTATTTAGTGTTAGTCAAAATAACTATTTGAAGGATTTTCCATTTATTTTTACTTTTGTTAATGTCAGGGACCCAACGTGTTAATTACGTTCATGCAGACTAGCTTGTTGGACCAAATATGTAGTCTCTCATATTTAGTACCCAAATAAAAAATGACATACTACATGAACCTTTCATGCAATTCACTCAAAAATAAAAAGAGCTTGATAGTTCCGTTTAATTGTAAAATTTAATCTTAGACAAGTACTTAAGCTAGATGTAAGATGTATATTTAATCTAAATTCTTAATTTAGTTATAGTCAATACAATTTATGTGTTTACACCAAAAAGTGTGCTTAGTTACATTTGAGGTCGTATGTGTTCAACGTCGAGGAGAGGAAACAAAGTTCATGTGGATTGAGAAAGGAACCAGAGTAGAGACGAATAAATGGTATCGGATATTGGTATCAAAACATTTACCGTTTGTACTGATTCGGTACCAACGTAGGGTGTGAGGGTCTCATTCGCCACAATTCCATTCATTTATATTATTTAAAACCAAAAGCAATGAAAAAAAGAAAAAAAAAAGGGGTTCTGGAATGACTGCGTGACGTGGTCATTCCCCATTACCCCTCATGTCATTATTGTTCACGTAGGACATCGTTTCCGTCATTCCTTTAGTCACACCCTATAGCCTTTAGAGTGACATTTTTCTAAAATTTTAAGGTCATTTGTTTACTCGCCTGAGCACGAGAATTTTAAGGGTTCTCGAGACAGGCCTGCTCCTATCGTTACATGTCCTAAAAGATTAACGGTTTCCTCTTTCGATTGCGGATTAGTTAATCATAGGAATCAATTCACACAAATAAAACACTAAAACAAATACTTCAAGGATTAATTATCTTAACTAATATGCATGGCTGCTCTCCAGAATTATTCACTTCAGGGCCTGATGTAAACAAAACAACACAAAAACTAAGATTAAAAATATTATAAGTTAACAATTTTTTATTATAACTCATAATTCATAAGACATAACAAAAATCATACCAACCATATTAATCACATGACTCCAGCAAATGATGCAATGAACTGAAGTGTTCTCAAGTTATGATCATGAGCTGCTTTTGATCCCAAATCACAGTGGAGATCGAGAGTCCTCGACCCGAACTTATACCGCAGAACCATTCCGTTTCTTTCAATCACGAGACACGACTCCTCTTCGTTTTCACCCACCACGATACACTTAACATCAGCACAAACCCGTCGGTGCGGTCTCTTGGTTTTGGGGAACATCCAAAGAATATCATTAAGCTTCACAGTGTACTTCACTGACCAATCCGAATAATAACAGTCCAAGAACTCGCTAGTCATCGTGTAAATATTCAATTCGTTGGTGCATTCAACGCGAGCGAGAAGTAAACGACCACGAGACTCGAACAACTTGGGATCAGAATGTGCTTTCCCTACAGGAGTTTCTGTGCTTTTTAACGTTAGAACCTCTACGTCTAACTTAAGAACCATGCTGTGTAATTCGTTCACTTTCATTAGCCAGTAAATCGAGTCGTTTAAATATATCAGTCCATCTTGAATGCGAACTCGAAACATGTTGATCCAAAACCTTAGTTCATCATGAACCTTCCAAGCGCGTGTTTCTGAAGAATAAGTTCGTGCTTGCGAGAAGCAATTGTCAATACTACGATATACAGCTCCAACGATCACAACTTTGTAATG
The DNA here is from genome assembly GCF_021521415.1 of Bidens hawaiensis. NCBI lineage: Eukaryota > Viridiplantae > Streptophyta > Magnoliopsida > Asterales > Asteraceae > Bidens > Bidens hawaiensis. Next base: position 203,821 of record NW_027491709.1, read on the forward strand.
CGGTGATTTGGTAGGATCGAAAGCCAATACATGAGCGGAAGCCGTGAACTCTCCCTCTGCTGGTTCATTAAATTCCGGAAGCTTATGAAGCAGATTCATTGATGGATTTAAGACATGTAACTCGTGTTGTCCGAAGCACAACAGAACCAGACCGTTGCAGGAATGCAAAAGCTGGATATTACGCTCCGAGAAACCCGAATTGAAGGCGTTGAAACTCGGATACCTATAGCCGGGTGAACATTAAACCGAATTAACCGAAAACCGAAGCATAAACCCACCGTTAATTTTTTGATTTTTTGAATAACCGATTTTTTGGTTTGGTTTTGGTTAACCATTTTTTAATAACCGAAAATAACCAAACCGATTATCAATACTTTTATCCGTAACAATATTCTTCTTCTAATGATATTATGTTCCAATACCTTAAAATGATATATATATATATATATATATATATATATGGGAAGGTTCATGTACATTTTGATCTTAACATGAGTACGTAGGAAATAATGCCAATTTATTTAAAAATGCGAACGTAAGAAACAATACCAACTATAATACCAATCTACATAAACAATGACTTATAATAATAAAGAAAAGAACCTAAAAACTACAACAAAATAATCAAAATCAAGAACAAAATAATAACAACATATACCAGCAAATACTTATAACAGCAAAAAAAAACATCTAATAATAACAACAAAATATAAATAAGCAAATACTTATAACGTCTCATAATCGAAAATTAGCAAATACGAACAAAAAATAGCAGCAAACACCTATAAAAATAAACCTAATCATAACAACAAATTAGTTCTCACCGTTTTCATGTTAAGAATAAAATGTATTTGATCCTGTTTATATATATATATATATATCCAACTTTCTTTAACCATTGCATTCTTAATATTAAATATTTCATTCTATTAGTAACATATATTAATTCATTTTGAATGACATTGACTTTAAATTATATTATACACTTAAAACCAAGTTATTTGAGTAATTCCTTATGTATATTATTATGTTCATGGTTTTGAATTTGGATTTTAATAAAATTCTTAACTAAGGTAAAAAGAAATTAGCCCGTGTCAAAAGTTTGTGTTTAGCGGTTTATTAACCAAACCGACCTAATCGCTAATAACCAATTAACCAAAACCGAACAGTTATTGTTTTTTAATAACCAAAGTGTTCAGTTATGGTTTCTAGTTTCGGTTATTGCATTAACTGAACCAAACCGAACCGTGCACATCCCTACCTATAGGCAGGAATTCGGGTGTCCAACGGGACAAAGTCATATCCAGTAAAGTTTTCAAATTGTCGTTGGAGGAGGATACCGGAAGGGGGATCCGTGTTACGGGTCTCGCTCCGGCGAAGTGCGAAATTAGCGTCTGTGATCAAAGAGAACCAGCGTTTGGATACGGATTTGAACAGCACAAGTGCGATCACCGGTAATCGGAGTAAGATTTCTGTTAAAATGTCGTTGCTTGACTCCACTGCAACTGCCGATGGTGGTGGTTCCGGTGAACCTCCGGCCACCGGTTCAGTTAGACCGGTGGGTGGTGAAATAAGCTTCCGGTTCTTGAACATGCTGACTGCAGAAACCCTAACACAGAGAGAAAGAATTACGAGGTTTGTGATTTGAGAATTTGGGGAGTGGAAAAAATCTAAAAACCAATCCGAAACCGAAACTAAAATAACATAACCGTTATGATTATGTAGAATCAAACTTACTAGCGGTTTTTATTTTTGCATCTAATAAAATTGAAAAACCAAATCAAACTTATAGACTTTTATTTCAGATCATTTATAACAATTTAATAATAATTGTCTAACTCATATTTTAACTCGAACTTACGAGTAGGTTTTGGTTTTCCATGTAATAAAAACTGAATCAAATTTATTGACGTTTATTTCAAGTAATTTATAATAATTTAATGATAAATATCTAAGAAATAAATTTTCATCCAAGTGTACAATAATCGGTTTTACCATTCAAAAGAGGTCGCGACGTAGCTTGTTGCATGCATATCCACCTTTTCGTTGTAATTGAATCAATTTGTTTAGTATATGAATGAAGTAATTCATTAACTAAAGTTCTAAACCTAAATTTTCAAGCTCAAACAATAAAACCAGTAAAAAAATTGAAGTTTTGGTTTTTGGTTAAGTTTTAACTCTAAACCGACCCAAACCGTACCGTACCCACGGTGAAAATATTAAATTTTGTTTGTATTAATAGTTTAGGGTATACGAAAATCCGTTATATAGATAAATGGATAAATGTATGTAAAATTATACCGGTAGGATGTAAGATGTGAATATTTCCGGTGGTAGTCTGTTAGGAGCCTTTTATAGTAGGCAAACACTCCAAGAACTATGTAAAGAGCAAGAATGTTTTGGAACAATTTTTCGCTTCATTTCTCAAAAACAACTTACAAGAATTAAATATGCCATGGAGATGAACACATATTTCTTGGAGACATGCATGCACCATGCTCCACTAACTACATATACACCACTTCTTGAATTGAAATAACTAAACTAACACATGCAAAAAAGAAAAATAATAATTTAAAATCTTGTCCATAAACTGCACGTAGTTGTCTTGCATAATCATTCGGCTCTTGGAATACAAGTGTCGTTCCCACATTTTAGGAGTGTCGAAAACGAAGGCTCGTAAATACATTTCAAGACATCGGTTTACAACCTCCGTCTGACCATCCGTTTGCGGACGGTACGCACTAGAGTGCAGCAACCTGGTGCCCATTTGTTTGAATAACTCCTTCCAAACGTGGCTAACGAACAATGGATCATGATCTGATACGATTGTTTTGGGTAAACCGTGCAAGCAATAAATTTCCTTCATAAATATTGTGGCTAACGACACGGATGTGTAAGTGGTTGGCAAGGAAATGGAATGAGCGAATTTGGATAGTCGGTCAACGACAACCCAATTTACGGTTTTTAATGGCTTGACAAACTTGACAGGTTTTAACGAAATTGGTTACGTCTCGGTTTAACACTAGCCAAGTAAACGAGCTTGCAAGTCTTTTGAACGTAGCATTGCCACCGAAATTACCGCCTAAAAAGGACGAATGGAATTTTTTTAGAATGCGTTGTCTCACACCAGAGATTGGTGTTACTAGGAGCCTTATTCCCTTGATATACATTAAACCATTTTTGTAAACATGGTCTGGAAAAGTAACCGGATCCTATTTAACACTTGAGACTAATTGACTACCATTCTTGTCCGTAAGGTAGTATGAACTAAGCTCCTCAAGCCAGGTGGCTTCTGGGTAGGAAATGGACAATAATGACGGAATGTCAACACGACTTAATGCATCGGCCACATTGTTTTCTTTTCCCAGTTTGAAGTGAATTTCGAAATCAAAGCCCATAAATTTCGTGACCCATTTCTGTTGTTCCGGTGTTTGAATGGTTTGTGTTAGGATATGCTTCAAACTATGGTGGTCGGTGTAAATACATAAGTGACGACCCAAGAGATATTGACGCCATTTCTTTACCGATCGCGTATAATTCTTTCGTATATGTTGATTGACCTTGCATTGTGGAACACAATTTCTTGCTAAAAAAGCAATGGGTTTATTTTTATCACTTCCGCCATTTGAAATGCCGGATGTGAACAGCATCGACAACTATGACACATGATATAACTTTTTGCCACCTTTTTGACCACATATTCACTTCCGCCATTTTGAACAGTGTTATTATGACACCTTTTTGTTTGCATGTTTTTTGACCACACATTTTACTTACCCTCACTATTCACTCTTGCCATTTCAAATGGCATAAGTGAACAGTAGAATATTTTAAAAAATATCATAGGTTTAAAAAAAGTATATTTTAAATAGCTAATTTATTTTTTTTTTCATTTTCTCTACATATATAATATTTTTTTGAAAATGACAAATAGGCGTTTTATTGTTAACGGGTTTTATAACATCGCACTCTCGTGTCTTCGGGCGAGTCTTTACGGTCGAACCATACCTATAATTTGTTTAGTAACAATACCTATAATTTGTTTAGTAACCATACCTATAATTGAAATACTTTATAATAAAAATACCATATAATACATAATTTTGAAATAACATGAGTGAATAGTGTCGTAAAAAACCAGGACAGTCTTGTCAAAAGTGTCATAAAAATTCTATATTATATGGTATTTTTATTATAAAGTATTTCAATTATAGGTATGGTTACTAAACAAATTATAGGTATGGTTCGACCGTAAAGACTCACCCGAAGACACGAGAGTGCGATGAGATAAAACCCGTTAACAATAAAACACCTATTTGTCATTTTCAAAAAAATATTATATATGTAGAGAAAATGAAAAAAATAAATTAGCTATTTAAAATATACTTTTTTTAAACCTATGATATTTTTTATTATATTCTACTGTTCACTTATGTCATTTGAAATGGCAAGAGTGAATAGTGAGGATAAGTAAAAAGTGTGGTCAAAAAACATGCAGACAAAAAGGTGTCATAATAACACTGTTCGCTTTGAAATGGCGGAAGTGAATATGTGGTCAAAAAGGTGGCAAAAAGTTATGTCATGTGTCATAATTGTCGGTACTATTCACTTCCGCCATTTCAAATGGCGGAAGTGAATAGTGTTGGTCAACACCCCTCGTCAGATGTGTCAGGATTTACACTATTCACTCACGCCATTTCAAATGGCGAAAGTGATAAAAATAAATAGGGGTAGCCTAGAAGGGGTGAAAATTGTGTTCCGCCATTTGAAATGGTGGAACATGTGGTTTTTATTTGGCTTCCGCCATTTGAAATGGCGGAACACCAAATTAACGTCCATGTCACCAGACAATTTCTGACAGGTTATGCTACCATGGTCGGTTCCGCCATTTGAAATGGCGGAACACCTAGAAACCCAAAAAAAATTCTCTCTCCTATAAACCATTACACCTCATTAGTATTTCCTATTTATAAAAATTTTTCGTGGAGGGCGGCTTGAAGGTAAAGAGCATGGTTCCATGAAAATGGGTTGAAAGAGTTCCAATAGAGCAGTGATATTAGGGTCATTGGTATGTTTGGTATATGTGTTTTTGGAGTGGGTGGTGCAACTGTTAGGATATGTAGGGAAGCAATGGATTCATGACGAAGTAGGGTTGAAAGAGAACTTAGAGAAACCGGTTGGGTTAAGGGTTCTCCCCTATGGGTGGTGGTTTCGCCATTAGTTGTGAATGATATTTCTAGGATAGAAATATTAGCTGTGATGGACCCAAGTGTGCCTAACCATGAAATGCCCAAGACGATATCGGCGCCTTGGACTGGGAAGATGAAAAAAGGTATCTTGAAATTGGTAAAAGGGTTGTAATGATTGTGTGGTAAGCGAAGGTTGGCCGCTATGCGTGGTTGAATTATATTGTGGGTAACTATTGCCATAGTGGATCAAGACGGTAACCGGAACACCCTGAATATAACTCGTGATACGTAGGGTTTGTATGGAACTTAATCCAAAAAAAGCGACATCATGATACGTTGTGGGTTTGAGAATGGCTAATTCGGCTTGTATTTCCTGTTTAAGGTCGGGAATAAAACATTTTTTAGGGTTTGAGGTGACAGACCGGTGATGTGGTTGCTGATCTTTTCAAATTTCGTTTGATATTCTGGTACGCTACCAGTTTTGTCGGAGTTTGAAAAGTGTGGCCTCGTGGTTTTCATACGTTGAAGGGCCGAAACGGAGTTCCACTTCGCGTTTAAACTCGTTCCATGAGCCAAACAAATGTGTCACACCCCATCTTAGGCATGGGCGTGCGACCAACAGTTGGTACCATATTTGTAAATAAATCAGAGTTAACGGATTAAAGCGAAAAATATGTTTGCGTGGATTAAATTATATTATTTACTCAACAAAACACGAGATTATAAAATACCCGTTTAGTGTTTACAAATATTACTTGTTTATCAAAAACCACCATTCATATATTAATATTAACAAAATGATCTAAGCCATCAGATCGCCTAGATGTCACTTCGTCCTTTCCAAGCGGTTAATCTTTTTTACCTGTAAAATGTTTAGAAAATACGTCAGCCACACATGCTGGTGAATAAGCTAACGCATAAAATATTTTCTTTACTTGATTACCCCTCGAGACATAACTTAGGTCCGGCCCATCGTGGCTTAGGAATAATCAAGTTTTAAAACAAAACACAATTATAAACTTAAGTTCTACACAAACCACTCAGCAAACACCGCAACGTTCGACATTACGTAGGTACCATCAGTATACACATGATCACCCTCACTCGGACGTAACTTAAGTCCGGCTCATCGTGGCGCTTTATGCCCACCGACCTTTTACCACATATGTAAGGATCCAAACCAACGTACACGACAGCCTGGGGGATAGCGATTACCTTTGTTTATAATGTTTTAGAGATACGTAATGTAATCAATTTGTTTGACACGTTTAATACAAGTTTATAAAGTTGGGCGTATTCACCTTTCTTTGAAAAGATCAGCTTCAATACACTGGTCGGTTCTTCCTTTCTTTGCTATTTCGTACCTATAGTACGAGTATAACCTTTTGTTAATACTAGATCTTTAATCTGACTTAAGACCTCTACTCTCTTTTATATAATCTTTACCTCGATTGTATTTTCTTTTTAAACATTTTAGTTTAAATATACTTTCTTTTCTTTTATAAGTTAAACCTCTACTTTTACTTGTTTTATTTTTCTTAAACACTACGTTTCTTCTTCTTGAAGAAACGTATACTTTATTTTCTTATATATTAATTAATAACAATCCAAATAATAATCACATTATAAAGAATTATTATATATTCATATTCTTTATTTATTCATTTCTTTATTCTTGCTTTTTATTTATTTCTCGAGGTATCGAGTATACCCTCGACTTAGGGGTTTGAAGCCTTTTTAATATTTTATTATTATTTTATTTGGACATTATTTCTACTTTGCTTTGCTTATAAAACCCTAGAAACTTGGGCAGCACTTCGACGCCTTATCGTTTCTCGAGCTTCCTTGATTAACACCTTCTTCGACACGCGTTTCGAGACACACAAATCTTTGACTCTTGTTGGCACGTACTTCGAGATGGTCGTCAGGTCGTCTTCGGGATGGTACTTTCTTCAAGACATCATCGTTGTTGTATGGCACAAAATTCTAGATAACGTCAGGTTAAGGAAAGGAAATCGAGGAGGGTTTGCACGTACTTCGAGGTAGAGAGAGGGATTTTCTAGAGAGAGAAGTGAGCTGTGAACTTGGTGTGACGGAGTGAGGGGCTTGAGCCTGCTATTTATAGGCTGATCACAAGACCCATCGCGATACGCGATGGTCTTTTGATTCCTCCGTCGCGTATCGTGACGTAGGTACGGTGAGTCACTCCTAGCCTTGCCACGTGGCGGACGCGATGTCACGTGGTGACACGTGGCGGGACACGTGCCCGTCTGTCAGACCACGTCATCGCGATACGCGATGACGTTTGGTCTATGGCCGTCGCGTATTGCGATCGGGCCAGATGACAGATTTTTCATTTTTGGCTTTTAAGTTTAAAACTTGTCATTTTTGATCATTTAACTTTTGAACTTGGCACTTTTGACCCGATAATTTCAAAATATCCGTTTTATGGGCCTAGCATTTCATGAAACGGATTGTGTTCAATACAAAGTTATATGTATTCGTGCTTTAGATTCTTTTGGAGAGGTGTTTCAGATTCAAATATATTCATCTGATACAGGGAAATGGAAGGTTTCCGTTGAATCTTTTTCGGTGAATATTCATCCCTCCTTCCACAAAGAAGTTTACTGGAATGGAGCTATTCATTGGGCTCCTAGTTATCACAATCACTTGTACTTTAAAATCGAGGATGAACAGTTGCACATATTGCCCTTGACTTTAAAATCGAGGATGAACAGTTGCACATATTGCCCTTGCCGGTGGAGATGATGTCTTGCAAAACAGTGTCAAAGTACTTTGGGGAATCTAGAGGTCATTTACATTTGATGGTGTACAAGAATCGTGAAAAGAATGATTTACACCTGAAAGTGTATGAGATATTGAGCGATCATTCGGGGTGGTTTGTCAAGTATCAAGTACAGCTTGATGAACTTCCTCGTGCTTTCCCGGAGATGATCCGTACATCTGGTTTTTATTTAGATGTTCTGGATGTGGTTAGAGGTGAAAAAGAAGAAGATACATTCATGGTTCTGAAAATTTACGAAAAGATTGTAACATACAATGTTCACGACAAGAGTTTCAAAAAGATATTCAGTGGCCCCGGTGACTTGTATTTTGCATGGTATGAAACTCATCGTCATATTGAAACCTTGTCGTCTTTCTAGATCTTTTTTTTTTTTTTGATTGAGGAATGTTTTAAAAAAATTATTTGAAAAACCTTTTAAATTTCTTTCTTACATTTAAAATTGAGTGTCCATAATTTTTGAGCTATGACATTTCATATATGCACATCGAGCAATTCATATTTAGTCCCACCAACAACTTCTATGAAGTTTTCCCAAGTTGGCATGTTACATGACTGAAACCTTAACTTTAAAGGCAATTAGGTTCGGTCATGTACGTGCTGTGTGTTTATGTAATTTCCGTGTTCTCTATTATTAATTTGCTTTTGTTTGTACGTCTTAACACAACCAAACACTATAGCCAATTTTGATGATCAAACTGGAAGTTTCAGGTTTGGGTAAAGTTATATGCAATTGTTTTTGGGTTCTATCTTTTTCGGTTATCCGACAACTGGTGTTAATTTTCCTTATAGCCAAAAGAACTTGTACTTGTCATTATTGGGCCGATTCATAAAGAAATTGTCTGTGCTTTTCCTTATAAATTGAGATACTCTGCAATAGGATCAGTAGAGGAACAATATTTGAATGTGATGATGTTCGATTTTCAGTAATTTAGGTTTAGATTACAAGTTACTGCTGAAGTGATTTTGCTATTTGTAGATGTAAATATCACATAATCAATTACTCTCTCTCTCTCTCTCTTACACACACATACATATACCACATATGTAGGCAGTAAGAAGACTTTAAATCACAACGGAGCTTTATGGATGAGGCGATAAAACCCCTCCACAACACTACGGCTGTTCACGAACCTAGCCGAACCAAGCGAGCCTCTGCTCGAACTCGGCTCGAACTGAAACCGAGCGGCTCGGTTCGGTTCGAATATAAGAAAACAAGCGGAAAAACCTTGCTCGAACTCGCTTGGTTTACAACCGAGCGGCTCGGTTTTGCTCGATTTCGCTCAGTTTAAATATTCAAATTTAAATGCTACCATAATAATACCATTTCCATTCAACCAACATACATAACAAGTTCAACATATACAAATGTAAAGTTGTTTAGCTCAAATAAACATGTTTAATGAGTATGTTTGATGCTTTGAGAACGAGATGTACAGGAGGCTCGGAGGCTGTGAGGAGTGGCGCGAGATGTAAGCAGTGGCGCGGTGGTCAAAGGCCGGAGCGGCTGTGCGTGAGATTGACGGGAGTAGTGAGAGTTTTGGACTTTTGGTAATTGGTTGTGAACTTGTGAAAGAGATAAGGTTTGGATTGTGTGAAGGAGATAAGATCTAATATTTTTTATATTTTTTAATTTAATTTAATTTTTTTTGTAGTGTATAATGGACTTTTTGAATACAAATAGAAAGGTATTTATAAAACTAATAATATAAATTTTCATATAATATATATATATATATATATATATATATAAACTAAAAATATTCGAGCGGAACCGAACCGAGCGGACCTTTGCTCGTTGCTTGTCTCGTTTACAAACCGAACCGGCTCGTTTACCATCGAGCGAGCAATTTTCGAGCGAGTTCGAGCGGCGAGCAGTTTGGACGACCCTACACAACACATAGTCTTAGGGCCACGAAGATGGTAAGGCAGGGGAAGAACTCTAGAAGTAAGGCAGCAGAAGACAGAAGGTTTGAAGACAATTCGGAGGTTCAGAGGTTGACTACTAACTTTTAGATCACTAACATTCCTGAAGACTGGAACAGCAAAAGCATATGGTTACAACTTCAACATTTGGGGCGGATTGCAGACGTTTATTTGGCAAACAAAAGAAACTGGTCTGGTGGTGTTTTTGACTTTGCCAGATTCTTGAATGTGAAGGACCCATTGGCGTTGGAAGACCAACTGAACGAGGTTCGCCTAGGCGACCTTAAATTATCTGTTAACCAGTCCAAATATGATAGGAGAGGAGATCGAAGAGGACGCTTGGAGGTGGGAAGTACAGAAGGAGGTCGAAAGAATGGTTAAATCTTCAGTCCTCGAATTTGGAAGTGATGGTGACCTCTCCTCAAAAGGTGTCAGGAGTTAGAAGCTAGGTTGACTTCTGATGTTGTCAGTGAGCCAGCTAGGATTGAGGTGTTTGACTCTTGCATAGGTTCTAAGTTGGATGGGCCTTAAATCTTATCTAGTTGAAGGTGGAGGTTTTATTCATGAAAATGGGAAGTTGAGCCTAGCTCTTTGGAACCTGGTACTGGGTCTTAATCTTAAAACTACTCTTCCTGGTTGGTGGGTGTTCTTGGGGGATTTCAATGAGACGAGAGTCAAAGAAGACAGATTACCAGCTTCGGGTTGTGAATCAGATATGGCGGATTTTAATAATTTCATTTCCTTGGCCGGGTTATCGGAGTACAATATGGGGGGTTGAAGATTTACTTGGATGAGTGATGATGGTAATCACTTCAGTAAGATTGATCGGATCTTGGTTTGTAACAGTTTTCTTGATAATTGGCCCTCGGGTTCGGTCACAGCTTTACCAAGAAATCTGTCAGACCATTCTCCTTTGGTATTCTCTGCTATACAACTTCGGTATGGTCCTATTCCTTTCAAATTCTTTAACTCTTGGTTGTCGTGTGAGGGTTTATCGGAGGTTGTTGAAGCCTCTTGGTTGAGTGGTAGACCAGGTGGCTCGAAAGAACTTAGTTTAATGAGGAAACTGAAGTTGCTTAAAGAGAATATTAAGAAATGGAAACTAACTTTGAAGGTTGCAGAAGAGGCGGAAGTGATTAACTTGAAACGCCTAATTGATGATATCGAGTTGAGAGCCGAAACATCGGGCATCTCGGTTAGCGATAAAGAAGTTCGTGCGGAATCGAAAAAGAAACTTTTGGAGTTTAATAATCAGAAGAGGTTCGACATGCGTCAAAAAGCTAAGATTCGATGGGATGTAGAAGGAGATGAAAATAGCAGGTTCTTCCATGGTCACATAAATGGAAATATTAAAAGGTCGGCAATTAACGGTTTATCGATAAATGGTAACTGGGTATATGATCCGGACTTGGTGAAAAATGAAGTCTTCAGTTTCTTTGCCACTAAATTTGAAGAACAATCTCTCGAGAGGCCTCAGTTGATAAGTAATAAATTTACAAGATTGTCGGTTGAGGATAGTGTTTGGCTTGAAAGGCCATCTTCTATGTTGGAATTGAAAAAGGCGGTGTGGGCGTGCGGGAATGATAAATCCTCGGGTCCGGATGGTTTCACGTTCAAGTTTATTAAAAAGTTCTGGGAGGTGATGAAGGATGACTTTTTTGAGTTTGTAAAAGAATTTGAGCAGTTTGGTCTTCTCAAGAACGGGTGTAATTCAGCCTTTATTTCTCTTATTCCAAAAGTAAAAGATCCGATAGCCATTAAAGATTACAGACCTATCAATTTAATTGGTTGTATGTCTAAGGTAATTTCAAAATTACTTGCTTCTAGGCTAAAAAAAGTTATCCCTTTAATTTTCGGGGTGGAACAAACGGCTTATATTGAAGGTAGAAACATACTCGACGGTTATTTAATTGTGAATGAAGTGGCATCATGGATAAAGAGTTGTAAGAAAAAATGTTTACTCTTCAAAGTGGATTTTGATAAGGCGTTTGATTCGGTCAATTGGTCGTATCTGGAGTCGGTTTTGGATCAAATGGGGTTCGGGACTAAATGGAGGGCGTGGATCGACTCTTGTTTATATTCCAGGAAAGCTTCGGTTTTAGTTAATGGTTTGCCTACGTCGGAATTTGTTTTTAAACGAGGTATTAAGCAAGGAGATCCTTTGGCACCGTTTCTTTTCATAATCGCGATGGAAGGTTTAAACATTGTCATGAAATCGTCCATTCATCAAAATTTGTTTAAAGGCATGCAACTGCCAAACAATGGACCAGTTGTTTCACACGTTATGTATGCAGATGATGTTATGTTTGTCAGCGAGTGGAACTGTAGTGATATGGTTAATCTGGCTCGGCTGCTTAGATGCTTCCATTTAGCTTCGGGCCTTAAAGTTAATTTCAACAAAAGTAAGGTGTTTGGCATTGGGGTTAACAACTCAGAAATCAATTCCATGGCTAGGATCATTCATTGTCAAGTGGGATCACTTCCGGTTAATTTTCTTGGTCTTCCGATCGGGGCAAACATGGGGCTCTCGAAGCATTGGAGTCTTGTAATTGAAAGGGTAAAAAATAGGCTAAATGGTTGGAAGGCGAGTTCTCTATCCTTCGGGGGTAGACTCACTTTAGTGAAAGCGGTTCTAGGGAGTTTACCATTGTACTTTTTTTCTATGTTTATTGCACCTTTGAAAGTCGTGGAGGCTCTAGAAAAAATTCGTAGAAACTTTTTATGGGGCAGTTCGGGCGCTAGAAGAAAAATTAACTGGGTGGCTTGGGACTCGGTGGTTAAACCAAAGAGGTAAGGTGGGTTAGGTGTAGGTGGGCTCGGTTTAATGAACTTAGCTTTAATAGCCAAATGGTGGTGGAGATGGAAAACGGAAAAGGAATCTTTATGGGTTAAGAGTTTAAAGGCTATCCATTCGACCCGTTTGCAACCAGGCGGTAAGATGGCAAAAATGTCTATTTGTGGGCCTTAGCAAAAAATATCTAAAATTGACAAAAACTTTTCTGCCATGGGTCTAAATCTAAAATCTTTCTTTGTTAAGGAAGTGGGGAAGGGTAACCATACTAGATTCTGGTTGGACGCATGGTTATGCAGGTTCTCCTTAAAAGATGTTTTTCCTAATCTTTATAAGTTGGAGGCTAATAAAGGATGTCTGGTTAATGATAGAGTGTATGTGAATGGTCAGGGGGTGGTCAATTTAGTTTGGGCTTGGTCTAAATTGAATCTGTCACAGGAAAATTTGATTGATATTGAGGATTTGAAAGAGATGGTTGTTTGCTTTTCCTTTCACCATGGCAAGGATGACAGTTGAAAATGGTTAAAGAATTCATCGGGCATCTTCTCGGTGCAAAGTCTGAGAAGATGCATGGATGATCATTTGTATGGGGACGGTTCTCCTATTGGTACATGGGAGTCTTGGATACCTATAAAGATTAACTGCTTTATTTGGAGACTTTTGCAAATCGGATCCCGGTTGCGGTAAATTTAATTGCTAGAGGGTTGAACTCGATACCTTCTGTTTGCTCAATGTGCAATTTAACGGCGGAATCCACTGTACATGTTTTTCTTGAGTGCCCAAGAACAAAAGAGGTGTGGAAGGCGATCTCTCTTTGGTGTCGATGGGATTTAACGGTTTTAAGCACTTTCGAGCAACTATTACAGGTTGCTAAGAAACCCGGAGACAAAGAAGGCAGCGGAATTTTGCATTCCATTATTTTCTCCACTATTTGGTTTATTTGGAAAAATCGAAATGCTCGGATTTTTGTAAATGGGATTCTTTCTACTCGGTTCATAGTGGATGAGATTATGATAAATCTCTTTGGTTGGATAAAGCATAGATCAACTCATAAGAATATGGTTTGGTCTGTTTGGAGAGAAACTCCTCGATCTTTCTTGTTTTATGGTTTAAAGACCAATTAAGGGGTTAAGGATTGGTTGTAATTTTTTATTTTGTGACTTGTGTAATGTTTTTGGAATTTCTCCAATTATCTGCTGGAGGTTCCTTTTTTTTAATTGAATCTTATTGTTGTTAAAAAAAAGGCAATATTCAAAAACCCATAGGTGGGCCTTTGACATGAAAAGCATCTGGACGCAAAGTTGCAGGCCCAAACATGATGAGTGGCCCACGAAAAAATCCTATCCAAGTGGATAGTTGCTAGATCCAGAAATTGACACTATTGTTTTTAGTAACGAGAACCGAGAGAAAACCATCTGTACTTGTTCCACACCCGAACCCCGATGCCCCAAAAAATAAAGTAAGCGAAAATAAAATATTTTCAGGCGGGAAGGATATCCCGAAAAGGCGAAAACTTCCTACCTAATCAATACTACACTCAACGCTCCAAACGAAAGAAATCAGATGAAAAATTGTTGACTTGTTTGACCTGTTTCCTCTAACGTTTTCCAAATTAAACATGTTCGTTTGACTTATTGGTGATAAAACACAACCCAAATTGACACATTTATAAGTAAATGTGCACTTGTGTAATTGTGTTTTGTGTGTTATGGATTTGAAACTCCTACTTTGTATCATGTATAAGGTTATGTAATAATTGTCCCTTTTCTTGTTTACGTATTTAGCGAATACTTTGGTTTGTGAAGTAATATATATGTAAATCGGATATTGTCTATATAAGCCTAGAAACTAATATTAGTTATATGACCCATCACTTATGACTTATCTACATTACATTATAATACATATAGGCAATCTTTCACTTCCCTATTTTCTCTCTCATGAGACACTTGTATATTTAATGTTGGACTGAATGCTACCTTCAATTCCATAATTCATTGCTTTGTCATTACCACATTCGTTGCTTGAGTCATTGAATCTTTCATTTGAATGCAACAGATGAATACTTTACCCTTTCCATCTACCCGCTATTGAATCCCAGATCCATTTCAATTGAAGCATACTTTAAGACCTCATCTTCAATTCACAAATCACATCTACGGATTCTAGGGTTTGCCTCCATTAGTTCAGTTTCTTATATAAAATGTTTTCCTTCGATGTATAAACGCATCGACCGAATTTCTATTGTATCCCGCCGCAACGCGCGGGCTCTCCCACTAGTTGTATTCAATGCGTATCTAAGGTTCCTGAGGGGGTGCACGGGATATCCCTCAACTTTCATGATGAAGTACAAAATTAGTGTATTTTTTTTTCTTTTCAATTTTATGTATTCAGATACCCCTGAGAAAATAGTAAAACACCTAAATTTTTCTTCTAAATTCGTCACTGCAAGGAATTACGTGTAAAGTGTAAGTTCGCATAAGTATAAGTTTACTTAGTAAGCAAACACATTCTAATAAAGATAAATAAATTTTTTAAAAAAAAGTAAATGAAAGATGGCTAAGAAAATCAAAAGAAAAGCGTGTGTGTATACTAGTCTCCATGTTAGAAGGAATTTGGGATCTTCTTTTTAACTTTTCTTTTTCTATTTTCTATGCTCTTGCTTTTATTAGTTTATACTTCCTTTTACTTTAGAGGATAGTTTTGATTCTAAAACTTAGCGAGCGATCTTTGTTTAGGGGTTTGGTTACGTGTTTGAATCCAAATCAGTCATGTGTGCGTGATTTTAGATTTGTTAGTTTGAATATGTTTGTGTATATATGCGTCTTTTAACCCGTTGGATTAAGAGGTCAACTGCTGATCTGTTTAACCTATTTTCTAAATTACCGTAGACGTCACTTTTATGCATCATCGCCAAGTGGGTAAAAAGGATTGACATGGACAATCCCATCTCAAAAACACAATTTGTAGGATCTTTCATAGATAAATGATGAAAAATGTATTTTACTCCACTATAATAATGTATAATAGTTTTATATCAACATAAAACTATATAAAAAATGTTTTTAAATTAAACATCATTTTCAATGTTGATTTTTTATATTTGCAACTAGCTATTTCTTCTTTTAAAAAGTAACTGGGAAAGAGTCGTTACTATTGATAAAAAGGTGGACCATTAAACTTACATATATTCTAGAAAAATGGGTATAGAAATTCGTCATGTTGTAAATTTCATTGCAAAAAATACTCCTTTGAATTTAATAAATGATTTATATGATATTCTTTATTTATTAAACATGAATAATTTTATGAATTCATAAAAATATCAGATGAACTATGATGATAGATGTCAAATAATAAATAATAAAGGTCGGATATGAGATGAATATTAGTAATTTTTAGTCTTCTACTCGGGTATGAGCCGAATATTAGTAATTTAGTCTTAAACTTGTTACGCAAGATCCATTAGGACCATTTGGTTCATGGGTAGATATACTTTGTAATAATTTTCATATTAAAGTATAAAAACTCTAATTTGATGATATAAAAGAATGTTTTCTTAAGAACGAGACATGATTTCTGAGAAACATTGGTGTTGAAGACCAAAGTTAATATCATTCAAACAACTCTTAGTAGCTTTGCCCCCAGGATCTCTCTAAGGGTTACCTCTGGGACCTCACCACCAAGGGTGCTACCCGCGAACCCCATTTGGTATAAGGGCTACGCGTTTAACAAACTTAAAGGTTCCATAATACATAAGTTAGAATAATTTTTATTAGGTGTGTACTATACACTTCATAACTTAATGCAATGTATACTATAGCTTCTCAATTGGTCTTAACTAAAATGGCATTAATGAATTAAAATCACCTAACATTGTAGTTATTATGTATACTCATTTGCTATCTTAGGTGATTAAAAGTTACAATTAGGATTTCCATGGCTCGAAATCGAATCTTGATCTCACCTTAAAAAGAAACCGAATTAAAATATCAAATATTCAACCGTAATTATAAAAATTTAATAATTTAAAGTTTTAACAAGCTCAACATATTAGTATACTTCTAGATTTTACAATATGGTAATATAACATGGGTAAATTGACATCACTTAACACCAGAGTGTTGTTGTACATCTTCAAGAGCTTTGTTTTTGCTAGAATGACTTAATAATGTGTCCTTCAACTTTATAAGACCATCCGTACTCGAACATTTTGGGGGCGCGTTTTGGCTCAAAACGCCGGGGAACACCGCCCCCCCCCCCCCCCCGGGTGTTTTGGGGTTTTTTTTGAACGTTTTGAGTATAACGCGGAAATTGACACAAAAATAAAAAAAAAAGAGCCGTTGTATGTATCATGCCGTTGGGATTTTTTTTTAAAAAAATATATTAATTAAATTTATACTATAAAAACAAACCAAACTCATTTTTTAAACACATTCCTCTATTCCTTCCATTTCTATATATTTTTTACTCAAATATTTCTACCAAAATGTTTCCGAATAACAACCAAAATGTTATCGGTTTCGGTCAATTTGCCCGTCAAAACAACCAAAATCCACAACCAAACCAAAATGATAATCTTAACTTTCACTTTTTGTTGACAAGACAATACTTAGATAATCATCATAGATTTATACTTGATTTCCACCCAGTTATGATTATAAATAGAAAGAAGAAACTTACAAACAAAATCAAGTATAAAATATAAATCAAATGTAAACTGAGTAAAAAAAATCTCTAATGATTATGTTATCGGTATTTCCATTGGCAACGAAAGTAAAAGTTAAATTATTACCCGTTAATGTATAATTAAAAATTTATTTTATTATTTTGAACAACAAACACACAGACACCCGTCCGAATAACAGAACATGATAACCCGACTCATCCGCACACGCGGATTGATATTATTATTTAACATTAAAATCAAATAACCGATGATTACAATAACTATAATTTGAGTCCACTTCTTGTTTGTTAGTTGGCACCAATCACAATTACATTACAATTAGAATATTCCGGCGAACTAACAGACGATCAGCCACCGGACATTTGTTGGTTTCCTTTTGTCTCTTCCATTAATCTGTCACGTCACTCGGAAGTAGAAGATCCTTTTTTTATTATTTATTTATATATACTTTTTTTTTTTCATTTCTTCTTCAACTTAATAATAAGAGTTAATGTCCATTTTCGTCCCTGTGGTTTGCTGCTTTCGCCACTTCAGTCCAAAGTTTGAAATTTTGTCAATTTAGTCCTTATGGTTTTAAACATTTGCCAATTACGTCCTCTTGTCTAACGGCATCCAACTATGCCGTTAGTTTAAGGGGTATTTTTGTCTTTCTCCTGTTTATGTTTAGTTAATGGCCAGTTTCGTCCCTGTGGTTTGATACTTTTGCTACTTCAGTCCAAAGTTTGAAATTTTTTCAATTTTATTTTTAATTTATTCAGTTTTTTTTCTTTTTTTTGTCTATAGCCCTTAAGAGCATAATCCAAGCCCAAAACCATCGAGCATCAACCAAACAGGTTTACGTTTACTCTGTCGATAACAATAATCATACCCTCCTCGTATTTAGTTTCTAGACATTTTCTAAACTCTCTCCCATGGTGGAATTCATTGGTAAAGTGGTCAAGGTAATTCCCTAAAACCGTACTATACCGATAAATTAAAATCGTTTATTTGGTTAATGCATAATAGTTACGGTTTAGAGATTAACATATTGTAGCAAAAATCTTGGTCGAAATCACATCAGGAGGTGGAATATCCAGCATTTCCATGTTTGCTCTAGAAATCGATACACTAGATCGTATGTGTGTTCTTTAAATTGTGGTGTTGTTCTTGAATTCTTTATATCGACTACAATTCTAGGGTTGAATTCGACGAATTCAAGAACAATACCAAGATTTGAAGAACACACATGCGATTTAGTGCATCGATTTCTTGAGTAAACATGGAAATGCGGGATATTCGACCTCTTGATGTTGATTTCGACCCTGATGTTTGCTACGATATGTTAATCTCTAAACCCTAACTATTATGCATTAATCAGAGAAACGATTTTAGTTTTTTCGTATAGTTCGGTTTTAGGAAATTACCGCTGACCACTTTGCCAATGAACTCCATTATGGACTGATGTAGCAAAAAAAAATACTGAATAAATTAAACATAAAATTGAAAATTTTTCAAACTTTGGACTGAAGTAGCAAAAGTATCAAACCACAGGGATGAAACTGGCCATTAACTAAACATAAACAGGAGAAAGACAAAAATACCCCTAAAACTAACGGCATAGTTGGATGTCGTTAAACAGGGGGACGTAATTGGCTAATGTTTAAAACTATAAGGACTAAATTGACAAAATTTCAAACTTTGGACTGAAGTGGCGAAAGTAGCAAACCACAGGGACGAAAATGGCTATCAACTCTAATAATAATAATAACTTGGAATAAAATGAACCCACAAGACCTGGTCAACTTTCAATCCTCCTATG
Organism: Bidens hawaiensis; assembly: GCF_021521415.1. Classification (NCBI taxonomy): domain Eukaryota; kingdom Viridiplantae; phylum Streptophyta; class Magnoliopsida; order Asterales; family Asteraceae; genus Bidens; species Bidens hawaiensis. Next base: position 223,021 of record NW_027491709.1, read on the forward strand.
TCATACTATCACACTTTGTATTTCACGTCTGGAAGACAAACACCCATTATTCAAACTTGTTTAAATTGCCCAAAAATCTATGCTTTTTCATCTTGCACACCAAGTGTTTGATGAATTGCCTCAAAGAAGTTTAAAGCTTTTTTCTTGAGTTCAGTCTTGGTTTGGCGTATTTGGGTATGATTTATTGGTTATATCTTGTTGATTAAGCTTGATCTTGGCGGGATTATTCGAGGCCCGAATTGTCCAAAATATATGCTTCATCATCATCCTTGCCCACCAAGTGTTTGATGAATTACCTGACTGGAATAAAAAGTTTTTTTCTTGGTTTTAGTCTTGGTTTGGCGTATTCGGGTATGATTTATTGATTAAATCTTGTTGATTGAGCATGATCTTGGGACATAATTCCGGTTTTTTCGTCTTCGGTGTGTGTTATTAGTTTTGTTTATCTACTGTTTAATTGGTTATATGTTATAAAAATTGTTACTTTTTCATTTGAGTGGTCAAGAAATGGAGGGTAAAAGTTATTCTGATGTTTATGAAGCTGATGAAGCTACTAGTAGTGTAACGAAAGATTCGTTAAGTTACTCGGAGTTATCTCACTCTACGCGCAAGTTAAGTTCGGTTCTTGGTGAGTTTAAGAAAAATAAGATCATGGAGTCTTCTCCGATTAGAAAAGCTGTTGAGTCTCTTGAAACCGAGTTGAAAAAGGCGAAGGCTTTGGTAGCAAGTCCACGTTACGCATCTTCACCGTGTAAACGAATTGAAGAAATCACGGAAAATCTTGGCAGATCGATAGGCCTTGTGTTGTTTGCTAGTCACGATGTGTCGATGCACGGGAAAGAAAAGCTCGAGGTGTTAAGGCGGGAACTGATGAGTGTTGGGCAGTTTAGTGCTGCAAGTTCGGATAGTAAATCGGATTTTTTGGATGATGTTGTTACAGAAGAAAATGATGATGATATTGTTGAGGAGATTATTGAAGTGGAAAAAGAGTTTTCGTGTTCTACTGTTGAAGATATTGTTTTGTATCTCAAGTGCGGGAATGATGAACAGTTAAAAGTTGCACTGTTTGCATTGAACACATTGATATGTGATGATAAGGTTTCTTGTGAATGGGTTGATACTGAAGGCGTTATACCGATTTTGTTTAGCCGGTTAAATTCTACAAATTCAGTTAATCGGTTGAGTATCATTAAAAATTTGAGAATCATCATTGCACAAAATAATGAAATCAAGGTATGTTTTTTAATACTCTAAGAGTGTGTCTTTTGAAGTACTACTACAGTAATTTGTGTGTTTTGACTATGAAGCTTAACTTTACTTTTTATTTTATTTTTTTGCATGTGTGGCCTATAATATAATGTTGTAATTTGTGAAATATGATTAAAGTTTCGATCTTTTTTTTTCTGTTGCAAAAAGTTATAAATTTTGAAGATTTAGTGAGATCTTGTTTTATGCATTGGTAAATTATTAACGTATTTATTTGATCCGTTGAGATAAAGCATGACCTAAGTCAACCCGTTTGTAACTAAACGGGTCAAAATTGTCACTTTTACTGTTATTGTGTGTATATTTTACATAGCTAAATAACATGCAGGGCAAGATGGCAGAGGTTGACTTTTTGTCAGCACTGGTCAAATCGTTGACTCGGGATGCAGATGAACAGAGGGAAGCAGTAGGCTTGTTATCGACTTTGTCTGATGTGTCAGCTGTGAGAAGAAGGATTGGAAGAATTCAAGGGTGTATAGTTATGTTAGTTGCTATTTCTAACGGTGAAGATCAAACAGCTTCTCATGATGCAGGGAAGTTGTTGGCTGCTTTATCAAGTAGTACCCAAAATGCCCTTCATATGGCAGAAGCTGGTTATTTCAAACCATTAATCAAGTACTTAACCGAAGGTAACTTAGTTAAACCTTCATTGACAGTTTGTCGGTTTCCACGCATTTGCTTATGAGCTGGTTATTCGGGTCGTGTTTTATCTCAAATGGGTTAATTCGGGCTGTGGTTTATCCAACAAGTTAATTCGGATTGGGTTTTATCTTCGGATCGTGTTGAGCGGGTCAATTGGATTGTGTTTTTAATTCAAATGGGTCAATTCGGATTGTGTTTCATCCCAATAGGGTCTATTCGGATTGTCTTTAACGGGTCTATTCGGATTGTATTTAGCGGGTCTATTCGGATTGTCTTTAACAGGTCAATTTGGTTGTGTTTTTATTTCAAGCAGGTCAATGCAAATTATGCTTAATGGGTCAATTTGGATTGTGTTATATTTCAGTTGGATCAATTCAGATTGTGTTTTATCTCAAACGGGTCAATTTGGATTGTGTTATTTCACAAATGGGTCAATTTGGATTCTTGTTTATCTCAAACGGGTCAATTCAAAATTATTCTATCTCAAACAGTTCAACTCTGATTGTGTTTTTTTCTCAAATGGGTCAAATAAAATACTTTCTTGATACGATTTCAGGGTCCGACATGAGTAAAGTTCTCATGGCAACAGCAATTTCAAGAATGGAACTTAGTGACGAAACCCGAGCTTCCATCGGAGAAGACGGTGCAATTCCACCATTAGTCAAAATGTTCAAAGAAGGAAAACTTGAAGCCAAATTATCATCATTAAGTGCACTACAAAATCTATCAACTTTAAAAGAAAACACAAAAAGATTAATCAAGTCCGGAATCGTACCCTCACTCCTTCAACTATTATTCTCCGTGACATCAGTTCTCATGACTCTTCGCGAACCCGCATCCGCCATTTTAGCCCGAATCGCCAAGTCAGACGATATGCTGGTCAACCATGATATCGCTCTCCAAATGTTCTCACTTCTTAATCTTTCGAGTCCCATTATTCAAATCCACCTATTGGAGGCTTTAAACAGCATCGTTTCGCAACCGAGAGCATCAAAAGTCAGAAGAAAAATGAAAGAAAACGGGTCGATTCAGCTTCTATTACCCTTTCTTACCGAACAGAATCCCAAAATTCGAATCGGTGCGTTTAATTTCATCTACACTTTGTCTAAAGAGTTATCAGATGAACTTATGGAGCAACTGGGAGAAACGCATATTCATACAATTGTAAACGTCCTTTCGTCTTCAACGTCCGAGGATGAAAAGGCGATAGCTGCTGGCATTCTGTGTAATATTCCTGTTAATGACAAGAAAGCTACCGACTTACTCAAAAAGGCGAATTTGTTACCCATTCTTGTGTCAATAATGAACTCAAAACAGGCAGGTTCAACGACTCCGTTATCGTCACAATTGATTGAGAATATTGCAGGGGTATTAATTAGATTTACAATCACATCAAATGTGAAGTTACAGCTTTATGCGGGTGAACATCGGGTAATCCCAGTTCTTGTAAAGATTCTGTCAGACGGACCGATAATTGCTAAATGCAGGGCTGCAACTTCATTAGCTCAGTTATCGAAGAACTGTTTAAATCTCAGAAAGTCAAAGAAGTCAACGTGGCTATGCGTTCCTCCGTCTGCAGAAGCCTTTTGTGAAGTTCATAACGGTTACTGTTTTGTGAAATCCACTTTCTGTTTGGTGAAATCTGGTGCGGTTTCTCCATTGATTAAAATCTTGGAAGGCGATGAGCGGGAAGCTGATGAAGCGGTTCTCGAGGCGTTATCGACTCTTTTGGACGATGGTATATGGGAAAACGGGTGTGGGTTTCTTGAGAAAAAGGAGGGAATTGAAGCAGTTATAAAAGTGGTGGAATCCGGGAGTGTGAAGACGAGAGAGAAAGCTGTTTGGATATTGGAACGGGTTTTTCGGGTTAAAGAATATCGGGCGAAATACGAAGCAATGGCACAAGTGGTGTTGATTGATCTTGCACAGAATGGTGAGGCACAGTTGAAACCAACAGTTGCTAAGTTGTTAGCTCAACTTGAACTCTTGCAGGCTCAATCTGATTACTTTTGATTTAAATTATTACTTTTTTTCAAATTATTTGTTTCAACTTTTTACCATCTTATATTCATTTTTGGTGTTCTTGATTTTATATACAAAGTTGTGTTACTGGATTGTACTGTACAAATAAATATATGAAAGTGAAAGTTGAAAAATGTTGCATTTTCTGTATAATAATATAATTTTCTGAAGCAAACAAATATTTGTGTATTTATGATAACAAGTTGTTGAACACAAAGCTTGCAGATATGCAAATAAACAATTTGTGATCCGAGAAGACCCTAGCTTTGCTATTGGTGGGATATACTGAGTACGATGATGATGATGATGAAGTGATCCGAGAAGACTTTTCTGTGTAGAGTATAAGTTATAATATGATAAAGAGCCGACGAATCGACTACATATGGAAAACAAAAATAAATGAATAGCTGGTCCAACGATAGCTGTATGACTTCTCTTATGGGAGATCATGGGGTTCAAGTCTTGTATGGAGCATGTTGTTCTGCGTTAAATGTATCAAGGCGGCAACCATGACATTTCAACCCGTTCAAGCTGGTCGTTAGAAATTAACATAATCAAGGTAGACTTTAAGAAGACTAACGAGTACAAATTCATCATTACATAACTTTAAGATATGGGAATGCTTCAAAGAATAATGATAGGTGAGAATATGGATCATAGAAATCTACATGTCAATTTACCTCCACTTAAAAAGACTTTACAAGACTTTAGCATATACACTATTTACATGTATGCAATCATCACAGCCTCCATATCCTCATCATACATTTTAAAGATAATATAAAAACATACATCTTTACCGTCCGTAGTTGCCATGAAAGATGTGCCAACTCGATGATACAAGTCATGATGACTTGTACTTCATATTCCACTCGATTATGATGAGCCATAAAGTTTTTCACACCGAGAAATGAACTCATTCGGTGGGATTTAGGAATAGTGTTTTGTTTACCAAGGATCCGTGTTGTTATATAGAGAACTTGCAATTGACGAAGGTCTAGTCCAATCATCCTCCATTAGAATAAGATTAAGTCGAATGATTAACTTTTCTACAGCTTCTTCCTCCATTTTTGTCAACAAATCCAGTGATTGCGTCACTTTCTGCAATCAACTCTCTCATAAATTTTGAGGATTTATGATATTAAGAAACGAAAATTGCCAAAAATCATATTTTTCTGTACCTTTGATTCCTGATATAACTTAAGGTATTGCAAAGATTCATTGTAGAATCCACAGTGATACAACAGAACACCATAATCTCTTAGTTCAGTAGGATCAGCTTCTAGAACGATGAGCCGCTCACATGCTGCTCAACAAAAAAATATATATTATTAACATATTTAATACATGTTAAGAGCAAGAAATGAAAAACAATATACCAGAGAGCGCACGCCTTATATCCCCAAACCGAACACTGGTCCAAACACCACGTTCTAGCCTATGTCTAGCAGCCTTTGCAGATGCAAGCTCCAAACCACTATAGATATATATAAAAAAAATCACAAAACTATATTCTTCAAATATAATATAATATATATTTTATCTAAATAAAATAATTGAAGGACCTTTTGTCAACATTGGCTGATCTATCAGAACAGTGTGCAGCCTCTGCTGCTCTTAGAAATGGACTTTTACTCTGGTCAAGTTGAAATGGCCAAAAAGCATCCTTTAAATCTCTTAAAATCTGCAAATAATATTAACTATTAAAATGGAAAGTGCAGAACTAATAAAATGGATATGATAAATAGTAAATGAACCTGCAGGCCACCTTCAATAACAGGAATTCAGTTGTCACAATATGTTCTTGATCATAAGCTTCAACATCAAATTTGAGGAGACCCCATAAACGTAGCGTTTTCAGGATCTCAGAATATATCAGTGAAAGCATAGATGTTGACCCCACACGATGAGTCAAAACCTGAATGGAAAATAATCAATGAATAATGCTTAATATTGTAAATACATAGTAACATGTTATAAAGAAATAAATAGTCCTACTGAATGAAGATAAACTGCTCGCTGTTCCATATGGTTGCTTGACTTGGTCCTACGAAAGCCCTGAATAAAACAAAAAAAAAAACAATAATTTCATGTGTTTTGGTAAAGAAACTAGGCCTGTAAACAAACCGAACGTTCATGAACAGTTCCGCGGGAAATTCATTTATTCGCTTATTTAATAAATGACCAAACATGAACAAATTTTTTTTGTTTTAACTAAACAAACGAACACGAACACACGTATTGTTCGGTTATTTATGCTCGTGAACGTTCATTCAATTATGTTTGTTCGTTTAAATGTTAATAAATACACAAGTAGTTGTATTTATATGAATATAAACATAAAGGGGGCTCGTTTATATGTGTGTGTGAGTATTTATTTTTATTGGAAACAACTAAACTATCGTGATGTAGTAGACTTGTTCGTTTATGTTAGTTCAATTATGTCTGTTTAAGTTTGTTTGTTTAAGTTCTTTTGCGTCTGTCAACTGCCCGTGTATGTTTTAAATGGTCGAAAATGAACGAACACAAACAATTTTCTTAATGAACGAACACGAACAATTTGTGTTCGGTTAAAGTTAAATAAACGAACATAAACATGCCCCGTTCGTGTTCGTTCGGTACGTTTACAGGCCTAATGGAAACAAATGACATGAAAACATAAATGTTAACTAACTATATATATATATACCTTATCAACATACATGTACCGGTCTAGACACTCGAGGAAAACATCAGGAGAAGATGTAAATGATGAACTGTATAGTGAGCAATAACCCATAGAAAGATGATTCAATCTTTCAACAAAAGCATCAACAGGAAGTGGTACAGATGAGTGAGAAAAGAGCGAGTCGTCTTCTGCAGCTATAAAAAGCGCTGTTTTTCCTAAATCAACCTCACCATTGATGATTATGCTTGTTTCCCTCTCGGTTTTTGACAATTTCTTGATCTGTGAGCAGAATCCCTCCCTTGCTTCCTGTTGCAGATATTAATCTTGAGCATGTTGTAAAAATTGCAATTATGCGCCGAATAATCAGCAATTAATCAGGGCTACCAATTCGATTTCACCAGTCAAAAACCGGTCAAAACAATTGGTCAAAACTCAAGCAACATTGGTCAAATTTCTGTCAAGATCTTTAAAGTCTTTGAAAAGTTATATATAAAATTTTGTGTATATAATGAAAAACTACATATAAAATTCCAATCCAATTAAACCCAACTAATCCCTATTAACCGGTAGTTGGTACCTAGGGGTGGGTGCAAACAAGCCAATTTGCTTGCGAGCTACTGAAGCCCGGATCGATAAAAAGCTCGAAACGAGTCGAAACTTTTCGAGTCCGTGCCAAGCCTGAGCCTAAAATAAAGCTAGTTTAGTTATGATCCTCCTGAGCTCGAGCCTTGTATGGGAAGCTCGTTTAGACTCGTCGAGGCTTACAAGCCTTGTGCATTTTTAAGATTTTCCTCTTTTGGATTTCTATGTATTGAGCTGAGCTTTGGCTCGTTTAAGACTTTCTCAAAATATATAATAAAAATAATAAAGAGAAAAGCGTATATAAGTTACTTAATAAATAATAAACGAGCGGATCCTGAGCCCAAGCTTTGGAAAACAACTAATGAACCGACCTCGAGCTCTGGTAAGTCAAAACGGCTCGGCTCCTTTACACCTCTATCGGTACGTCGCCGCCTAACTAAAGCCTAGCGAGTTATACAACACTGTTCATCAGACAACCCTAATAATTCTAACAACTTACATATCATTTAGGGAACATAGAAAGCTATTTAATTGTTTATGATATTATAACAATAGAGATGAAATTGAAATAATAATAATAATAATAAGTACCCTAGCATAGGTAGTGTTGAATCCGGACGAATCGAGAGCATGATGAAGAACGAAATTGAGGTGTTTTAGTGGTGGTTTGAAAGTGCATCGACAGACATAATTAGATGATGGTGGTGTTGAGGATTCAGAAGCTGATGATGATTGAAGAACAGAGGTGCCTATAATCCATGGAGAAGAAGATAACAACAACCCAACACTCATTTTGTTAATTTGGATACTGTTATTATTATTCAACAACAAGAAGAAAAAGATATTATGCACCGCTGCTTGTTGATATTTTAGATATTAAAATAAGATAAGAGTCACATTTAACTTCTCGTTGTTCAGGGAAAGTTAACGTACAAAAGTAATTAACTTATGTATGGTATATATAATTACTCTATTCAATTCTTATAACTAGTATGTTAATTTTATTTGTATTTGATTCAAACTTTATATAATATTATTTGTAGTTTAGGTTACTTGTTTTTTTTTTCACATCTAATTTGAATCATTGACAACTTCTCTTTTTTAACTTGGAAGTAAGTAAATGGTTATTGACTATTGGTGTCTCTATCAGAGAACCACGAAAAAGTAATATGCATCTCACGTTACTACAACCATATAGATGAAAACACTCCATAAAAAGTGTGTCATGGTTTCATATTAAAATTAAATAAAGGAAAACAATATTTTTAATAGAATCTATCAAAAGTGGGTAAATTTGTAAAATAAAATAAAATAAAATTTAAATAGAGAGAAATATGCAATAGAATATATAAGTTAGGTAAATATACAATTAAAAAGTTAGAGATGAGGAAATAATGAAATATGTATTTGAATTTATGGGTTGGGTAAATATGCATTTAAACATTTAGAGCGAGAGAAATATATCATTGTCTTTAAAATTTAACTAATACAATATCATTCTTTCTTTAGATTTGAGCTCTTTTTCAATTGAATTCTATTTGACTCGAAACAGTAATGAATTAACACCCAAGCCAACCTTGATTACTTACTAAAATTAGTTTGAATCCAACCACGTCGGAAGCGAACGGTACATTAATTGACGATTAAACATTTAACTAAATACTATTTTTTAGTAACTATCATCATCATCATCATCATCATCATCATCATCGTACTCAGTATATCCCACCAATAGCAGAGCTATAGTAGGGTCTGAGGAGGGTAAGATGTAGACAGCCTTACCTCTACCCCACAAGGATAGAGAGACTGCTTCCGGTGAGACCCCCGGCTCGATAGTAGTTTTGCATCAAGCCTTGGACATAAGGCACATAGCACTCAATCATCGGGACACCGGCTGATCGGTGCATGTACCCTTGTCATTCGGCTATCAACGCCACTACATGATGCCTGATTAACCGTCCGTCACTTTTAACGTTATTTTCACGAGATTAGTAAAATAACGTCAAAATTAGTGCAATTTCACTTTTGCCCACCCGAGGGTTCACACATATATATATCATATGTGCGCACCGCAAGCAGGGCTAAACTTTGGGTTATAACTTTGGGTTTATTTCATAATCAAACCTAACAAAGCAACCTTTTTCAACCAATTTAAATCACAATTATCATAAATTAATAAAAGTTATAGTAACTTAATATTATTTCAAAAAGCCTAACGGTAACGAGCGGGAAAATAGTTATCATTTTAAATCCCACCTTAACACAATATTCAATTCTCCATATTATTCTCTTCCATTTGATCATCTTTTACTTGTTTCAGTTACAAATTTCTAAATCATTATAATATTTTGTGAATTTTAAAACCCTTATATTCTAAATAGTTTCCTAGTCCTAGAATTCGTGCTATCACCGATCGGGTGGTTAAACCCTAAACTTTATTTGTGCCGTTTAGTAGTAGAATTTAGAGACTATGGGTGTCGAGAATTATCATGTGATCGAGCTTGTAGGAGAAGGATCTTTCGGTAAAGTATACAAGGGAAGACAAAAGTTCACCCGCCAGGTATTCGTCTTCATGATTACTTTCGTATTATTAATGTAGTAATATTGTATTGTTTGTGTATTTACAATAGACCGTCGCGATGAAATTCATACTTAAGCATGGTAGAACCGAAAAGGACATTCAAAACCTTAGACAAGAAATTGAGGTGATATTAATATGTTATTAACTTATTATTTATATGTTTAACTTGTCTAGTATATGTTTAACAATTTGATTCTTACTTTTTGTAGATATTGAGAAAACTGAAACACGAAAATATCATTCAGATGCGGGATTCATTCGAGAGTCCACAAGAGTTTTGTGTTGTTACTGAATTTTCTCAAGTAACTAGCTTTGTTTGATCTAGATCGTTTATACATATATTACAATTTACAACTAGTATTGTAAGTTTTACTTCGTATATATTGATCGAATGCATTTTAATATATAGGGTGAATTGTTTGAAGTTCTTGAACATGACAAGTGTCTTCCTGAAGATCAAGTGCAAAAAATTGCAAAGCAATTGGTACAACTTATATATATATTTATATACACATGTTCTTATTATTATATGTTACCAACATCTTTTTATATACAATATGTTTATGCTTTTTTGAATTTTTAGGTGAGGGCATTGCATTATTTGCATTCCAACCGTATAATTCATCGTGACATGAAACCGCAGAACATCTTGATTTGTGAAGGGGGTGTCGTTAAGGTTGGTTGCTCGTTGGCAACTCAAAACAACTTCGTATTTTTTTAGTATATATTCGTGTTTTGTTGTTTAACCATTACTCTTTCCCGAATGAAATAGCTATGCGATTTTGGATTCGCACGTGCTATGTCAAATAATACAGTCTATCTACATTCAATAAAAGGTACACTTAGCTTTGTTACCATTCTTTTGTAATCTTTTTTAAATATTAATTAAATAGTTATTCGTTAATCTTTTTTAGGTACTCCGTTGTATATGGCCCCGGAACTTGTACAAGAGCAACTCTACAACCACACCGTCGATCTGTGGTCCCTCGGGATCATTCTGTAAGCTATTTACTTCGTGAAAAACTGTACGACTCGTAAATTTGAATTCTTTTGTTATATATTTTCAGGTATGAATTATTTGTCGGCCAACCTCCTTTTTACACGAATTCAGTATATAAACTTATCCGACATATCATCAAGGATCCGGTTAAGTACCCCGAAACCATGAGTGCAAACTTCAAAAGCCTCCTTAGGGGGCTGCTTAATAAGGTATTATTATAAATCTATGAATAATTTTATATATTTTATATAAATTGTATGCTTTTTTTTGTTTGAATATGATCAACATGCAACGTTTTCAAACTCGCGAGCAGGATCCTCAAAGCAGGCTGACGTGGCCCAAGCTTCTCGATCATCCATTTGTTGCAGAAACTCTTGAAGATATTGAGGCTACGGTACTTATCTTCTATTATCTTTTAAGTCGGGTTCTTAAGCGTGTGAATCTTATGTTAATGAATTAGAAGGAGCTTCGTGCCAACACTGCTGCGTCTAGAGGAAGTGATGACGGTCTGATCTCTGCAAGTACGCAAACAGTTATCTTATATCTGTTCATATAAATATTCATGTAAAGATGCATGATTGGTTCTATTCTCTTATCAGGTTGCCAGTTATTGGATAAATTGGAAAATAGTTCTCGCACCGTTAATGGTGCCAAGTTAATCAGTCGAGATAAAGAAGCACTATCGGTTATCTTGATGCCTCTTAAAAACCGACAATGCAGGTAAACAACTAAACATATTTTTTCTTAAATTCCTGAATATTTTCTGAAGTGTAAAAGGAATTAACGTACGGTTACACTTTGGTTTCAGAGATCAAGATGTTATGTCTGCAAACCAGTCTTTGAATATTATTTCAAACTTAGCTGCTGCTGGTGCCATTAATTCTACTCGGGTTCTTGACGAAATTTTTTCGGAAGTTATAAGCTTTACTAATAATATTCTTCGCCTAAAAAAGTCGGATCATAATGACTTGCTGGTAAAGGTATGTTACTCTCTCTGCATTTTATGTCGGTTTTCAAAATGTGTCCAATTTATTATTAAAATGCTTATCATTTACATATGCAGTGTTTCTCGGTTATAAAAAAGTTGTTGGATAACTGTGGCAGTGCGTTTGGAGATTTTTTATACATCAGGCGCTCGGTTGCTATATTGGAGCTTTATAAAGAGGTTTTTAGTATTACAGAAGATGCATCTGGAAGACTTTTATATGAATCAATAGCATGCATTATTGTTATAATATCTCGAACAACCAATGGTCTTAAAGAGATATTAAATCATGCTAAATCATCAGGATTAGCTGATACTTTGGTATCACAGTTAGTGACTTGTGGCACGAGTCTAATGTCTGGCTCGTCAAGTTTGTTACGTGTCGCTTGTGAAGCGTGTATGGCTATTTGGTCATTGATAGATGCGTTTGGTGCAGATTCTGAAAAAGTAGTTATTGCGGTTACACAAGCATTCCTCGGATCCAAAGCTGTACAAGTTGCGTTTTACTACTGTCTTCGCCAACGCCTCGAGGCTTCATGGTCTTCTGCTATTCAGATCATCTTAAGGTGTTGCATGCATAATAGCTCGGTCTGTCGCGTTCTATGCGGTGATGATAATACAATTATTTCAGAGATTTTTTCAATATTGTCTCTTCGTGCTTCCATGGACAAAAACAATCCGAAAAGTAAAATATCCGATCCGTGTGCTCTAGTTCACCATTCCTGCCTTTTACTTGCTGCAGTTGCACAGTCCTTAAAGTCAACCGGGCCGAATTCTGCAGTTTTCATACTTACATCATCACCAAAAACACATCAATCTCGCATATCTGATCTCGCCCACCATTACTCGTCATGTGATAGAATGCAGCCTCATTCCATGTCTGCCATGCTGGCACTTGCTTCTATTTTGTCACTTGACAATAACTCTTCTGTTGAAACATCAATATCAGAAATAGCATTGCCTTTAATTCCCAAAAGTGTCACACTTTGCGGTTATTTAAGTACTTTAACAGATAATAATAATAATAATAATAACAATGCAAGACAGCTCTCGTATTGGCACGGGTTTAAAGATTGCTATGTAGGTCTGTCATATTATAAATTAACACGAGGCGGCCCGTTAGCAATCCCAACAGTCGTGTGCCAGTGGTGTTCCTCAAACTCTTATTGATTTGTAAACAACAACCGTTCAGATCAAAACGAAATCGGACTATCACCTGTTGGAGTTGTATGGGCTGTTTCTTCACTGTGTCAGTGTCTGCCAGGTGGCACTACAGCTTTTTGTCAAGTTTTGCTTAAACGGGATCACGTGAAGCTTGTCTCTGGTTTAATATCAGATGAACATCTTAATCTTATAAGACGTTGGGGTGGGCCCGGTGGAGGGGACAACGGAATCAGAGAGACAGTTAATTCTGTTATCAGTCTTCTCTCATTTCCGTTTGTAACGGTTCAAAATGCAACAAATTTACATGATGACAAAGAGTTGGTTAAATATATTCAAATTCTTCTAGAGGTGAATATTTTCTTAATATATGTACAATTTATTTCAATTAATATTTTTTATATAGATACTGGTTTTGCTTTTGAATATGCAGGTGGGAATTCCAGTTTTAATAATTCAGTGCTTGAAACATGTGGACTTAAAGAATGCTGCAAGACCCGTTGCGTTTCTAGCCCAAATGACAGCGCATAAGCCACTGGCTGGACAACTCGTTGGCAACGGTCTGTTAAGTCCAAATACGATGAGGTGGTTACTAGATGATTCTTCACCGAGAGAAGTCAAACTGGATGGTCTAACGATAGTTTCAAATCTCGCGCGTATGCGTGAGGTCAGTTCTTGTTGACTAATATATTTTTGACAAATGATTTTTACTAATTTGAATTAAAATTAAAAAACAGGATTTTTATGAGCATATAAAAGGAGCAGACATCTTAGAACTCTTGAAAGGCTTTCTTACTCACGAAGATCCGAATATGCGCGCCAAGGCATGCAGTGCTTTAGGAAACATGTGTCGATACAACGACTTCTTCTATCACTTGTTGGTACATAAATAATATTACAACAATAACGTTACAAAAATAATATATATCACACCGACGCATTTTTTTCTCGTTTCTTATAGGCAGAGCATAATATTGTTAGTCTCGTAGTTGATCATTGCTATGACAGCGACAAACACACACGTAATTGTGCTTCTTTTGCAGTAAGACAACTAACATTCTATTTTTTTCATTACAATATGTTTATGTTGTATTATTATTTAGTACTTGTTTGACCTTTTTTTAAATAGATTGGTAATGTCACATATCATAATGACTTCTATCATGAACAACTGAGGGTAATCATCCCTCAACTTGCAAATTTGCTGCTATCAGAAGACGAAGAAGACACGACAAAGAGAAACGCGTCGGGTGCTCTTAGCAATCTGGTTCGCCACTCCAACAAACTTTCTCATGATATGGTTTCTAAAGGAGCATTGCAGGTAGTACTTTTGACTATTAAAAATTTATAATTTTATTATTATTATTATTATTATGATTATTATTATTATTATTATTATTATTATTATTATTATTATTATTATTATTATATGATTATTGACTAACAACATATGCAGGCTTTGTTGAAGTTGGTGGAAAATTGTTCTGTTGTTTGTCTCAATCCTAGCAATGAGTCACTTATTAAAAGAGCTCTTATTGCATTGTTTAATATGTGTGCTCATATGCCTTGTCGAGAGTTCATGCGCGCATCTGATCGGTACCAAGTAATTGAAACGTTCTGTGAGTCAAGAGATGAATGGATTGTCGAACGTGCTTCTGCCATTCTCAAAAGAATCTCTCAACCGTGACGGTGTTTGTATATCTTTGCTTGCTTAGTGAGTTAGTTCAAATCAACTGTTTATTATGTATACACAAGGAGAATGTTTTTTTGTGTGTTTATTTCTCTAACACCAAAATTCATTACATTTAAGCTCATGTCATAACAAGTTCCTAACACTATCATGTTAACCCGAGTCACCCAACGACCAACGGTACAAAGCACCTTAGTCGGAGCACATTTGAGTCTTTGACGTGTTCACAGACGCATACTTATCAGGTTTGCGCAACTCTGCCCGAAGGCCATACATACAAGTAAGCACCGAACGCATAACCAAACAAGTAACATGCACGATACTATAATTAAATCAACATTTGTTAAATCAATCAATATGTACATGCAACATTTGACAATACCTAAATATCTACCGCATAGTTTAAAACAATCTATTTAGCGTTACCACGGCCCGTAACATTCCAAACCGACAACTCAACAAGAGTGATCGAGACCGATTCGAGATGTTCAATCTCCTAATAGACCCGTAGAGTAGATTAGGCACCAAAAACAAGGAAGAATATGAGAAACCGAAGTTTGAACAACTTTTCGATGACTTTTTGTATTCTTTTTCTCTAACGAAGATTACAATATATATAAAAAAAAACAATGTGTAAAAATAGTCAAAGATAAACTATAAACAAGCTTAATTAGAAAACAATAAGAAAAGTAAATATTAAATATACTTGCTCATAACTCGATTTCAATAATCAAACCATACACGGTGTATATAGACCAAACATAAACACGTTTGTATCTATCTAGAATTCCTAAACAATAGGTAAATCAATTAATTCGTTAATTAATTAAATAAACCTAACAACATAAACCGAAATGTATAAGGAAGTATTAAGACTCAATATATTCTTTAAATAACTTATGTCTTGTTCACCAAGTTACTTGCTTTGTACTTCAAGGAACTTCATTTGTAATTGTCGTTCAAAAACCTGTCTTAGCCCAAAACCCGACCAAACCGAACCACCTTCCAAAACAAGGTTAAAACAATTGTGAACCTGACCCGACCCGACCCGACCCAGAAGGTAAATTAGGAAAGAAAGGAAAGAATGAGCCCTAAAAGGTTGAATAGATGCGTGTATCGTCCTCCCTATATATTCAATCCTTCACCTCACCCCCCCCCCCCTTTATTATTATTATTGGAGTATTATTTAACCCTACCTTTACCTTACCTGCAAATCTTCAACCTCAAAGGGCACATCAGAAAATAATAACCTTTACCCACTTTCGTACGAACATCAATCAATCAGGTACTTGCGTCTTACTTCACTCTTTTTATTATTATTATTATTATTCAATCATTCAATTCTTTCTTTCTTTCTTACACTCTTTACGACACCTATAAAGCCTTACTCTTTTGAATATTAATTTAATTATAATTATAATTATAATTATAATTAGTCGATTAAACTCAAGATTAGTTTGATAAATGTTTGATTTTCATGGATTAATGCTGTTTCCCATCTGGGTTTTGTTTTTGTATTGCCGGTTTCTAGGGTTTCGATTTTTCTTGATTTTGATGGGTTTTTGTGGTTTTTTTATTTGTAATTGATTGAATGTAGCCATGTAGGGGTGTGTAAGGTTTTTGGGTTGGGTTGGTTTTGGGCTGAAACCGAACAGGATACTGAAAATTGGGTTTTTGAATTTTTGAAAACCGTTTGGTTTCGGTTTGGTTCAGTTTTGGTTTCTGAATTTTTGAAAACTGTTCGGTTTCTGGTTTTTGGGTTTGGGTTTGGATTCAGTTCAGTTTCGGTTTTTTCGGCTTTCGTTTTGGGTTTGGATTCAGTTCAGTTTCGGTTTTTTCGGCTTTCGTTTTGGGTTCGGTTCAGTTTCGGCTTTTGAAATTTTGAAAACTGCTTGGTTTCTGGTTTTTGGGTTTGGGTTTGGGTTCGGTTTAGTTTTGGTTTTTGAGTTTTTAAAAATTGCTTTGGTTTCGGTTTAGTTTTGGTTTTTGAATTTTTAAAAATTGGTTGGTTTCGGTTTAGTTTTGCTTTTTGAATTTTTGAAAACGGTTTGGCTTCAGTTCAGTTTCGGTTTTTGAATTTTTGAAAATCGTTTGGTTTTTGGCTTTTTTTGTTTGAGTTTAGTTCAGTTTCTGTTTTTGAATTTTTGAAAATTGTTTAGTTTTGGTTTGGGTTCGGTTCAGTTTCAGTTTTCGAGTTTTTGAAAATCGTTCTGTTTTGGTTTTTTGGTTTGGTTGTGTTTGTTTTTGTTTTTGTGTTTTTAGGTTTTGTCATTTGCGCTTAAAATTCCAGGCTCTAAGTCATTTTGTTAATTAATAATTAATTGATTATTATACATTTAAGTTACATCTTTATTAAATTCATATAAATTACTTAAAATTAAAAAAAAAATGAAAATCTATAAATTAAGTTCGTTTTTTTTTTCTGTTTTTGTTAATTAATAATTAATTAATTTGATTATTATGCATTTTGGTTAAAATATTTAAGTTACATTTTTATTAAATTCGTATAATTTACTTAAATAAAAAAGTGGAAATCTAAAAAATCGGTTCAGTTTTTTTTTATTACATGCGAAGTTTGGTTTTTTCAAAAAACATAAAACCGAATTGTCGGTTAATGTTTCGGTTTGGTTTTGGATAAGTTTTTTTCGTTTCACGCGCACCCCTAACTGAATGTTTGTGTTGACAGAGATGGCAATTGTGCCATTGAAGAAGATGATTGCCATCTGCCACTATGGAGGCGAGTTTGAAACGTATGAAGACGGGTTAATGTCATACAGTGGTGGGGACTCTTATGCCGTTGATCTTGAAATCAACATGCAATTAAGCGGTTTTATGCAAGAAATAGCTGAAGCCATTGATTCAACTGTTGATGGTATGTTAATCAAGTATTTTCTTCCGGGAAATAACAAGAATCTCATCACTGTTTCGAAAGATAAGGACTTTAGTCGAATGGCGAATTATTATAAAGATTCTGATCAGTTCGAGGTCTATGTAATGAAAGAATCGTCACCTGCAAAAACACTAAAGAAGAAGCCGGTTCATAGGTAATTATATCTTCATGGTCTAACCTTATTTGTATATTTTTATGTGTAGTTAATACATTTAGGCCTGTAAACGAAACGAACGCTCATGAACTCTTCGGTGGGAAGTTCGTTTATTTAATAAGCGTAGGAATATGGTCCATCAGTTTAAAAGAAAATTTTTAACCTTGTGTTCAGTATTACTAATGTTCGTTTATGTTTGATCATTATGTAATTTATGTTCGTTTAGGTTTTAAACGAGAAATATGAACGAACACGAACATGCTCATTTTCTTAATGAACGAACATGAACAAAAAAATTGTTTGATTATATGTTCGTGTTCGGTTTCGTTTAGGTTTTAAACGAGAATATGAACGAACACAAACATGCTCATTTTCTTAATGAACGAACATGAACAATTTTTTTTCGTTTATATGTTGGTGTTCGGTTAAAGTTAAATGAACGAACACAAACATGCCCTCGCTCATGTTCGTTTTGTTCGTTTACAGGCCTAACTACATTTATATGATTGTTTTATATATATATTGTTCCCTTTGGTTATTATTTTTTGATTTTGTTATTTATAAACATAGACCGCAAAAGACACAACCAGAGACACAAATGGTAGCAGTTTTACCGCCTGCTGACATGGGCCCACCAAATGTTGCCCCGCTTAACGAGGTTGCCGATATCGAAACCGTCAATGAGATCACTCCAGCTCCCACCCCGATCTCGGTCAATCCGTTTCCCATGCCTATAACCAATAACGAACACGTAGGTGCAAAACAATGGGAGAATCTTATTACAGGCGTCGGTCAAAGATTCCATTCGTTAGCTGAGTTTCGCGAGGCGTTAAGGAAATACTCAATCGCTCACGGGTTCAACTATGTGTACAAGAAGAATGAGAATCAACGGGTGACTGTAAAGTGCAAATCTGAAAACTGTCAGTGGCGGATTCACGCGTCGAAATTGTCGACCACTCAATTGGTTTGTATTAAAACAATGCGCCCGACTCATAGCTGTCAAGGCGGGTCGATAAAGCCCGCGTTTCGGGCTACGAGAAGTTGGGTTGGGAATTTGATAAAAGAAAAGGTTAAAGACTCTCCAAAGATTAAGCCGAAAGACATCGCGAAGGATCTTAAACGCGATTATGGGATCGTGCTTAATTATTCGCAAGCGAGACGCGCTAAAGAATACGCAAGAGAACAACTTTTAGGTTCTTATAAAGACGCGTATAGCGAATTACCGTATTTTTGTGAAAAAATAATGGAAACGAACCCTGGAAGCCTCGCTAAGTTTAGCACGCACGAGGATTTAAGTTTCCACCGTCTGTTTGTCTGTTTTCACGCCTTGATTTCCGGATTCGTACAAGGTTGTCGGCCGCTTATCTTTCTTGATAGCACGCCTTTGAATTCAAGATACCAGGGAATGTTGTTGACTGCCACGTCAGCAGACGGTGATGACGGGGCGTTCCCGGTGGCGTTTGCGGTGGTTGATGAGGAAACGAGTGATAACTGGCATTGGTTTTTGAGTGAGTTTAAGAATATGGTTTTAGGGCATGGACCGATTACGTTCGTGGCGGATTTTCAAAAGGGTTTACGGGAGTCGTTGCCGGAAATATTCGGTGGAGAATGTTATCACGCTTATTGTTTAGGTTATTTAGCCGAGAAACTAAATAACGATATAACCGAACATTTTTCACATGATGCGAGAAGAATTATGATCGAGGATCTTTATGCTGCTGCACACGCACCGAAACTCGAAGGTTTTGAAAAATATATGGAAGATATTAAAGCGATTTCACCCGAAGCGTATAACTGGATTATACGAAGCGAGCCCGATCATTGGGCGAATGCGTTTTTTGGAGGTTTAAGGTACAATCACATGACTTCGAATTTTGGTAATTATATTTACTCGTGGGTGTCGGAAGCCAACGAGTTACCGATTACTCAAATGGTTGATGAGTTAAGGGGTAAAATGATGCAATTGGTATACACGCGTAGAGTCGAATCAAGTCAATGGTTGACCCGATTGACCCCATCAATGGAGGAAAAGTTGAAAACCGAGATGTTGAAAGTTCACTCCGTTCAAATATTGCGGACGCATGGGAGTAAGTTTGAGGTGAGGTACGGTGAGGTTATTGATATCGTGGATATTGAGAATTGGGATTGTAGTTGTAAAGTGTGGTTGCTGACTGGGATGCCATGCTGTCATGCGATTAGGGTTTTGGAATCGTATGGTCGGGGCGCGCATGATCATTGTTCGAGATACGTGCATGTTGAGATGTACCACTTGGCGTATGCGGATTCTATTAATCCTATACCGAATGTGGAAAGATTGATGGATGTTGAGTTTGATGATGCTGCGGTTATTGTTACTCCTCCGGTCGCTATACAGACACCTGGCAGGGCTAAGATAAGGAAGGTTGTAACGGGTCGGGTTGGGCCCGCGGACTTTTTGAAGAGACAACTTCAATGTGGCAAGTGTAAAGGTCTTGGTCATAATAAGAGATCTTGCAAGTATGTTTTCTTTCTTAAAATTATATTAATTCTTTTAATTCTTTTGACCCGTTTGACCCGTTCTGTTATTTAGATGTTTGTTTTCATATTATCCATCTCTTTAGGATGGGTTATATTTGGTCTCGGTTGAAACTTTAAAACTTTAATTAAAAATGAAACCGTTCAAACGAGTCGAAGTACCCAAAGTATACTGAAATGCTTTATGACATTTTAAATTGCTAGATTAATGTCTGTTAATCGTATTCGTATATAGTGTTTTAGTAGGTTTTATTCGTTGGGCCCAATTAAGTTGTTTAACTGTTTTGTTACATTAGTTATTTTTTAAAGTTTAAGTGAAAAAAGAACCAAATGGGGTTGTGACGCAACTTGTTACCCATTTACCTGCCACTTCATTGTAATCGTTTGGATGTTTTTTACAAGTAATTATTAAAAAATAGTAATAGTTGCCTGCTTGTGAATTTTTTGCTTCTACATCACTTTTTACAGTTTTTATTTACTTTTTCACAAATTATAACTCGTTTTGTGCTTAACGGGTTGGTTTTTATCTTCAGAGAAGTTCAGGAAAATTCACAAAGTTCACAGTATGAGACGATGTCTTGAAGGTGATAAGGAGGGATAAGGCTCGGAAACGATGATTTTGGTGGATGAATCGCTCTTGGTGGATTGAAATTTAAAACTTTTTTTTTGAATTTCTTGCCCAGTAAATGTGAATGTTGATAGTAATTTCATAGGCAGGTTTTTTGAGATTAAATTTTCTTTCAAATAGTTGGTAAAGAGGGGATTTTTTATTTATTTATTTTTGTCAAGCAATACCATTGCTCTTTTATTAATTCTTTTCAAATAATATTGAATCAAATGTTCTTTTTCTTTAATATGTCATTGTTTCATGTTTTAACAAACATGTCATGTTTTGGTTGGTATGTTTTAACTTTTAATAACTATGTCATGTTTTGCTTGCCATATATACATACTAACAAGCTAGGTAACTCGCGTTTTCCTTGAAACAAAATTATGCATGTTTTCATTTACATTGTTTGTCACAATTCGAATGATGCAACCGAATTATTTTCTTTGAAACAAGAAACATGCATGTTTTGTCACTGTTAGATTGAATGCTGGACAGTTTATGTGGATGGCATAGTATGTCACATTTATTAGTGTATTAGAATCGGTTTGAAGTTCTTGTGCAAATACATATACGTCTCATCTTAAAAATAATAAAATGTATGTGAAATTAGTTTCACGAATGAAAACTAACTTTGCGAGTGTAATAATTCATTTGCCAAATGCCTTAATATACAATTTTGTGAGCATAAAACGATTCGACCGGTGTATCAGATGCGTCGAAGGGGTTGTAGGGTTGGTTCTCGGGTTTCAGATTTGTCCTAAACGGGTATCGAAATCATTAAAACAATGCACGTGTTTCTCAAACTAATCTCCTTTAATGTTCAGTTCTTTAATCTTGTAACTAAAGGATCGTGGTAGTTATTTTAAGTACACTACAAACATTCACATTTTTGTAAAAAATAAAAATAAATAAAAGAGTCAACTGCAGTTTTCGTCCATGTGGTTTGTACAGATCTGCTGTTTTAATAAAATATTTTCAAATTTGTGATTTCGTTCATGTGGTTTCATTTTACTTGCAATTAAACCTGACCCCACTAATCACGTTAAGTCTGGTTGTTAAATCCATCAGCGTGCAATTCACGTGGGAGGCAATCTTGTCCTTTTTTTTGACCAAATAAACATAAGTCCTAATTCGCAAGCCCCCTCACGTGAGGGGTTGGGGTGTATTTGGGGAAAAACCGAAAAAACTGCCACTCGCGTGAATGGCATGCTTATGAATTGCAAATGAAACCAAATAAACGAAAAACACAAATTTAAAACTATTAAACTCAAACCACTTATTTAGATAAACACATATAAAAAAACCTCAACTTACTCCAAATAAAAATAAAAATAATAATAATAACAATAAAAAAGAATAGTTATAAGGGCATGTGATTAGTCTGACCCACCACCCATGCCAAAAAGGCTAAAACCCTGTTTAAATCTCACACACACACACACTCAAGTACTCAACTGCTTCATTTATTTCGATACTCCCAAAGGCGATCTCATCAAATTCATCATCGTTTTAATCGTAATCAATCAATCATCCACTTATTATTATACATACATACATATATATACATACACGAACTGCTTGAAACAATTGCTCCAAATTCCCTGAGGTAGTAAATTCATAAACCAATTCTTTCTAGTTTTGTGTTTACTGTAATTACATAATTACTCTACTTGATTCTCACCTTTAGCACGCTAATTTCATTTGTACGTCAACCTTACCCTATCTATTATTTTATTAATGAAATTAAAAGTTTATTTAACTGATGCGTTTCTTCTTTATGATTATGTTTCCCCGATCTCGGGCTGTTTAGGCTCGACCTCGGCTCGCTTTAATTTAAGAGGGCTCAAGCTCGAGCCTGCCTCGTTTAGAGTTGTAATTTTAATGTTCGAGCACGACTCAGGCTCGGTTATTTATTAATTTTATTTCTATTTTTTTATAAGTATTTATGATTATAATTTTATGTATATAATATGTATTTTTGTTATTTTTATCGTATGTTTATATATAATAATAGTTACTATAAATATATTAAATAAACTTTATATAAATAAAAATCTCATTTAGGCTCGTGAACTAGCTCAAGCTCGATTTGTGAAGCTCGGGCTCTACCTTGTCTATTAACCGAGCCTTTATAAAGGCTCGAGCTTGTTTAAGCTCGGCTCGGTTTGCGTTTCTAACGAGCCGATCTCAAGTAGCTCGCGAGCGACTCGGCTTGCTCACACCTCTATCTATGATAATGCCTCATGTTTCTTAAATGTTATTAGTTTGATTGTTTTAACACAATATTGTAAATGATAGGTAAAGCTTCTTCTCTATCAACATACATGAAGCTTTATTATCATAAGAATTATGCTAATTGTAATGATTCTTGCAGGTTTGTAATCAGATTATTGAAATGACAACAAACATTACTAATATGCACATTGCTGTTGCAAGACCCTCTACATTTTCTTCTAATCAAGTTTCAAAGCCAAGCATTACGGTTTTCAGTAGTGGCGTTAACGTGGCATCGTGTGCAAAGCTTAAAAGCTCGTGTCACATCGCTTCTACTCAGTTATCATCTCAAAATGTTCAATTTAGCGGTTCGAGATTTAAAAAGATGATCACGAAAGCCATGTCAGATTCAAGTGACACAAAACCGCTTCCAGGGTTGCCTGTTGATCTAAGAGGTTGATTTTGTAAACCATTGTGGATAATACTTTTAAGCTTAGATGTTTAAGAAATGAGTTAACATTGTTGCAAGAAAGTTAAACAAATAGTCGATTTTTTCATTAAAAGTTATGTTATAGTTTAATAATCTCAGGAGCTATTTTTAGGGAAGAGGGCATTCATTGCTGGTGTAGCTGATGATAATGGATATGGTTGGGCAATCGCCAAATCTTTAGCTGCTGCTGGTGCGGAGATTCTTGTTGGCACGTGGGTCCCGGTATGTAACTAATCCTTATCGTTTATAATAATAAATTTAGTATTTTGTTGTTGATGAGTATTCAACTTTTTTAGGCACTTAACATATTTGAGACTAGTCTTCGTAGAGGAAAGTTTGACGAATCACGTGTGTAAGTATATATGCATAATTTTTTTTCACTTATTTTAAGATAATATCATGATTGGTTATCCGATATGTTGTGTTAGGTTGCCAGATGGTTCGTTGATGGAAATTACTAAAGTGTACCCCTTAGATGCTGTTTATGATAAGCCTGAAGATGTTCCTGAGGATGTAAGTCAATATTCTTTATAAAAACTTTTCGGTAATTTATGCGAAAAAAAAAGAAAAAGAAAAAAAGATCGAATCTTGTATATCGCGTGACTATTATAATAATTATGTAGGTAAAAACAAACAAGCGTTATGCAGGGTCCTCAAAGTGGACTGTTAAGGTAGTTATTTCATGAATCATGTTTTGAGTTATTTTCACTACTATGCAAAGTCAAACATTCCGGAAAAAGTCAAATTTTATGTATTGCAGGAAGTAGCTGAGTCTGTGAAAGAGGATTTTGGAAACATTGACATTCTTGTGCATTCATTAGCCAATGGACCTGAGGTATGCGTTAACTATAATTAATTGCTAGTCATTATTAGGGTTTAGTGTGTTTACTGTTTAGCCCATGTGCCCGACAACCCGAGTTAACTTTATTAGCTAGATTTGTTGATCTGACCTATTTGAGATAAAAACACAACCCAAACCGACACGTTCATGTACAAACAGGTCATAACTTAAATTTCTATATTGCAGGTTACCAAACCTCTATTAGAAACGTCAAGGTACGGGTATCTTACTGCCATATCAGCATCAAGCTATTCTTATGTATCTTTGCTCCAGCATTTTGCCCCAATAATGAACCCAGGTATAATTCTCGTCTACATTCGCCTTTTGACTGGTCAAAGTCAAACTTTAATCATTAAAGTTGACCTTAGTTATTATAATGCAGGTGGTGCTACAATTTCTCTGACATACATTGCTTCTGAAAGAATCATACCAGGGTAATTTATTTTATTTTACCTTTTTTATTTATGTTAAAAATATTTATTTCTTTTGTTGATAATAACTGCAATTTTTTTTAAAAAAAATGCAGATATGGTGGTGGTATGAGTTCAGCCAAGGCTGCTTTGGAGAGTGATACAAAAGTTAGTTACTCATATCTCCGTTTTTCTTGTAATCGGCTTCCAATAATTATAATTGTTAATTAATAATAAAAATAAACACAGGTTTTGGCATTTGAAGCCGGAAGAAAACATGGTATTAGAGTGAATACAATATCTGCAGGTACTACAAACATATGACAGAGCTTAAACGTTACAAATTTGTTTATGTTGTATTAATTTTTAGCAAAAATATGCCAGGACCGCTAAGAAGTCGTGCTGCTAAGGCGATCGGTTTTATTGATATGATGATTGACTATTCCTTAGAGAATGCACCACTGCAAAAAGAATTATCAGCAGGTCAGTGTGAATCTTACTATGCAAGTCATGAGGCCTGTAAATGAACTGGACATTCAGTTAACCGTTCTCAAACCGTTTGGCGAGAAGTTCATTTATGTTCGTCTATTTAATAGACTAACTGACATGAACAAAATATTTTGATCATTTAAGTTAAACGAACGAACATGAACACATGTCCTGTTCGTTCATTTATGTTCGTGAATGTTCGTTCATTTAAATTCTTTTACGTTCATTACATTCGCGTGTTAAGTTTTTTCCTTTACGCTCGTTAATATAGTTATTTAATTCTTTTTGGCATATTACAATTTCGTCTAGTGTAAGTAACTTTTTTGGTCCAACTTATTGTTTTCCACATTTACTTTTAATTGGCTTGGTTATGTTTGTTCATTTACATTCTTAAACCGTTCGTTTATGCTGTTAACGAACAAACATAAACGAACAAGAACACCTTCATTTTCTTAATTAAAGAACACGAGCAAGGAAACCTTGTCTGTTTAATTGTTCATGTGCGATTGTCTTTTAGGTTAAAGTTAAATGACCGAACGCATATATGCTTAGTTCGTGTTCGTTCAGTTAGTTTACAGGCCTAAGTCGAGTCAATATGCGGGGATTGCTTGTATTTTTTATAATGATTTTGTTTTAAAATGATGAAATTTATTTATTTAAACAGAGGAAGTGGGAAATGCGGCTGCGTTTCTGGCATCACCATTGGCTTCAGCCATCACTGGGGCGGTGTTGTATGTAGACAACGGGTTAAACGCAATGGGAGTTGGAGTCGACAGCCCGGTTTTCAAGGATCTTGGCATCCCAAGAGCCAACAAACATTAAGGTGGTGAACAAGCTTAGCATTGTTGTTTCGGTTTTTCAAATAAAGCTGTTCGAATTAGTTATCTTTGGTTCACATATTTACATTGGAATGAGAAAGTTGGTTGGTCTTGACATTGTCTTTTTGTAATGGTCATAAACTGTTAACATTACTAGTGTTTCCTGAATTACTTCGTTTTGGTCTCGTACTGATGACATAGTCTTTCAATGGATCTATAGTACAATAACGAATGACCTTCGATAGTCCATTGGATCCACAGTCACACCAAAGGTTTGATTATCAATAACAAGAGGTTACACTTAACATCCGTTTCACATATTATCGAATCGTTTCCTTCATTTCAAAAGGTGGATCAGAAATATCATAAAATGCATTGAAGAACATATATAATTCAGGAATCATAGTGCATTACAGTTTAACATATAAAATAGTGAGAATTTATAACATAAGAAATAAAAATGGATCTCAACCATTGATATTTGTGTTACCACTTTTCTCATCTAGAAATATTTTACAATGCGAAGTTATTATGTAAACAGTTTTATTTGTGGAACCGAAACAACACTGTTGCGCTTGCTCACTTATATTAATGTTTGCTGTACCCCGGGATGTTCAAATCCTTAAAATCCGGGCTGTCAACTCCAACTCCCATCGCATGCAGCCCGTTGTCTACATACAGCACCGTTCCCGTGATGGCTGAAGCCAATGGTGGTACCAGAAAAGCGCAGCATTTCCCACTTCCGCTGTTTAACTAATTAATTTCATCAATATAAAACAAAATAATTATAAAATGCATTATATTTTACTTGCTAAATAAGATTCACACTAACCTGCTGATAATTCTTTTTGCAGTGGTGCATTCTCAAAAGAATAATCAACCAGCATATCAATAATACTGGTCGCCTTTGCAGCTCGACTTCTTAGTGGTCCTGGTATATTTTTACTATGCATTAATACAACATAACCGAATTTATGTATGTATAAAGTAAAGTTATTTGTATAACCTGCAGATATTGTGTTGACTCTGATTCCATGTTTTCTTCCGGCTTCAAATGCCAAAACCTGTGTTTATTATTAATAATAATTGTCGGAAGCCAGTTAGACGAAAACACTGGGACAGAGTAACTAACTTTTGTGTCACTCTCCAACGCAGCCTTAGCTGAACTCATACTGCCACCATATCTGCATTAAAAAAAAGTTGTGGCTGTTACCTTATTATCAATAAAAGAAATAAATATTTTCAACAGAAATAAAAAGTAAAATACAATAAATTACCCGGGTATGATTCTTTCAGAAGCAAAGGCGGTAAGAGAAATTGTAGCACCACCTGCATTATAATAACCAAGGTCAACTTTGATGATTAAAAGTTTGACTTTGACCGGTCAAAAGACGAATGTACACGAGAATCATACCCGGGTTCACTATTGGGGAAAAATGCTGGAGCAACGACACGAAAGAATAGCTTGATGCTGATATGGCTGCAAGATACCCGTGTCTTGATGTTTCTAAAAGAGGTTTGGTAACCTGCAAGATAAAGGTTGTAGTTCTCACACGTTGACTTATGAATGTGTCGGTTTGGGTTGTGTTTTATCTCAAATGGGTCAACCTGGCCCGTTTTGACCAATAACGTATTAACGTCCCATGCAATGCATTATGCATACCTCGGGTCCATTGGCTAAGGAGTGTACAAGAATGTCAATGCTTCCAAAATCCTCTTTCACAGATTCAACTACTTCCTGCAAAAACATGAACTTTGACTTTTTCAGGAATGTTTGACTTTGTGAAAATAACACAAAACATAATTTATGAAATGACTACCTTAATAGTCCACTTTGTGAACCCTGCATAACGCTTGTTCGTTTTCACCTGTATAATGGTCACGCGATACACACGATTTCATTTTTTTATTTATTTGATCTTTTTTTTTTCGCATATAATTTCTTAAAAGATTGTGGACTTACATCCTCAGGAACGTCTTCAGGAGTATCATAAACGGCATCTAACGGGTATACTTTAATAATTTTCATCAAAGAACCATCTGGCAACCTGACAGCACAAATTGGACTTACTGATTAGTCAACAAACAATAATATTATCTTAAACTAAGTGACAAAAAATGGAAATATATATACTTACACACGTGATTCGTCAAATTTTCCCCTTCGAAGACTTGTCTCAAATATGTTAAGTGCCTAAAAAAAGTGAATAATAATCAAAAACAAAATACATTATAACTAGCATAAGAATGTTTGGTTGAGGTGTTTGATCAGAAATGAGTCAAATAAAAATATGTTCTGAAAGAATAAGAGTTTGAATGGGCTGCAATTAGAAGAATCAGATAGTTCTTGAAATATTACTACTTTTATTATTATAAGTAAACAAACGAACAAATGTATGTTGCAGTCCATGAGGCATGAACGCTCTTGATGTTAGTCCATTTAAATTCGTTTATGTTCGTTCATTTACGCTTGGTTATAGTAGTTTATTTGTATAAGCATCCACTCAATTTTTTCTATTACTGATATCAGTTTGGTTTTAATATTTTAAAATCCTTTGTTTATATATATAGGGGTGGGTTATAATAAAAAGAAATAGTTTTATAAGAAGAGTAAGAATAAATCTAGACCATTGGATTCATGATCTAGTGGTTGAGATTGGTAGTTTTTAAAATACCAAATAGTTTCCTAGGATTAAGGATTTATGCTACATAGTTTCCTAACTCTAAATTTGTGTCATTCCTACTCTTCCTACAAAACTATTATTTTTATTTTAACCATTCTCTCTCTCTCTCTCTCTCTATATATATATATGTTTTAACTTTGAAATAGTTGATATAACGATGATGTTATCAGTGGCGGATCCAGGAATTTTTCTCACAGGGGTCGGAAATTTTTTTTATCTGTACATAATTAACCATCGCTATATAAATTTTTTTTGGTCCGGTTCAACCATCGGGTCGGGCCGAATTGCGTCGGTCATATATATAGAAAAAAATGATAATCAAACAAAAAATTATATAACAAAAGAAAAGTACGAGAAACTTTATTATAAATGCATAATTATTGAACAATATATCTAGCTTTGTTATACGCGGGCTTTCATTTTCTGAAATCTAACCAAAACATCATCTAGTTTGACATTTATAAGCAGGTTGTTTTTAATGAAATAAATAAAATCATCGTTTAAACTCTCATAACACATATGATTACGCAAATTGGACTTCACGTACTCCATCGCCGAAAAGCAAATTTCAACGCATACAGTTGCAGTGAGTAATAATGATATAAGAGGTAACTTCAATTAACGAATAAACAATACACCAATGCAAATGAAGTAAGTGAGCAAAATAATGTATAGCTGAAACATTTTTTTAGATTAAGCCACTTAATCCATTAAATTTACATGATTTATTACTTTCGCCATCATACTCCTTTATTTTAATTAGCTTAAATATAGATTAAGTTGGGAGTTTGAGATTTGTGCTTATAAATTGAGCATTTGAGCTTAAACTTGTATTTAAATTATTTCCTACTAAACTCAAATTTAGTTGGTATATTATTTATATACATTTATATATTTAAACTTGTAAATATGTCAAATAAAAATTATTAGGGTCGGTCTCAAATTTCATAAGGTTGTTCTCGAAATCCCAACATGGTCATTGTGCCGTTCTCGAAATCACACAGGGGTCGGGGTCAAAATTATACAGGGGTCGGTCGGGATTTTAACACATATATACTAGTAAAAAAAAATTTCACAGGGGACGGAGGACCCCCCACCTCAAAGTGTCTGGATGTTATCTTAAAATGTTTGATATATCGTGTTGGTTTGTGTTTATACATTTATGTTCATTTATTTATGTACGTTTGTGTTCATTTACAATATTCTTGAACTATTCGTTTAGAATACAAACAAACACGAACACTTTCATTTTTTTAACGAACAAACACGAACACAAAAATCCAATCGTTTAAATGTCAGTGTAAGGATCAGTTACATACCGGGACCCACGTGCCAACAAGAATCTCCGTGCCCGCAGAAGCTAGGGATTTAGCTATTGCCCAACCATATCCATTATCATCAGCTACACCAGCAATAAATGCCCTCTTCCCTAAAATTCAAAAATTAAATTATAGCCTATTATATTAGCTTTAAATGAAAAATAGACTGTTTTTTTTGCTACAATATTAACTCATTTCTTAATTAAACATCTAAGCTTAAAGACATATTATCCACAATGGTTTATAAAATTAACCTCTTAGATCAATAGGCAGGCCCTGGAAATGGTTTTGTGTCACTAGAATCTGACATGGCTTTTGTGATCATCTTTTCAAATCTCGAACCACTGAATCGAACATTTTGAGATGATAATAGCTTTGAAGTGATGTGGCATGAGCTCTTAAGGTTTGCATAGGATGCCACTTTAACACCATTACTGAAAACTGCAATGCTTGGCTTTGAAACTTGATGAAAAGAAAATATAGAGGCTCTTGCAGTAGGAATGTGCATATTAGTTGTCATTTTAATAATCTGCAATTCATGCAAGAAACATAACAATTAGCATAATTTTTTTACATCGATTTGTGACCGCATCTATGCGTAAACTGTAATTACATATATACATGCATAAGTAAATCTGCATTTTCTAGCTCAATCAAGGTGATTAGGTCAGTGTAGTAGTAACATAAAACTAAAATTAATTGGTTTATAAATTCATTGAAGAACATAACATATTGGAAGTATGTTGATGAATGCAACTATTAATAATCTACTAGTGTGACTTACCTTTCTGATCAGGGGGAGTTTGTAACAATTTTCTCAAGTTCCTGTGTACTAATATACCTATGTATACATGTAAGGGTGTGTGTTATACTCCCTTAATTAAATACTGAACTCTTGTACACATCCAATACACATCCAATGAAGTGAAGACTGAAGACACATGACTTTTTTTTCTTTTTTTTTTTTTGTGTGTGTGTTTTATTATACTATTTTATTTAACATTTAATTTATTATCTTTCAAATAACTTGCACACGCTTAAAGAAATGACATATATAGTTTTGTTGTTCTTTCTATCTTAACTTTTTGGCATAAATTTCCAGGAAATAAGTTGTTTACAAAATAAAGTATTTTTTTTTCGTGTAAAGGGTTTTCACATTATTACTAATGTGTTAGATACAAAATATTGTAGAGAGAAAGTAAGGTTTATATTAATCATGATATCTTATTATACTATTGAAGCAATACTTCTTTTTCACATGTCATTTAAATAGGTTATCCACATAGGATGTCAAATATACAATTTCTATAAATAAATTATCCATCTAATAAACAATCTAATTTTAAAAATGAACTCCTAAGTTGAAGAAGGTTTCAAAATAAATGGTTATAATCACCATTTATTGAGTAATAAAGGTAATTAATTGTCTTCATTGTTATTTTTAAAATTTCTAGACTTTGTTATTTTATGTTTTTTGGGTTTTGGAAAATTATTTATGAACGTTTGGACCGGATGTATGGATTAAAATGCAAGAAGTTTGGATTTTATTGTTGCTTTAGAAAAAAGTTTTAATCAAAATTATATTTGTTATATCTTATTGTTATATTCATATGTGTAGCATTCTTTATGATGTGTACTTATATGTTTTATAATTTCAATAAAAATAGTTTTATAACATATAACTTATGTTACAACATCTACATGTTTACGCTCCAAAGTTTACAATATATGAGTTCATTTAAGTTTTAATTAATATGTCTTTTTTTTTATTTCAAGGTAAAAGTTAGAAATATGTTTTAAATTGTTATTTTTCTTTGTTTGTCTTTGTATTTTGGATTCTTTTAATTAAAACAACAATGTGATACCTTATATTAATAATGTTAGATTATATTATATGACGTTTACGGTTTATTAAAATGTATAACAAACACACACACACACATATATATATATATGTGTGTGTGTGTGTGTGTATAATTATATATATATGAAGTTTTATATATTTTCACTCGTGTATAACACTGGATCTAATCTAGTTGTTTACATTATATGCTTAAGAATATGAAACTTTAAATCTTATGTAGTTAACACATAGTTAAAAGTAATTGACTAGGTGTTTGATGAGGTAATAATGAGTTGTTTCATAACACTCCCCTCAATCATATAGTGCTCATCACACACTTTAATAACATATTTCAGGATAATGTTAATCGGTAATTCAGGACCTAGAGAATAAACTGATACTTCTTGATCAGTTTGCCGCCTCATTAAAAACCTTCCTAAGAAAACCCATTAGGATAAAACTTAGTCAAGGGAAAAAGACTGTAATGTGTATAATGCTCCCCATCAAACCAATGCACGTCTTTCTATATGTAGAACATGATCTTCTATTATGAGTTCTTGACTTGATCTTTGATGTAGTATTCTCTTATTCGAACTCTATAAGTTGTGTTGTCTTCATGGAGTCGTCATGTCCTTCTTCGGCAGTTATTAGTTGCATGCTTCTTGTATTTGTTGCATATTTGAACTTAGATGCAAACATTCTTGAGCGTATCATACAATGTTGAATGTTCACCATGATTTGATAATGTTGTGGCTTGCTTAACGGTAGAGAATATTGTGTCATCGTATGTAAAAACGTAACTAACTATGATAATAAATTTCAAGTTGATCTAATATATTCTCATCATAAGTCTCGTGATCAGCAAATATATAGAAATACATGTTTATTCCGTTTAGGTGTCTATGTGTTGGGATTGAACTCGTATTCCGGTTGACTGTAGATAAGCTTTGTAGATGGTCTAATATCCTATTAGAAATATAGAGAGTGGTTAAAATAAAAAATAAGAAAAGCATGGCAAAAAATTATAATTTTATCGACTTAATTACTCTACTTATAAAATAATTACTTTATTTAGAAAAAAATAACTTTTCTAGTTGTAAAAATAATTACTCATGTTATAAGAATAACTATGCTAGAAAAAAACAATTACTTACACACTACAAAGTAATTATTACTCTAGTAATACACACATTTACTCGACTTATACAAATAATTACACTTTGTAATAATAGTTGTTTTATATGTAGAGTAGTTATCTCGTGTAATTAGAGTAATTATCATGTATAAATAGATAATTATTTTTGTTATCTTGTGTTGTCACACCCAGCCTCGAGGACCTAGCCATGTGACCAATAATTGGTACCGGTTCTGTCAATTTATCAAAATTTGGTTATGCAACGGAAAATGTTTAATAAAATATTTGTTTTCATAACATAGGGAATTAAATACTCGTTTTCATTTACAAAATTACTTGCTTTAAAAACAAGTTTACATATGATTCGTTTACAAAATTAGCCGAGCCATTAGTTGTATTCTATGCGTAGGGATTTCTATCTCCACTAGGTATTTTCACTTTCATACCTTACTTCTGATTACCTGAAAACACTTTTAAAAATACGTAAGCTATATGCTGTATAGCTGGTGAATAACGCTGACTCGATAAAAGGTTTTCATAATTCGTTATGACATAACACTAATAGCGTTCAACTACTCAGTGGGTCTCAATCCCATCTCATCGGAACTAAACATACGCGCAGACTACTTGGTGGATGGTTACGCGCCCTAGAGATAGTTACTTAGCTCATGATTAGTATGTCTGTAGTGTGCCCACTACGGTTCATATATGTAAGGATCTAGACACATATGTATATTAGCCTGAGTGTCTAATACTACTTTGTATCCATGGTTGTAAAATCCTGATTAGGCGTCGAGTACTCGCCGAGTAATCACTACAAGG
Organism: Bidens hawaiensis; assembly: GCF_021521415.1. Taxonomy (NCBI): domain Eukaryota; kingdom Viridiplantae; phylum Streptophyta; class Magnoliopsida; order Asterales; family Asteraceae; genus Bidens; species Bidens hawaiensis. Next base: position 256,851 of record NW_027491709.1, read on the forward strand.
TATGGTGCCGAGGCGACTTTCTTTAACTCCTCCTAGTTACTCAGAATCGATCAAAAGTGGTCAACCTCCGCCACAATTGGATCTAGTCGGTCAACTCGAGCCGATTTTGACTTTAAAAAATTAAACATAATTCGCATTTCTATAATCTTAAAAAATGACTATCATTTTTTTAATTAATTATTTTCAAATTTTATGATAATTGACATATATATAAGTTCCCAAAAATTAATTTCTTTATAATTTACCATGTCCGAGTACTCTTCGAGTACTCTCCTCCTAGACCTAGTACTCACAACTCGAGGATTTGAAGCAACCCACATATCAATAATTTTCTAATTTTATGACTCTTCAAATATAGATAAATATCCATAATTTTAAAAGAGTATATACTTTGTAAAAAGGTAGAAGTTTACGCAAAAAAGGGTTGAGTGTATTGACCTTTTGATGAGTTGTTCAATTAACAATTTCTCTGTATTCGATGAACGATAACCTAGGACCTATAGTTCGAGAATAATACTTTAATAATTTATTTAGACCGGATGATCTAGCTTCAAACCTTTAGTCCGATTTATAGGTTTAAACCTTGATTATACATTTCTTTTGATATAAACCCAATTTTACTCAAAATGATTACTTTAGTTCGTATGACATTTGTTGTAGCATGTTTTGTCCTAATAGGTTCGAACACTCTCATCAAGCTCTCCAGTAAAGTAAATAGGTCCTGCGGTTGATTAAGATTTATACGAATTACTTTCCTTAGACAAGAAACTCGATTACTAGTATTATCACCCTTCCAGTATGTATATATATATATCTTTTATATAAAAAAAATTATTTTCCCTTCCTTTAGAATAAAGTCAATTGACAATAACCTTTGCATGTAAAACTTTATGTTTCTTAATAATAAAAAAATGTTTATTTTTGTAAACCTTTATATATAAAAAGCTTAAATACATCTATAAACTCTTCGAGGTTTAGGCTATACCATCGACTTAGATCCAAGTTATGAATTGAAATATTTTAAACATAACTCTTACATTAAAATGCATATAATGCTTAAGCATGAATGAGGAGTACTTCGACTATACGAAGGGTGTCAGGGCATGAAACGTCGAAACTCTAGAATGGCGTCGAGACTCTAACTTGGTGGCATAAACTTAGAGAAAGTGAGAGTGGTTTGGTGTTCGGGATGTCACAAATGAGTAGCCCCATGGCCGCTATTTATAACTGTTCACTCACACCCTCGGTCGGGTCGTCTCTCTACACCATTCATTCTTGGGACACATGTCCTTTCATGTTGACATGTGGTGACACATGTCATTCCATTTGATTAGTCATCGAACATGTGTCGATATCATCTGATTAGTCATCGGACACGTGTAGGTTTCATCCGATTAGTCATCGAACACGTGTTGATTTCATCCGATTAATCATCGAACACGTGTAGATTTCATCCTATTAGTCATCGGACATGTGTTGCTTCGTGAGCGTTTTGTATTTATATTTTTGCTAAATGACTAATTGGTCCCTCAACTTCCTAAATTGTCAAAATTGGTATGGAAATTTTCGGGATGTTACATCCTCCCCTCCTTTGTATGAATCTCATCCTCAAGATTGATCGAGTAGATACGGATATATCTCTTAATTTCATATTCTAATTCCCAAGTAAACTTTGGACCTCGTTGGGAGTTCCATCTTACTTTAAAAGTTTCAATCTTTTTCTTTTTAGAAATTTTATTATGGAATCTTTGATCTGCAGGGGTTGCTCTACGAATTCTAGATTTTTTTTAACCTCCACATCCTTTAAATGGCATAGCCAGAGTTTCATCTGCCAAACACTTGCGTAGATTCGAGACATGAAATACATTATGTACTCAGCTCATTTCTTCGGGCAGATGTAGTTGATAGGCTACTGGTCCAATTCTTTCTTTTATCTCAAACAGACCAATAAAGCATGGACTTAGTTTGCCTTTATTGCCCCAGATCACACCTTTCCAAGAAGATACTTTAAGCAATACCTTGTCTCTTTCCTGAAGTTCTAATGGCTTGCGACGAATGTCAGCGTAGCTTTTCTGTCTATCTCTAGCTGCTTTCAATCATTCTCTAATTTGTGTTACATGATTTGTTGTCTTCCTATTTCAGGACCTGACAATTGATTGTCCCCAACTTCTGACCAACTTATGGGTGTTGTACACTTATGACCGTACAATGCTTCAAATGGTACCATTTGGATATTCTTGTAATAACTGTTGTTATACGAGAGTTCCATTAGGGATAGATGGGTATCCCAACTTCCTCATAGTTCTATTAAACAGGTACACAACATGTCTTCCAAAGTTTGAATAGTCCTCTGCCCAAAAGTTTGAGGATGATAGGTCGTACTTAAATTTAAGCACGTACCCATAGCTTTTTGGAAACTTTTTTGAAATTGGGACATGAAACGACTGTCTTGATCCGGAATAATAGATAGTGGTACACCGTGCATGGATACTACGTTATCAACATATAGGTGTGCTAAAGTATCCATACTGAATGATTCTTGTATCAGAATGGGCAGACTTAGTAAGTTTATCAATAATAACCCAGATAGCATCATTTTGTCAAGAAGTTTTGGATAATTTCATAATGAAATTCATAGTCATCATATTCCATTTTCATATTGGTATTTCAAGTTGGTGCAGTAAACCTACTGACTTTTGATGTTCTTCCTTGACTTTTGAACAAGTCAAGCATTTAGCAATATCTCTCTTCATGCCAACCCACCAGTATTCATTCCTTAGATTATGGTACATCTTGTCGCTTACTGGATGCATCTTGTAATATATGTATGTGCTTCCTTGAGAAGCTTTCCTCGTAACTTTCCAACAATTGGTACCTCGATTCTTCTCTCCATTTGGAGAATTCCATCATCACTTTTCCCTATCAACTAATTGAATATATCATGTTTAGTTTAACAAATTATAGCATTTATAGTATGAAACCGGGTTAGAACCGAGTGAAGAGAACCAAGAATGTTACGTAAATATGAAATCTTTTGAATGATAAGAAGCCAGTATGACAAATTACATACATACTAAAAGTATAATAGAAAAAGATATATTGATTAAACTATATCTCATTCGATGGCGTGCACTTAACTTTCTTTTGCACCTACATGTTACATGTATATATGTTTGTACATTATTTTTTTAATAAGTTATTTTGGAAAATTCCGAAAATAAGCGTTTATACAAACAAATTTCAAATTTTAGGTGCCACTTACAAGAAATTCCAAAAATATGTATTATAATCTAGTCGTGACGAGTAGTTTGTAAAACCAACTAAAACTTGCCACGTTTCCTTAAACTAATTGTAACGAGCACGTTCACTAATCGTTTACTTGTCACGACTAAATAAGTTTCATGTCTCGTAATCAACGCCCACGAGTAATTCACAAGTTCTTTAGTCGCGGAGAGTATATTGTAAGGTTAAACTAGTTGCGACGAGTTAACTACTAATAAACTTGTAACATCCTCAAAATTTCGGTCCAAATTTGACAACTTAATAAAGATAAATGACAAAAAAAATATTTTCAAGATAAATAATAGGAAAATTAGACAAGGAAATAAAACCATTTCATGTTAAAAAAATAAGGAAGTTCATAACATGGAAAGAATGAAAAATATGAAAGTTTTTTTTATAAGGAGATGAGTTTCCATAGTAATATTCTTATATGCCAACATGCACCCAGTAGTCCTAGCGGAGAGTGCGAAGCACCCGACGCGCACGGGCTCGAGCAATGAGCGCAATGTGTCGCTTTGATGGCGCACTTTGCACTTGGTATTTTTTGAAAATGGAAGAAAGACCAAGACGTAACAAGTTAGCAAAGACAAATGACAAAAAGTGAAAGATCTGAATTCTTGATCCTTCGCGCTACGCGAACGGACAAGAATCTGACTATTCGCGCTACGCGAAGGACAATACATAGAACCCAAGAAAGTACGTCTTCGCGCTACGCAAAGCACCAGCCATAATTGCTTCGCGCTACACGAAGCGACCATCTTGCATGTGTGACACGTGTAGACACGTGTCAAGCCACATGGCGACGCAACGATGACTCATCAATATTATGTCGGTTCGAGCAACGCGAACGGACAAATGTTTGTTCCTTTGCACGACGCGAATCAACACAAAAGTTGTTATAAATAGGGGGTTCATGGCATATTCCTCCACACACCAAAACACTTTCACTTTCACATAGTTTACCTCGAGAAGCATGCCGCGTCTCCTAGTACGTGCCAAGCTCCGAAGTTCTGACGGCTTAAACACTAGTACGCGATATAGAGTAGAAACGCTGCTCGATCAGTTTTAGATATCTAACTTCAAATACCTCACATGTGTGAGTTAGGGGTTCTGCCTAAGTTATTATTTTATTATTATAAATGGCTTAGACCATAGTCGGGGGTATTGCCTGAACATAGATTACAAATATAACTTTTCATAAGCAAATGTTATAGTTAAAATATGTTTCTTCGTAAGTAAGAAACGTAAGCTTTCATATATAAGGGGTATAGTCAAAATAGTATTTCTTCATAATTAAGAAATATAATATTCATATACACAGATTATAGTTAAATTAATGAAGAAGAAACTCAGTATAGATGTTTCTTTATAAAGAAGAAACATAGCATATAATTGGTAAATAAACAAAGAGACTAAATCTTCAAATGTTTTATAAAAACATATGCTTTTATCAAGGTTAAAGCTATACCGAACAGACTAAAGGTCTGAAGCTATTTATACAAATGTTATTCTCGTACTAATAGGTAGGTAACTATCAGAAGCGGAAATTAGAAACAATAATCAGTATCAGAAATTGATCATAAACTGAAAAAATGAATACGCCGTAAACTTTACGAACTCTTTAAGAGTTAGAATGTTTGTATAAGATCTACGAATCCTTAAAACCTTGTGTTACAAAAATAAGAAACAAACACTCTAATTAAAAGTATACATGTGTCTGGAACCATTCATACATGGTGAATCTGATGTCCTCGAGGCCATGCATATCATAAACATGTCTCTGGAAGTCTACGGGACTGTTCAGAGAAATGATATTGTATATATGAATAATTGTACATGTACTTAGGGTAATTTTATCCCAATTGAGTTGAGTGCCTAATGAGTAGTCACAAAGGTATTATTGTTGATTTCACAAAGGTATTGAAAAGATTTTATAATAGAGTCAACGTCATTCACCATGTGTGTACTGACATATTTTCCCCACATTTTACTAAAATCAGAAAGGTTAGAACAGACAAACTAGATAGAATATAAGATTAGAAATATAGTCATTAGATGCTATTTGATGACACATATATTTCATTTCAACATATTATAAAGATTTATGTTTTCTAAAGACAAGTATTTGAATTATCAAAGATATTTAATCCCAAGTTTTCAATATAATGATATTTATTCAAAAACTTTCACTGAAAAGAACATATTTTCTCATACATGCTTTGTAAACATTAAACGGGTATCTTAACCCGACATTTTATAAATGAATATTTTATTTAAAAAGATTTCCGCTAAAAATAAACCCGAACTCTGATACATTTACAAAACAGATACCAATTAACGGGTGTTACACCTAGGCCCTAAGTCGGGGTCTGACAAAACTACTCATGTAGGGATTGTAAACCGGGTAAACTAGACGTTACGACTAAAGGACTTATGAATTACTCGTGGGCGTTGATTACGAGGCATGAAAGTTATTTGGTCGTGAAGAGTAAATGATTAGTGAATGTGCTCGTTACGGTTAGTTTAAGGGCACGTGCCAAGTTTTAATTGGTTCTACAAACTACTCGTGTGTTATTGTAATATACTTGTCACGGTTAGTTTATAGTACCTATTTTTGAAATTTCTTGCAAATGACACCTAAAACTTGAAATTTGTTTTCATAAACACTTATTTTCGGAATTTTCCCAATTTATTTTCACCTAAATTTTTTCTAATCTTTTACTTATAAACCTATAATCTACTATTTCTATTTTAAAAGGATGAATACCATACCATTAGATCAACACAACCAACAATGTTTCTTTTTTCCTTTTTGGGAAGTCATCCAAATTCTAGACAAAATTTAATTCATTAGGCACTGCTATTAATTTCGTTAGAAAAAATGTGACCTACAAATTACTTTTTAACATATTTAATGACCGTGTAAATAAGACGACATTGTCATGTAAGGATGAGTTCGAAAGTATGCGTATAGAAAATCAGTTAAACTGATGATCGAGTACCATAATAAATTTATTGTACGGTACGGGTACATGTATCAGTGCGATACTCGATTCGATACCGTTTTTTGTCAAATCTCCATTGATCTTGGTATCGGAACGAGCAAAAAATAAACCGAATCAGTACGGGTACCGGCATTCAGTCTGTCATAATATCAAATCCGTAATACCACAACGAAAACATAATACCAAAACCAAAAATAAAAACGATAAAAATAAAGCAAAGTAAACCATAATATCAAATCCGTTCAGAATCAAGTAACATAATACCAAAACGTACTATAAACTCTCTACATATTCCAAACGAGTACAAAATACCGATATACTCTTACTGATACTCATACGCGTTAGTACCAAAAATCTAAAATCTTGACACCGATACTCGTACCATGTCACGCATTGCTTCAAGACATGTGATCAATAGTTGGTATCACTTTTATAAATTTATCAAAGTGTCGGTTGCCTAACAAAAACTTGATAATTATAATATTATATTATGAGATTAGACACCAAATATTGGTTACAAAACATTTTTCAACTTTCAAAACATAATTTGGATAAGATACACTTTCAAAATATCCGAGCCATCAAGTCTTCATCTAATGGCTATCTTTCACATCCTCTACTACTGAATAATTAAAAACAGTTTTGGAAATACGTCATCACAATGTTATAAATAACGTTGACTAATTATAATACATTTTCATAACTCTTTATATTATAAATCTCAACTCAAAACGACTTAGTGGACGTCGTCCATGACCGTTATTGTCATACCCTAACTTAGAGTCTAGGCGTGTGACCAATAGTTGGTACCTGCTTTATAAATATATCAAAGTTGTGGTTATTTAGTTGAAGTTTTTATTTTATAATAAAATATTAATATATTTTGAGACATTTATTTATAATAAAATATTAATTTATTTGAAAGGTTTCTCAGATAATAAAAACCCGAGTGTTTGATTTTACAAATCTTGTTTGATATTACAAATCATATTTAAATATTGTTTACAATATTTTGTTGATCTAAAACTGAGCGATCTCTGCCTTGCGAGTATCTATCTTCATGAATGACACTAAATCCATGCTACCTGTACTAATATATTTTCTTGAAATATGGGAAAAAATACGTCAACGATATGCTGGTGAAACGATATGCTGGTGAATTGTTGACTCTAAAAACATTTTATAAATCTTTCTTTGACTGACAAGATAGTTTTCTTGAACAATCTCAGCAGAAATGTTTCTTATTTCTGGGATTTGTGCCACTGCCATACACACACAATTACGGTTCTCCGGGAACTAATGCCCATTGAAGAACTTTTATTATGATCTCTAGTCTGCGGCCACGTAGCCTTGATTGAAAGACTTGATAAAGTATGTTTGGATCCAGACACATGTGTACTCGGTCTGAGTTGCTTTTATTTCCTATCTTATATAAAATAGGGATCACATAATCCCTTAAATCTTTATGTAGAGATCACGTAATCTCTTAAAATATTTGACTGACTTTGTTTAAGATAAACAACCTGTTTATCTTGACTAACTGAAAAGGTTTAACGTATTCACCTGTGATTGTCGATCTGGTGATCTCGTTTGAAAACCTTTATGAATGATTGATGATTAACCTATAAACAAATAGGTTTATAAATACCCGAATCGTCTCTTAATCCGGCTACAAACCTTTAGTCTCGTTTTGATAGCTTTAAACCTTGATTGATCTTTTATTTGAATAAAATATTTTTTGATCTGAATTCTTTCTCTTTATTTTCCTATCATGTACTGAGTTTCTTCTTCATGAAAAAACATCTATATTATAAGTTTCTTCTTCAAGAAGAAACGTCATTTGCCTATAACATTTGTATATAAAAACTCATGTTTCTTACTTATGAAGAAACACTATTTTGACTATACCCTTAGTAGGTAAAAACTTATCTTTCTTAATCATGAAGAAATGATATTTTAACTATATCCTCATGTGTGTGAATTATAATGTTTCTTCACCATGAAGAAACTATATTTTAGTTATGACCTTTTTTTATGTAATTTTGTATTTCTAAATGATAAAGAAATCTCATTTAATTATTACCTTTTAATTTGATCAAGGTCTAGGCTATACCCCCGACTAGGGTCTAAGCCTTGAAATAATAATATTTTGTTTAGGCAGAACCCCTACCTTGCTTAGCTTAATAATTACCTAGACTTTCAGCAGCACTTCCGCACTTGCACGAATATCAGGGTATTCTTAATCTACTTTTCTTGGTACGCAAATCGAGGTGAGGTTCGGGGGTCACTAGGCCATGCACGTACTTCAAGGCAGAATGTCGGGTTACTTTTGGGTGGCACGTACTTCGAGGAAACGTCGGGTATTTGGTACGGATTGCAATGTTCGGCACGCCAAACGATGCTCGGCACGCAAAATGAGGTAGAGAGAAAATATCTTAGAGAGAGAAAGTTTTGGTGTGAACGGGAATGAGCCATGACCCTTTTCTATTTATAGCCGAAACTGGGTCCCATCGCGATACGCGATGGACCCTTCCCTTTAGCCGTCGCGTATCGCGATGGCAGGAAGAAGATACGTGGCTGATGACTCAGCCCTAGCGTCTGCCACGTGTCACTCGGATGCGACACGTGTCGCTGAGTCATAACAGACCATCGCGTATCGCGATGGCCTTATTGTAGGACTCATCACATATCACGATGGGTTCCTTGATACAATTTTTCATTTTTGGTCCCTTGTCTCTTTGTCCCATTTTCTTTACATGGGATGAATTTCTTTTATAGAATATTTTTATTTCCTTATTTTCTTTTTTATTTCTTTATTTAATTTTTCCCATTACTTATCGTGGGAATATTTTTGATCCTTTAACTTTATTTAAGTTGTCAAATTTAGATCAAAATTTTGGGGTTGTTACATCCTCCCCATCTTGGAATGAATCTCGTCCTCGAGATTCGTTGTGAGTGATTCCTTACTTATCTATTTGCTATCAGATTCTTTCTAATATATTACTTGAGCTTAACTTGAACTGTTTGAAAGGTTGCAATTTTTGATTTGTGGTTAACTCACATATTTGGTAACGTATAGTTCAGAATGTAATAAGTAATTGTAAATTGCTAAGCATAGGGGCCAGTTGTGTTTAACTATTTACCTTACCCTTTGTATTCTAAACATTTACTGATGTTAACTAGATTGCATATAGGATTCAGTCTATAGAATCCTTTTGATTTATTCATTTTGATAATATTCAAGATATTCATACTCGAGTATGATATCCTTTACTTCATGATTTTGATGGATTCCTTCTGTTTATTTTCATTAATTATACTCTTGAACTTTCAAAGTTCGGATAACTTATTCTCTTTGAGTAGACATGTTCTTATGTCTTAGTTTAATTCATTCATTTCATCTTTCTATAGATGATGATTATTGAATAACATAGTTTCTTGTATTTTGAAAATTTTTGAAATTTAACTATCTCTTTCCTTTGCATATAAGCATTCTTGTGTAAATACACGATCTGTATGCTAATATCTTTCTTTATATACATTAGGGATTTAAATACCATTATATGATTACAAAATTTCTCGTTTAAAACGAGATTTCAAACAGTTTACAAGAGCTATAACTAAACTATTAGTTATTTCTAATGCCTTTGGATCTTGAACATTCATTTGGCATACTATTGTCTACTTTTGTTCTTGATTATCGGATGCTCCTTGTGCGTTTAACATATTTATTTTAGCGTTTCATTTCTTAGCACCGCTTTCACTTGCGTTGCTTGTCTTTTGCGGACATGCTGATATGAAATGTCCATTTTCTCCACAACTGAAACATACAACTGTTTTCCTTTTGCAATTTTCTTCCGAATGATCGAGCTTCTTGCAAAAGGTGCATGTTACTAATGGAATATTTTTTATTGTTCTTAAACACTTTCCATGATGTCTTCTGCCACAGTGATGTGGCATTAAATATACATAATTTATATGAGTATTCCCTATACTTTTGAATGGCTTTGAAGTGCTTTTATTTAAACAAATTTATTAATGACTCGTATTTGAATTTAAAATGTTACAAGAGACGATGAGTTAAAACTATTAACTTATGATCAATTCTCATGATATTTGTGTTCTATATTATTATTGGTTTTAATTTTATTTTTAATAATTATAAGGATTCAAGAGAAAGAAATAATAATAAAAAGAAAAGTAAATATAAAGAATAAAAGTATTTACATTTTCGTTGAATTTGCAATACATAGATACACTGAATGTTATTTGGGTCCATGTATTTTTTTTGTTTTGTTTAAAAGAAATTACAAAATCCACCAAGTTAACGTGAAGTTATTTTTAAATGAGTTAATGTTTTATTTCTTTTTAGGCTACGTAACACTTTTACATATGGAGAATTTGGGCTCAATTATTTGTTATGGACTTAAGAGCTTGAAGAATATGTGGATTAAGAGGGGCCGCCAGGTGAGGGGGCCACAAGTACCCAAAACGCAATTGATTCTCACAAACAGTAGGTATACGAGAATGAATATAAAGGAATTTTTGGACAGAAGGAGGGACATATATAGGGTTTTTCCCTTGGGGGACGGACCAAGCCAGACTGTGACGCAAGTCAGAAGTTGGTTCCTTTGGGAGCTACGACAGTTTGAAAGCAAGAAAAAGAAAAGAACCACATAGACTAGTGGCTCAATTATTTATTTCTTCTTCGATGAATTATAATACTTATTTTGTTTTTGCTTCGTTCTTGATTATGATTGGCTAAATTGTTATAATGCCTTGGTTTGGATGAATACTTTTTAGACTCGTTTTATTTTTAGTCTTGGATTTTTAATTGATTGGTTCATGCTTTGGTAAAGTTTTTATTTTATTTGGGTGTGATACGTATGCGTATTTGGTATTAATTTATTATCAATTTATTGTTCCATATGCGTTTTTGTGAGTGTCTTTCATGTATGGATGCATATTAGGTTGTTTACTGTGTGTTTACAACTAGTTTATGGCATATTGTTAACGTATTCTATAGGAGCGGTAATTGAGAGTTTAGAGATACCTTATATTTTGTTACTTGAGAGACCGGGAGGTAATTAAGTGTCGTATGTTTTGGTCTTTTGCGGGTTTGGGTAGTGATTGCACGGGAGTGAGTTACCCTAGATTCCTTTAGATTCTTACAGATCCGAATTATAACCGAATTTAATAGAAATACCCCTTTACGCCTTAGGGTGTTTTGTGATTTGAGAGACCAGGAGGTGATTTAATCTCTGGGTACCTTAGCATTGTTAGGTAAGGTGAGACCGGGAGGTGATCCGAACCATTAAACCGTGAGCTTACATGATATTTAGGGTTCTTAGGTATTGTTGGTGAGACCGGGAGGAGATCTAGCATACTTTAGTTATTCCTTAAATTTCATATTTTTAGAATACGGTACCGATCATATATCCAATTCCGAGAGTTTACGAGTTGACTAGTGGGATTCCTTACCTAGGTAGTTGGCTTCACCCTATCTGAGTTCTTAACCGATTTGTTCGCGTCAGTTTTAGAGTAAGTATTATTTATTTTATCTTTAATAAAAAAACATACAAATCAATTAATTAAGTTTAGTTAAGTTAGAGTCTAGTTTAGTCGTCGCTAGTGTCCTTTGGGTTCTGTAACATTCGTCATTTTCGATCTTTTTTTGTATTTGTATTTGTATCAAAACCCGACCCGATTTGTAAACCAAATCTTTCACTAATATAAAATGTTGGATTTTTATGTTTCATAATCATCTCTTACCTTTTGGATTTGTTACTAGATTGTATTATTTAAACCTTTTTTTTAAAAAACAACACATGCAAGTATTGATATAAAACAAGGAAAACAAGTTTGACTCCTTCCCTATATAAACAACCCCATCCTCTTCATTATTCTTTGCTCATTCATCTTCTTTCTCTCCCAAATAAAGTTCATATCTCTAACCTCTAAGGTTCTTAATAATCAAGCAATAACCTTCTTTAATTCTTGTTTGTTACTTATTAATTCATATCTTGTGGCACAACATATATATAATATGCACCCCTTGTTTCCTTCGGCTTTCATCTTCTTCGGGAGGTGATATGCTACAAGGCAAGGCTACATGGAGAACTTTTTATAATTCTTGTTTATACTATTTTCCTTTAATGCTTTCCTAGTCTTGTTCATATTGTAAGTAGTTTAGCTTTTAGTTCATGTTTAAAGAGTTTCATGGTATTGGTTATGAAGTCACTAGTCTCGGTTTTATCCCGAATCAAGACCGAACCAAGACCAAACTCTTGTTTACTAGTCTTGTTTATACTATTTCCCTTTAATGCTTTTGTTTATATTGTAAGTAGTTTAGTTTTAATTCATGTTTAAAGAGTTCCATGGTGTTGGGTATGAAGTCACTAGTCTCGGTTTCATCCCGAGATTAGACCCGAATCAAGACCGAACCAAGACCGAACTCTTGTTTACTAGATTTTGTTTTAAATAGTTTTGTTTACTAGTTTTGTTTAAAATAGTTAAATAAACATGTTTATGAAAGATTTGAACCTTGTAACTTCTAAAACCATTTTGATAGTTCTATGGTATTTGGGTATGTGGCAACCATCCTCGGTATCATTCCGAGTCAAGGACCGAACCAAAACCGAACTAAACCGAGTTCACTTGCCTAAGACACACAAGTGTGTTTTTGGCCATCGAAACTCATCTTTTCTTCAAGAATGTATTTTAAACTAATTTTAAGTATTTTATCAACTTACTTGGTGTGTTGGTATCCAACTTGATCTTATAACAAGCTTGGACCGGTGATACCAAATACACACTTAACGGACGTTAAGGTTCTTCATAATAGAACTATATACTTGGTTAAGTCTTTCGATTTTATTGAGTTATCTCAAAACATTTTGGAAAGTTAACTTTGAGTTTAGTTAATTATCTAGACCCAAGTTAACAAATCCGAACACTCGATTAAAACCTTGTTTTGGTGTTCATATACCCAAAGGGTCTTGCATTATTATAACCCACAAAAGTTACTTAACATAGGTTGAGTAATAATTATGAATGAAATACCAAGACCCGGTTTCGAGTAAACTTACTTTTTAGAACATGTCTTTAATTTCCCAAGTATTTACATTTTTAAACCATAAACTTCATTTATTTACTTTACTTGTCATATTTTATTTTAAACCCTTCCAAGACTACCTACAAACTTAAGACCCGTTTAATCTAGGTCTTGCTCGTTAAACCCGATCTCCGATTATTCACGAATCAATCTTTCAAGTTACTTAGTTAACGTGAGTACATTTCATCCCCCGTTTTCACTTTTATCTTTTGGGGGTAACATGCATACTTATTCAAACAAAAATGATTTATATTATATTCATTTCTCAAACCACAAACTTTAGGGTATATGATGCTAGAATACTTGCTCTATTGTGTGTTATATGTCTCATATGCTTTACGTGCGCGAGTGTTTATTTTATGTTGTTGTTGAGCCTCATTAAGTATGATCATACGCTCCCCTAACTACTTAGCCTTGTGCTAGTAGAATAGGGCCTCATTATCCAAGTATGTCGGTATTCTTACCGATTAGAAAGGATCCTCATTTACATATGTTTTATATACCATGATTGATGCTTTTATTTATTGTCTCATATACGTTTGTGGATTTCACTCATATTATATATACTCAAAACTATGAAATTGCTCACCAACATACGTGTTGACAAATGTTATTTTATGCATGTTACAGGTTTGATTATTACTTGAGTTGGAGTTTGAAGACGTCATTCTATTTTGATACCGCTAGGTTATTAGAAGAATGAACAATATATATTTCTTATGTTTTGATGTTATTTGTATGAACAATATGTGTTACTTTGGTGATTGAATGAAATTAATGAGTTGTTAAATATTGTCACTTTAATAGTGTCTTGTGTATTTGTCCAATCACGTTGCACCCCGGCATGTTCCATCTTTGGTCGGGGTGTGACAGGTTCGATATCCGGACTTCATTAGGCTTTGCTACAGTTGATAGGTACACTTGCCTGTCTAGTGGTCTAGCATTAGGATAGTCTAGATTTATAAATTTAAAACTAGAGTGTCTAGGTTAAATAGACCGCGTTTTCGCACATCACACAGCTCTGACAAGTTGGTCTTGTGAATTTAAACGCCCTTTCCTCATTTTCTTTGTTTTTCTTCGTTTTCTTTTCCTAGGTTTCTTCATTCTTTCCTTTGACATTCTTATCTTCTTCTTGATTTCCGATAAGACCATTCATGAGATAACCGGCTAATTTCGTGGCTGAATTAGTGGTTTGAGGCAAATGAGATCTTACCATGTCTCTAATTTCTAGAGGTAAATCTCAAATATTGCAGGTTACTTTATTGGATTAAGGTATTACCAAGTGTGGTACCAATCTACAATACTCTGAAACTTAGTATTGTATTCTTTGAGATTAGTGCCTTCCACCTTTTGGTTCAAAAACTTAGTTTGAATAAGATCGGTTTCATGCACGGGACAGAACTTTTGTAGCACAAGTTCTTTGAATGCTTCCCACTTCAAGTGATACATAATTTCTCTACCCTTTGACATGATTAGGGTATTCCACCATTCCAAAGCTTCGCCTTTAAAGTATTGGGAGAAGTATTGAATCTTTTGAATCTCAGTACATTGGCTGATGATAACAATGGACTCAATTTCTTCAAGCCATCGTAAAGTTGATATGGCACCTTTATCGCCATAGAATTCTTTTGGTCCATAGGCTTTGAAGTTCTTGAAACTACATCCTTGAATTACCAATTGTTTCTTGAATTTATGATTGAATTTGCTCTCAGCATTGGAGCTATGAACACTTTCTTCATGATGAGAAGGATTATGGATGTTTTCTAACGGTATTGTTTGAATATTGAGATTTAATTTTATGTGTTTCCCTCTTCATTGCATTGATGAGAGAAATGATTTCATTATGAATCATTTCTTGAATTAGGACAAGATACTGCTTAGGAATCTCCTGTGCAGGTTTTGTCATATCCTTGTTGCTTCTTGGAATTGAAGCTTCGTCATTATTCTCTTGATTGTTTGGGTTCAACATTCTGTAAACAGAATAGATTTTAGTCTGAACAAAATTCTTATTTATATACTAACTAGTTTTTCTACCCGGCGCGTTGCGCTGGGGCAGCCGGCAAACCATAGCATTGAAACACGAGCATTGGTAAAACTCAAGGTTACGACGATGAGTCGACAAGAATTTGGTCATCATCGGCTGTGTTTGTTACAACCTATACACCATTGATAAAATTTCAACGTTAAAACCCAAAAAATTATTTCGTTAAATGAACATATAAAAACATTAACGTATAAGAAAACAAAATAATTAAAACAATGTTTATTTGGTTGGCAAACTCGAACAGTGGTAAAACCTAAGCGTTGTCAGTACCTTGAGGGGGTAACTTGACACGAATTCGGCATGTTTTGATTACGTAAGTTACGGTAACGAAACTCAAAAACGAAATAAAAAACATATAAAATTGAGGTGGACCGACGACCATTTGGGGGGGGGGTCGGTTGGTAAAACTCGAGCGTTGTCAGTCATGGGCTTTAAATAAGGCCGCAAGAAGGGGCGGACCCACGTGGTAAGGTTCGGGGTCCGGGACACCAATGTTTTTTAAAATTTACTTTGAAGCAGTATATTAATTTTTTAAGGACCCCATAAGAATTAGTATTTGGAACCCACATAACTAATATTGATGTGGCTTGGTGGATACTTCCTTGTTTTTCCAGTGAAAGGTTGCAAGTTCAGTCCCTACAACCTCCGAATTTGCTGTTTTTCTTTTCTGTTTTTCCTTCCAGCACTATTTTTTTGTTGTTTTTTCCTTTCTTTCAAACCTACTAAATATTAATTGTTGTTTTTCTTTTTTTTTCCTTAATGGTTTTGTGTTTTAAATGTTTAAAGTCACTCACTGTGGGCTTTAGACTTTGCAACAAACACATTTAAGAATTTATAATACATTTTTTTCTCATTTTGAATAACATCATGTATTATGTGTTTAATTATGACTTTGTTTTTTATTATGTTTCTTCGAGCCGAACAACAACCGACCCGATAATTTTGAACACCGAAAAATTGGGATCCCGTTGGCCAAAAATCCTGGGTCCGCCACTGGCCGCAAGTCTGTGCGAACTCAACATGTTTCTTTCATATTTAAAAAAAAAATTGACGTTTGATTGGTTTGCATTACGTTTATTATAGTAACCGAACTTAAAAAACAAAACAAAATTCATCAATCAATACGGTGCCGCCAAGTGCGGCACCAAACTCCTTATTTATATATAGTAATAATGATTGAATGTTTGCAGCAGATGTGTGACACTTAACAATTAATACAAATACAAAAAATTTAATTTGTTTATAAAATGTTTAATTAAGTCTGTCGCATTTCGAGAGGATTTCTTTAAAATCTTTCTGGAATTTGTTCGTCTCGTAATGACACAATCTAGTTGTTTATTCTTTGTTTGAGAATTTGATGTTTGGGATAATCGTATGAAACGACAATTCCCCTATATCATTTTCCAAGTATCTTGATGATAGTCGTTGAGGTTCTTGAGAGAAATTAGTACTTCCTAGTATATCTCTTGTATATAAATAAACCACGAGAATTTTACTAATTATCTTTTCTAAGGTATATTTATGTTTCTTTTATTTTGTCGTGCCTTGACTTGAAGTTAATTGTCTTTTGGATTTTGTCCACCTGAACATTTTCTCAATCTCTTAGTAAGTATTCTCTTACTTCCAGTTATAACTGAAAGAATTACTCTGAGAGTTCGTGCGATCTATTCTTGACATAACTCTTTAAAATATACATTACTAATTTCGAGGAAATTTAAATATATCTCTTATTTATGTTGTTACACGATTGCACGACATTTATTACAATTGCATTGTTTACAACTACTAAAATTCTTATTTCTTCCATCGAATAATCAATTTCTTGATCTTGTTTTCCTTCTTAGCGTTTTCTCCTTTCTCTTTTTCTTTCGCTTTTCCTCAACGTCCATTACTTCCTTGTGCATTGCTTCAGCTATTTTAGTGACATTGATTCCATAATGAGTTGAATCATCCTCAATGTCATACATTCATTTATAATTCATGTTCTGACGTTCACCTTCAGTGTGATCAAAGTAAGGGTCTTGTATTGTTGAATAATTAAAATATTCTTGTTCCTAAGGATTTTCTTCTGGATAAGTCATTATTTCTTTTCCTTTTGACATCATTGGTTTCTTGGATCTACTTGATCCGGCTCCATACTTGTTCTGTTTTGGAATAATCTGAGCTAGCGGAATATCAGAATCAAACGAATCTGAATCTTCCTCCATTGTTGTTTGGTATGAATTTTCATCACTAGATATAGGACTTGGGAGTAAAGATGTTCCCATAAATCCTTTTCCTTTACCAGATCGAGGTTGAAATGATCCTTGGCTAGATTGATGATCGGACATCTATACAAGGTAATATTAGGGATAGAAGTGTGTTTTTCCTATCTTATCCATACTTGTTTATATCTTATCCGTAATAATTTTAATCATTCAATGATTATTTCTTTGATATCCTCACTTGGATACTAATGATTATTATAAACTTATTTCTGATCAAAGCCTAGGTATGATTAAATACCTAATTCACTAAGATCGATGGCTCTGATACCAACATGTCACACCCCAACTTAAGGCCTAGGCGTGTGACCAATAGTTGGTACATGTTTTGTAAATATATCAGAGTTGTGGTAATTTAGCGGAAGTCTTTATTTTATAATAAAATATTAATATATTTTGAGACATTTATTTATAATAAAATATTAATTAATTTGAAAGGTTTCTCGGATAATAAATACCCGAGTGTTTGATTTTATAAATCTTGTTTGATATTACAAATCATATTTAAATATTGTTTACAATATTTTATTTATCTAAAACTGAGTCATCTCTACCTTGCGAGCATCTATCATCATTGTTTTCCTGAAATATGGGAAAAAATACGTCCACGATATGCTGGTGAATCATTGACTCTAAAAACATTTTATAAATCTTTCTTTGACTGACAAGATAGTTTTCTTGAACAATCTCAGCAGAAACGTTTCTTATTTCTGGGATTTGTGCCACTGCCATACACACAATTACGGTTCTTCGGGAACAAATGCCCATTGGAGAACTTTTATTATGATCTTTAGTCTGTGGCCACGTAGCCTTGATTGAAAGACTAGATAAATTATGTTTGGATCTAGACACATGTTTACTCGGTCTGAGTTGTTTTTTATTTCTGTCTTGTATAAAATAGGGATCATGTAATCCCTTAAACCTTTATGTAGAGATCACGTAATCCATTAAAATATTTGTCTGACTTTGTTTAAGATAAACAACCTGTTTATTTTGACTGACTGAAAAGGTTTTAACGTATTCACCTATGATTGTCTGTTCTGAATGATGTGGTGATCTCGTTTGAAAACCTTTATGAATGATTGATGATTAACCTATAAACAAATAGGTTTATAAATACCCGGATCGTCTCTTAATATGGCTACCAAACCGTCTTATCCGGTCAGGTTCACGGAAATGATATCATCCAACATTCAGTTCCACTGGTTCCGGTCCAGATTTTTCATGTTTTTTTTTGGTTTGGGTATGTTTATGAATCGTGAAATGAATGATATTTAGCCACATCATAGTGTGTCGCAACGCGCAAGAATGATAACTTGTTAAATAAAAATTGTTGTGTTTAATATTTGTTTCATGTATTATCGAATTGTTTCCTTCATTCCAAAAGGTGGATCAGAAGAATTAATTAATATGCATTGAAGTACTCCAATTTTGGAGTAGGGGTGTAAATGAGTCGAGTCCAAGTTCACCTACGCTCCCCTTATGAGTAGTTTTTCAAGATCAACTCAGGCTCGACTCATTATTTTATTTTTTGTGTATATTTAATATAAACTAATATATATTTTTCACTTATCTTTTCATAAATTTATAATAATAATAATTATTACATTAAATATTTAATATATTAAATAAAAAATTATATAAAATCAAGGCTCGTTTAAGCTCACAATTAACAGGCTCGAGATTGGACTCGTTAATCAAACAAACTTATTTTTAGGCTCGGGCTTATTTAAGCTTGGCTTAAGTCAAGCTTTTAACGAGTAATTCTCGAGTAGCTCACGTACAGCTTGACGCGTTTACACCCCTTTTTAGGAGTCCCGGTGCATTCTAGTTTTAACAGATAAAAATAGAGAGAAATGATAACATAAAGCCTGAAAGTAATAATAAAAAGTGTGAATTTGATTTTAGAAAAGGAATTTGTAAATAATTAAACTGTTTAATATTTTAATACAAATCCCAAACACCCTTACAAGTTTAATCCTTAATGTACCATATATGAGCTCACACCATAAGAAATAAAAATGGATCTCAACCATTGATATTTTTGTTACCATTTTTCTCATCTAGAAATGTTTTACAATGTGAAGATCAACCAACTTTTTCATTATTAAGTTATTATGTAAACAGTTTTATTTGTGGAACCGAAACAACAACGTTGCGATTGTTCACCACCTTAATGTTTTTTGTATCTTGAGGTGTCAATATCCTTAAAAACCGGGCTGTCGACTGCAAGTCCCATCGCATGCAGCCCATTGTCTACATACAACACTGCCCCCGTGATGGCTGAAGCCAATGGTGATACCAGAAAAGCAGCAGCATTTCCCACTTCCTCTGTTTAAATAAATTCATTTCATCATTTTAAAACAATATAATTATAAGATACATTATATTTTACTTGCTAAATAATATTCACACTGACCTGCTAATAATTCTTTTTGCAGTGGTGCATTCACAAATGAATAATCAATCATCTCATCAACAAACCCGATCACCTTAGCAGCACGACTTCTTAGCGGTCCTGGAATATTTTCACTAAAAATTAATACAACATAACAGGATTTGTAACATTTAAAATTTGTCATATGCTTGTTCTATAAGGATGCCAAAAATAATAGTTACCACTTACCAGCGGATATTGTGTTCTCTCGGATTTCATGTTTTCTTCCAGCTTCAAATGCTAAAACCTATGTTTATTAATTTTAATAATTAATAATTATAATTATTTGAAGCCAAATAAAAGAAAAAAAAAATTGTGATAGAATAACTAACTTGTGTGTCACTCTCCAAAGCAGCCTTAGCAGAACTCATACCTCCACCATATCTAAATTAAAAAAAGTGCAGCTGTATATTTATAATAACTAAAAAATATAAATATCTCAAAAAAAATAAAATTAAAAAGGTAATATTAAAAAAATTACCCTGGTATGATCTTTTCAGAAGCCCTGTAGCTCAAAGAAATTGTAGCACCACCTGCATTATAATTTATAATAACTAAGGTCAACTTTGTTAATTAAAATTTTTTGACTTTGACTGGTCAAAGGCGAGTGCTGATAAGAATCATACCCGGGTTCATTATTAGGGCGAAATGCTGGAGCAAAGACACAAAAGAATAGCTTGATGCTGATATGGCAGCAAGATACCCGTGCCTTGATGTTTCTAAAAGAGTTTTGGTAACCTGCAAAATAGATGTTTCGGTTTTGGCACGCTTACTTATAAATGAGTCGGTTTGGGTTGTTTTTTTTATCTGAAATGGGACAACCTGACCTGTTTCAACCCATACTAAAAGTTACCCATTTTGGCCCATAACGTCATATGCATACCTCAGGTCCATTGGCTAATGAATGCACAAGAATGTCAATGCTTCCAAAATCCTCTTTCAAGATTCGGCTACTTCCTGCAAAACATAAACTTCGACTTTTTCACGAATGTTTGACTTTTGAGAATAACTCAAAACATGATTCATGAAACTAGTACCTTAATAGTCCACTTTGAGCACCATGCATAACGCTTGTTTGTTTTCACCTGCATGATGGTTACGCGTCATACAAGATTTCATTCTTTATGTTTCGCATAAATTACCGAAAAGTCTTTAAAAGAGTGTGGACTTACACCCTCAGGAACGTCTTCAGGAGTATCATAAACGGCATCTAACGGGTACACTTTAGTAATTTCCATCAGTGAACCATCTGCTAACCTGACATGGCAAATTGGACTTACTGATTAATCAACAAATCATAATATTATCTTATAATAAGTGATATATATACACTTACACACGTGATTCGTCAAACTTCCCCCTTTGAAGACTAGTCTGAAACATGTTAAGTGCCAAAGGACATCAACAACAAAATACATTTTAATAGCATAAGAATACTTGGTAGAGGTGTTAGATCAAAAAATGAATAAAATAAAAAATAATAGCTAAAATGGAACTGTTCGAATGAGCCAAAATTATAGTATAGGATACTTCTTGAAGGAACTAGATGTTCAATGAACCGTTCGTGGGAAGTTCGTTTACTTAAAAAACGGATGAACATGGACACAAGTTTTTGTTCAATTAATTAAACCTATGAACATGAAAACAAGTTTTTGTTCAATTAATTAAAGCAATGAACATGAAAAAATGTCACATTCGTTCATTTACGTCCGTGAGCTTTCATTATGTTCGTTCATTTACGTCCGTTTTAAGTTGTTTATATTAAACGTGTTCAACACCAACTTAGATTGAAGGCTTCTAGAATCTTGGAGAATATTTAATATAATAATTAGTTTATTATTTATTATAAGATAAGTTAGTCTTATTTTATTTAATCCTATTTGTTTTGGATTCAAATTATGTATTTTAGTTAGTATAGGATTAGGAACCGTGGAACCATTGGTTCAATGTGTTAGTTAAATTTAAGTTTTTCTCGTTTGTCTTTTTCTTAATAAAAAAGACAGAGAGAGTTTTACAAATTGTGTGTTCGTGTTCTTGATTCACTTGCTCAAAGTTTAACAGGTTATTCATATAAACATCCACTCAAAATTACTTATTACTAATATCGATTTGATTTTTATATTCTAAAACCCTTTGTTTAGATATACATCTATTTAATATTGAAAAGTTTGATGTAATATTGTTTGATACATCGTGATGGTTTATGTTCATTTATGTCCGTTTATATTCCTATATATACATTTGTGTTTGTTTACATTCATGAACTGTTATTTAGAGTATTAACGAACAAACATATAAACGAACACGAACATTGAAATCCGTTAGTGTAAATGCTCGTGTAAGAATCAGTTACATACCGGGACCCACGTGCCAACAAGAATCTCCGCACCAGCAGCAGCTAAAGATTTGGCTATTGCCCAACCATATCCATTATCATCAGCTATACCAGCAATGAATGCCCTCTTCCCTAAAAGTAGCCCCCAAGGTATTAATTAAACTAAAACATATTTTATGATTTTTTTACGAGAAAATCGACTGTTTTCTTGCGAAAAATGTTAACTCGTTTCTTAAACATCTAAGCTTAAATATATATTATAATCTACAAAATTAACCTCTTAGATCAACAGGCAGCCCTGGAAGTGGTTTTGTGTCACTCGAATCCAACTTGGCTTTTGTGATCATCTTTTCAAATCTCGAACCACTGAATCGAACATTTTGAGATGATAATAGCGTAGAAGTGATGTGGCATGAGCTCTTAAGGTTTGCATATGATGCAACTTTAACACCATTACTGAAAACTGCAATGCTTGGCTTTGAAACTTGATGAAAAGAAAATATAGAGGTTCTTGCAGTAGCAAAGTGCATATTGGTTGTCATTTTAATAATCTGCAGTTCATGCAAGGATCATAACAATTAGCATAGGTTTTTTTACGTCCATTTGTTACCGCATCTATTAGTAAATTGCAATTACATATATACATGCATAACTAAATATGTATTTTCTAGCTCATTAAAAGTGATTAGAACAGTGTAACACTTAACAGTAACACAAAACCAAGAGTAAATGATTTGATATATTTTTATGAAGAACATAACAGATTGGAAGTATGTTGATGAATGTAACTATTAGTAATTGTCTAGTGTGACTTACCTCTCTGATCAGAGGGAGTTTGTAACTATCTTTTCAAGTTCCTGTCTACTAATCCATGCATGTCTATATATACATGCAAGGGTGTGTGTAAAAGACTACATTCTCGTGCACATCCAATTAAATGAAGAGACATAGCCCTTTGTTTTCATTAGGCCACCCGTAGTGGGCGTGCTCTTGGGGCGAATTCCGGCGAGAACAACCCCCCCTTCCGAATTTTGGGGGGGGGGGGGGGGGCGCAAGGTATTTATCACCTCTTCAATTTTGATTTTATTATTATTATATTATTATTATTATAATGGATTGGGTGTGGTATATATATATTGGGCTACAACACCATTACACCCTAAAACAAAAACTCACCATTTGCTGACTGGGCACCACATAGCATAGAACGTCCATTTTGTAGTCCCTTCACTACACATAGTCTTAGAGTATTTTATTTAACATTTAACTTGATTTTTTTTTCAAATAATCTGTACTAGTTGGCTTTTCTTTTTCTTTTTCTTTTTCTTTTTTTTAATAATAATGTACATTTTTTTAACAATTCGACATTAATTTTAACGAAACTAATTGTTTTCAAAATAGAGTATTTTTTGTTCTCGTAATTATACATTTTCACGAAAAGTTTTATTTAATATATTTTTTGTGTTTATTTTTCAACATTGGATAGAAAATGAATGTTTTTGAAGATGAGTGAAAATTTGATGTGCAACTAACATGGTGTGTTTGTGGGTGTTTGTAGGGTTTGAATTTTCCGACATGACAATATGTCATGAGCATAACACGAATTCACGTGCTTGAGTTTAGTCTAAACAAGTTTGGGTTAGTTTTGAGTCAAACCATGAAACACGTTTAGGTAGTGGCGAAGCTTGGAAGTTTATGTTGTGCAGGGTCGCGAGGACTCAAAATATGTTTTATATAATTAAAAGAGAAAATTAGCATTTGCCTCCCTGGAATATATCGTCGCGAGATGGATTGACCCACTGAAAAAGAATTTGCGCATGTTGTACCATTGTCTTTCTCGGACGGGTTTTTTGGCCCCTTTCGTCAGTTGATCTGTTAAAAAATTTTGAAATTACGTTTTTACCACTAAGCCTTTTATTCAGTTTAAAAATAATCATCCAAAACCATGTAAATGCCGGGATTCGAACCCGAAACCTTCGGTTTAACACCCCACCAAAACTACCGGTTAAACTAAGTTAGTGTTTGATATAACTATACAACATAAACTATATATTATCACTTTTATCACTTCATCTTCCTCAATTATAATTAGGGTTCCTAAGTTTTAATTTTAGAAAATTAATTAACACAACTTATAAATAATTATTGCAATACATAGCATACCCTTCCGCAGTTCCACTTGCTCTGTTGTAAAAGCACCAAAAGACACATGACACATACAAGCTGCAAATCTGTTTATACATTCATACAATATATATGCCAATTCTTCAATTTTTCTCCATTGTTTCTTCTGGCCATGTGTACTAAGTTCTAACATACACTTCTTAGTTTCTCACCATCCATGCTCATCCCCATACAACTAAGTCCGTGGCGGTGGTTGTCGTGGCGGCGGTGGCTGCCGTGGTGCTGATGACCGGAAAAATGAGATGATCGGAAAAACGAGATGGCAGGAATCCATGGCGGCGGTGGCTGCCGTGGCGGCGGCATGGTGCCGGAGGTTAGGGGTTTTGATTGGAATGATTTATAGGTGCGGTGGTTGAATTATGAAGCGATTGGTGGTAGGATTTGAGAGACTTGAGGGTTTGAGTGATGAAATCTAGGGTTTGAAGATTTGAGAGATTTGATTACTTGTTATGAAATCGATGATGATGATGATATTAAGAGGGATTACTTGGCGGTGGGTTTGAGGATTTGAGGTTGATGATGATGAAGAACATCAAGTATGTTTGAGGTTGATGATGATGAAGATGAGTTGCTGATGTTGATGAGCTGCTCTTGTTCATATGAGTTGATGATGATAATTTTCTATTATTATTATTATTATTATTATTATTATTATTATGTACAATGACAACTTTACCCTTCACCATTAAAAGTCAACGTTAGTTTGACTAACAGTTGGAGCCAAAAAAACCCGCCCGAGAAATACAATGACACAACACACACAAATTCTTTTTCAGTGGTCAATCCATCTCACGACGA
This sequence comes from Bidens hawaiensis, assembly GCF_021521415.1. Taxonomy (NCBI): domain Eukaryota; kingdom Viridiplantae; phylum Streptophyta; class Magnoliopsida; order Asterales; family Asteraceae; genus Bidens; species Bidens hawaiensis. The sequence goes on from NW_027491709.1 coordinate 282,314, forward strand.
TATTACCCAGGGAGGCAAATGCTAATTTTCTCTAATTAAAATATCTATTATTGTACTTTTTGGTTAAAATTTAAAATTGTATAAATAATATGACTTAAGTCAGAAATTGTTACTTTAAAAAAGTAATACAAATATGTAATTTAGAGTTTTAAAGTATTAATATGTTGAAGAAATAATATTTTTTAGGTTAAATAGGTAGGTTCTGCTAGTGTCAACCCACGAATAATATTTCCAGGTTTGTAGCGTATTCAAGCAGCGGATCCACAAACACTGCCCATTTGATAGCCCAAGGTTTTTGTGGCATCTAGCATCTTAGATGTTCTAATATTAATAGGCAAATTCGCTTCATATAATCCAGACTATGGCCGATTGGCGAATATAAGTTCGATCTATGGAAATGGCAAAAATAATCCTAACTACGTATATGGGTGCTAACTTAAAGGAAACTTAACCAGACGTTTGGTTTTGGTGACGTGGCCGCTGAGTTGTAATTTATTACAATATGTGGTCGCTGAGTTGACATTAATTACAAAGAAAAATTTAATGTTAAATGAGATGGATAATGACATAAAGTTTAATAACAAATAAGTAAGACATGTGGATAATTACATGGCTATTAACATATAAGCAAGCCTTAATTCAAGGTTTTCAGATCTTCACTGGAAGAGGATACAATATAGATTCAACCCATAGTGATGGTGGTGAACTGATGATGCGGGATCGATAAAGGGTTTTTGCCTTACAATACCAATCGAGGGCTTGTGTGTATTTGAATTTGGGTTTAGAGCGGCTGACGAACGGATGTAGTAAGGGTTTTGGCGGCTGCCGGTGGTGACCACTTATGGGGGTCTTTGATCTGCAACCCATTAAACACCAGTTTCGGTGTCCACTTTCTGTTTATATTTGTTATTTGTTTTATAAGTTTTCTAAAGATTTTATATTTCTAATACAATGATTTTATGTTAACAGCCATGTAATTATCCATCTGTCTTAATTACTTTCTTTGTTATTAAAATCCATGTCATTATCCATCTCATTTAACAAGATTTTTGTAATTAATGACAACTTAGCGGCCACGTATTGTAATAAATGACAACTCAGCGGTCACGTCACAAAATACAAACGTCTGGTTAATTTTCTGTTAAGTTAGCACCCACATGCGTAGTTGGGATTATTTTTTGTCATTTCCATATGTAGAACTTATATTTGTCAATTGAACATAGTTTTGATTATATAAAGCCGATACTCCATATATATGCTTCATCTAGTAAATACGAGTGTTCGTAAGAAGGAGAGATGGTTGGCATCTCTCCTGATAGGGACGGGAATAGCTTTTGAGTTTACTTGTTATCACACATCCGGTTAAGGCTACCCACTTCGGTGGATCTATAACACATTTTTTTTGACTGTTCAAAAAAAAAACCTTGTAAATACGAATTCCTTTAATGAAATCTTTTAAATGTTTTATAAAAGTTATTCTAATAAATTATATTGAAATGTCTAAACACACATGGCAACATATGGACGGAAGGTGTAGCATATGCCACAATTGTAAAAAAAAGGAAGTTTGGCATCGTAACCCTGCAACGGACCACTCTAATAGGTCCCTCCATCAAGACCCTTTTTAAACGAAAAAAAAAGTCGGCTGTTTCAACTTCCAACATGTAGAAGATAATAAAAATCAAACATGTAATAAATAAGGGCCATAAATAAACCACAAACCTAACTATCTTCAACTGCCACTTCATAATTATGTTAACAATATAGCTATTTAATGTTTAAATAATATTGTATTTTTATGTAATATTTAATATTTTATTTATAATACGTTCTATATTATAGTTCTATTAATAATTTAAGTATTTAGTGTTTAAATAATATTAATTGTATATTATATTTAAACATATATGAAATATAAAAAATAAATATATTATAAGAAGTATGTGCTTATGTGACAGTTTATAAACATTTGTTGTGGATGAAAATGCATGATTTTTGAGAAAAATTTTGAATATGATAAGACACTGATATAATAATTTGTGGATGCTCTAAAGTAAACTTTATCTTTTTGGTTTTAAAATGTGTTATTTTTTTGGTTTTAAAATGTGTTTTATATAATAAAAATAACTATTAGTGTACTTTTTTTGGCTAAATTTTAAAATTGTATAAAAATAGTGTGGCTTATGTCAAAAATAGTTACTTTAAAAAAATAATGCAAATATGTAATTTTGAGTTTTAAAGTATTAAAAATGTTGAAAAAATAGTACTTCTTAGGTTAAACGGGTTATCTGTATATTAACCCACGAATACGCGTGCCCTGTTTAGGTTCATGTATGTTGCATGATTTTCGTACTCATGTCATGTTTGGTTTCAGTGAAATTTCCGGGTTGTAGTGTATTCAAGCAGCCAACACACAAACATCGCACGCACGTTTGATAGCCCAAGGTTTTTGTGGCGTCTAGCATCGTAGATTTGTAGGTATTCAGATATAAATATATGCTTCATCTAGTAAATACGAATTCCTAAAACGTAATTAAGTCATTTAAATGTTTTATAAAAAGTTATTTTCTGATAAATTATATTGAAATGTAGAAAGATTGCATTTTAAGTAAAACTTTGAATGATCTAATTGAATATATTTTTCCTAATCCGTAGTGGGGGCTTTATGGTGGCTTTATGAGGTGGGAACAACCCCCCCCCCCCCACACCCGGCTTTATGGAGGCGTTGTGGGTAATTTTTTTGAGTGGCGTTTTGTAGATAACGTTGGTGGAATGTACACGAATTAAAAAAAACAAATAAACAAAGTTATAGAAAGTTATGGAGGCTTTATGACTACACCCTATTTTTGTATAAAGTCATAACTCTGACTGGACGTCACGTGACGCATAACGCCTAGAAGTGATACTTTATGACTACACATAATCTAAACAACCGGCTTAAGGACTTTTATTAATTACTTGCAATGTAATTTACAAACTGGGCCTAGCAACTTACTTGCAATATTATATTTAGAGTAAAGTGTCATTTTAGTTCTTGTGGTTTGACAAATAATACGAATTTAATACAAAAGTTTTATTTTCTGCATATGGACCCTCCACGTTTCCCAGTTCTTGCCAATTACATCCAAATCACTAACCCCGTTAAATTTTATCGTTAAGTCAGGGGTAGACATGTCTTTTCACTATTTCTTTATTATAATACTTATTTAAGTAAACTGTGATTTTCGTCCCTCTGGTTTGTCAAAATCTGCACTTTTAGTCAAGTAGTTTCAAATTTGCAATTTTCTTTCTTATGATTTCATTTCACTTGCAATTAAACCCAAATTTATTAACCTTGTTAAGTCTTGTCGTTAACCCATTTGCGTGCCCCTCATGTGACGATCAATTTTGTCTTTTTTCTCTCCAAATAAACCTCAGCCCTAATTCGCAACCCCCTCACGTGAGGGGCTGGGGTGTATTTGGGGAAAAAGGGAAAAAAATAAGGAACAAAATTGCCCCTCACATGAAGGGCACACTAATGGGTTTTACAACCAAACTTAACGAGATTAGGGAATTCGAGTTTAATTGCAATTGAAATGAAACCATAGGGAAGAAAATTGCAAACTTAAAACTATTGGACTAAATCCGCAGATTTGGACAAACCACAAAGACGAAAACCGCAGTTCACTGAAATAAGTATTATAATAAAGAAATAGTGAAAAGACATGTCTATCCCTGACTTAACGATAAAATTTAACGGAGTTAGTGATTTGGATGTAATTGGCAAGAACTGAGAAACGTGAAGGGTTCATATGCAAAAAATAAACTTTTTGGACTAAATTCGTATTATTTATCAAACCACAAGGACTAAAATAGCACTTTACTCTTATATTTATTTAATAAATTATCATATTTATAGCATTCAGTGTATTTAAATTTGGAAAAGAAAATGAATATCAAATCGACTATATATTGCTAAAGGCCAAATGGTCTGATGGTAGTCCTGTGGTTTTTTTTCATAAAAGATCGTAGGTTCGAGTTTAATTCGAGAAACATATCTTGCGCAAGTCAGGGGTTTACCACATTGTGATCGTGGGGTTGGGTGGCAAATTGGTCATTTGTGTACGAGGGTAGCTGGTGTTTGTTGGCCGTTAAAAAAGTTGATTATATATTAAAATCTAAATATCATATGATTTTATTTTTTAAAACGACGACTAATTTCTTGTATTTAGGTAACCGTACTCTCTAAATTTGGGGAGCCTCAATGCCCTATTCTGGTCAGACTATGTTGTCTTAATCAGGCTCATGTTGGCTTCAGAGATTGACTTGGGCATTCCCTCGGGAAACCATACCGCCGAGTGTCACTTGACAATTGTTGTGTCACTACAAGAGTAGAACCCTCTGGCGTAACAAACGGTGGGACGAAAACCCGGGTGGGCTTAAAGTTTGAACTGACAACCTTTGCACAAGGTCTAGCTCAAACCCTTAATATGATTTTATTAACTCTTCCTATTAAGGCATGTCATTATTTAACATATATAAATCATGAAATTATGTTAAAAAAGAATAGAACAAGTGCTTCAGGCCTTAGGGTGAAGAGGTAGGTCCCAGCAGAGCCCAGTTGGACCCGCAGGACTCACCTTGAAGAGAGACGTCTGCGCGGAAACCAACTGGATCTGCAGGACCCACCATGCTCAGAGACGTGACGTCCTTACGCGCAGTACGCAAGCTGTTCCCGCAGGAAATGCCTCCCAATGGTGAAGTACTCCGCCTGTTCCCGCAGCTGCGGATACAAGCCATCAGGGAAGGCCACCCGCGCAGCAAGGCTACACGCACAAGGCACTTAGCTCTCAAAATAATTCAGTAATGTCACCTGAAGAAGGAATGAGCAAAGCCGGGAACAATCCCGCACAAAGGCGGGAGGGGGAATACTCCCGCCCAAATGAGCCAGTCCGTACGATACTGGAGGATTTTTTGTACTGTACCTGACAAGGTATGGGCAAAAGATCTGACCAGAGATACGACAGCTCATTGACAACAGTATGGTGAGCAGCATGCTCTTGTACTGTATGTCACTATTAGCCGCTGCCTACTCACCAACTCCTGTCATACCACGTGCATAGCCTGCAGTTGGTGGAAAAGGAATAGTACACAGCAGGCCTGGTCACTGTCAGCCGCTGCCTACCCACCAACTACCAGCATGGCACGTGCGTAGGCCACAGTTGGTAGAACATGAATACTATTCAGCCGGCTATACCTTCTTGGAAACCTACCTTCGGCTATAAATACCCCAAATGGTATAATCATCTTATCTTATCTTATCTTATCTTATCTTATCTTATCTTATCTTATCTTATCTTATCTTATCTTATCTTATCTTGTATCTTATATCTTATACCTGATATCTGCTCTAGCAATCTCTTAATATACACTTATATTCAAGAGCAATGTAGTCTGATTCTCACGCCGGAGGGTGGTCACAAGGAGGTACCCCCCCCTTCTCAGTGACGAGCTCACGGTGTCTGTTTTGCAGGTTATCAGAAGAACCATCTTTGCCGGATCTAACTCCTCGTGGGAAACATCTATTTAACCCCCAGATTATCTGTAATCTGCCCGGGGTCGATTAGTGTTTCTTCATTGGCGCCATCCGTGCATAAAAGCTAGAACTTAATTCTTTTTCAGTTTTCTCAAAACTTCTGGAAAGATGGTTAAAGAAACTCCGGTAACCACAACCCCAGCTACTGGGGGGAATACCGACGAATACACAGTTTTTACGAACACTACCCCGGTTACCCAAGCCGAGGTAAGTACAATAAATTTTACGAACACTACCCCAGTTACCCAAGCTGGGGCAAGTGCAGTAAATAATCTCTCACTGGGATTCACCGATACCCAGTTAGAGAGACAAGGAACGAGGCTCCCCCGCCAAATACTCGATGAAGTTAAAGCGTGGGCGGAGGCACGTCAAAAAGAATTCCAAGCTGAGTTGGATGAACACTTACGTTCACTCCAACAGCCTGAGGAATTCATAGAGTACTTGGATGATGATTCGGAGGAATCCGATAGTGACACAAACCCTCGTCATAAGGCGAAAGGGAAGCGTAAGGAAACGGACTCCCAACCGAAAAGGCATTTTGGAGAAACCTTCAAACCAAAAAACGCGGGTGGAAACCCACGTGACTTCTCCAAAACATTTACACCAACTGCTGCAAAGGCGGGAACGTCCAAATTTGCAAGGGACATCGCGGAAGCAATCGTCCCGAAAAGTGCCAAACAGATGTCCAACATCGGCACTTACGATGGTATATCTGATCCAGACGATCATTTAAACAGGTTCATAGCGGGGGCAACTGTCAGTAGTTGGACGGAACCTACGTGGTGTTACATGTTCCAAATGACGCTTGTGGGGGCAGCTAGAGCGTGGTTCGATCGTCTACCGGTCCACCACATCTACGATTGGGAAGACTTCCAGCAGAAGTTTAGCCAACACTTCAGCTAACAAAGAAAGTATACCGAAGAGCAATGGACAATCCTCAATTGCATTCGAGAGGAAGATGAATCTTTGCCAGACTTCATCACTCGCTTCAACTCAAAGAAGCTAAGTCTGGGTAATATTAGCGAAGATCTTGTTCGCGCTGCTTTCATCAAGGGCGCGAACGACCCAGAGCTCATCCGCACCTTAACGGGTAGAGATGGCATGCCATCCACATGGGATGCCATCATGACAGTAGCTAAACGATTTGCGGAAACAGAGAAGCAACTGGGTAGAGATCTCCCCCAGGGCACAAACCTCTACACTCAGAAAACAAGAGAAGACAACGTCCTTACCGCCCGACTAAACAAAAAGCGGAAGCTAGGTATTTGGCAGTCAAGGGTAAACTTTGACACCTCATCCGGCTTGCAACATCGGTTGGGCGGAAGGGATAACGTACAGTCGAACCAGAACTCCAGATGGACGCCACTCACCAAAAGCGTCACCGAGATATTCGTCACTGAGGAGCTCCGATGGCCAAAGGCTCCAATAATCCGACATCGTCACAATGCTGATCGGAGCAAATACTGTGACTTTCACAGGACAAAAGGCCACAACACTGAAGAATGCACAGACGTAAAGGACATCATCGAAGCATTTGTCAGAGATGGGACGCTCGCGCACCTCGTGGCGTAACGAACGCTGAGCAGGCTAATGCGTGTAGAACCCCAGTTTGGGAAAACACGAATAAAACTGCAGCTTCAATGTTGAAGACTACATACTGCGTAAACAACGAGATCCCGAACCAGGTGCATATCGGCTCGATGGCACTCCCAACCCAACAACATGGAAGGGAGCTCAATTACACAGTGCATGTAGATCAATTCAAAACTTGTAAAGAAAAGGCCCAGAGCCACTTCTAATGGAAATGATTCTCCTTATCAAATTGACGCTGATGATTTTTCATTTATACTTATGAACTTTCCACACGGATATGCCGGTCTTCACCGCATACATAAGTGTGAAAGAAAGTCGTTGCGTGGGGAAGGCGGCAAAACCCGCATAAACCCAAAAAACGGCAAACCTTCACGCAGGTCAGTTAAAGGTAAAGTTCAGTCATCCCACTAAATGAAAGTGCCGGTCTATCCGCACGAATCATGATAGAGGAAACTGAACACTAACCTATTAACAACCGCGCGTCGAACGGTTAATTTATTCAACACTGATATGCCGGTATTCACCGCATAATTACGTGGAAAGTCGTTGCGTGGGGAAGGCGGCAAAACCCGCATAAACCCAAAAAACGGCAAACCTTCACGCAGGTCAGTCATAGGTAAACTTTGGTCATCCCACTAAATGAAAGTGCCAGTCCTAACCGCACAAATCATGATAGAGGAAACCGAACTAACCTATTGACAACCGCGCGTCGAACGGTTAACTTATTCAAAATACTTAGAAAATTTCTAACAGAAGGATGAGGAAAACCTCCACGCAGGTCAGATGTAGGCAAAGTTTAGCCATCCTACTAAGTGCAAGTGACGGTCTTACCCGCACAATCACGAACGAGGAAGCAAAACTTCAACCTATTATCTACCACGTTCAAAGGTTAACTTATTCTAAACACTTAGAAAATTTCAAAGGAAAAGATGAGGAAAACTTCCACGCAGGTCAGATATAGGTAAAGTTTAGCCATCCTACTAAGTGCAAGTGACGGTCTTATCCGCACAATCATGAAAGAGGACGCAAAACTTTAACTTATTATCTACCACGTTGAAAAGTTAACTTATCTAAGTACTAAAGAAATTGCTAAGTTAAATCAGAATATGCGTGAAATAAACAAGGCAAGGGATTGGCAAATAATCTTTATTCCATCGAAATTCAAATATTACAAAGATTGCTGGGTACATACCCGCATATAAAAGAAGCTATACAAAAATAAAAATCTACTCTAATGGTGGAAAGGGATCTTCAGAATCAAGCTTCAGGACCACTTCCACTTGGACCAGCACCATCAGTAGAGTGTGGCGGTTCAAGGAAGGTCTTTAGAATGGCTAGCCCATCATCAGCAGCAGCAACATCGTTCACCATCTCCACCACCGGATGCGGGAAGGCGACATACTGATTCACTGCTTGGTCATATACAGCTTCAGTATCAACATCATATAAAGGGAAGTTGAAAGGCGGGATGCCTTTCTCAACGAACCCTAGACCAAGCAGGAAGCCGGCCTTTTCCCATCCTCGTGAGAAGCGTTGAGGGCTGCGCTCATGGCATCGTCGTATGATGTGTCCGTGAAGACTCGATGCACAACCTACAAGAAAAAATACAAGTATCAAAACCTTTTCTATTTACAAAGAAAAGCGTGAAGACATTAGGAAGCTAAGCTTACCTGCGACAATGCTTCTCGAAGAAGCCATTCCTTGGTAACCAGAGCCTCCTGGAGGGCAGCTTGAGCTTGGTTACGGGCGCGTTCGGCTTCACTTTTGTTGAGGTTGGCAAGCAACACTTCTTTAGCCGCAGCCTCTTCAACGCCCTTTAGCTTCCGCTCAGTGTGGTCAAGCACCCCCCTCTGGTCCAAGATATCTTGGAGCTTCTTGGCGTCTTCCATCGCCAAGGCATCATGAGCCTGTTGGAGCGCCTCTAATTTGGCTTTAAGTTCCTCATTCTCGAGGCGTAGAGGCTCAGCAACAGCTTCAGCCTTGGTGGCCCTCTCAGTTGCGTTCCGTGCAGTTTCCTTAGCTAGCCGAAGCTGTTCGTTAACAGCTTGGGCAGCCTTGGAACGGGCTTCGAGCTGGGCCTGAACTTCAACCTCGAGGGCCTTGAAGGCCTTCTCCTTTTCCGCAGCCACTGCGGTAAGCCTCTTGTTCTCCTCCCGGACAGCCCGCACCTGAGCTACTTCTTGAATACGAGCTGCTTTTAACTTGTCGTTTTCACGACAGAGCAGCTCGACGCGCGGCTGCATCCGGGCAAGGAGAATCCGAAGCTCGTTGGTTAGCCTACCCTCCTGGTAGCTAGCCATTGCTTCCCCCAACGCACCACTGGGAGCTGCGTGACGAGCCCACTCCACGCACTCCACAGGCGTGCGAAGGGTTGTTCCTCGGCGGATGTTCCATCGTGGAACATACACTTCATTGGAATCCGACACTGCAAAAAACAAAAAGCAGTTAGGAAAAGATGATATATATATATATATATATATAAAAAGGCCAAAAGAACCCTACGCACCTGTAGGGTCGACAACAGGTCGATAGCCGCCAAACCCATCACCTGAACCCAAGGGAAATCCATCCAAGAGGTCAGGCAGATGGGAAGGAGGCAGAGGTTGGCGAGAAGCCCCAAGCATACCTGAAGGATCGGCCGTAGTTGCCGACGTCGGAAGAGGCATGGAGGCCGCCGGTGTAGAAACCAACGGAGGTGAACTCACCGGAGGTGAACTCACAACCGTGGTCGCCGCTGCGGAAGAGCCCGCAGAAATAGTCACCGCCGGCTCAGTGAAAGATTCAGTAAATATGGCACTGACAGCCGGCGGAGATGTCATCACAGTTGGAACAGTTGGCTCAACTGGGTGAGCAACTGAACCAACTGAAGTAGGCGCAGTCGCCTGGGTCACCGCCTCAGGTAGGTTGACCAAGCCTACCGTCATGGGTCCGGAGGTGCTCCTCCCCGCTCCACCCTGGAATGCGGCAGCATCCACGCCTGTACAATGAAGATATAAGTATATTGGCGGAAAGATATGAAGTTAAAAAGTAAAGGAAGTTTGTACTTACGGGTTTTCTTGAGCCTAAAAGTGCGAACAGGCGGGGACGAACCCGATGGAGCCGGCCTCTTCACGCCGCTCACCGTAGTTGTCCTGGGCTGCTCGGAGGTGACGGTCGTCTCAGCCTCCGGAGCAGTGGTCTTATCACCACCAGGGTTCCCCGCCACCTCCTCGCTTTCGGTCTATGAATCAGACCGATGCACTGGATCGGCAGTGGAGGCAACCTTCGCCTTCCCCTTCCCGCCGGCAGCCTTCTTTTTCCGCACCAACGGAGGACCATCTGCGGATTCCTCATCAGAAGACTAGATTAGAGGAATGCCAGCAGAGGTTTCAGCATTGAGAGGTCGAGGGTTGAATAACTCCTTACCTGGCCGCCTGGCGCTCAGGATCTCGTGGCCTGGCGGGTAGACCTCCACGAACCGATCCGCCGTCTGTTCAAGGATGGGCAACTCGTTCTCATCTAGAGCACGAGTACCCATTCGAGTGGGACCATCACTCTCCCGCGGCTGCAGGAGAAACTGCAAGTCGTTCCCCTCTGAAATAAAAAAGAAACAGTTAGAAGGAAAACCTATATCAACAAAGAAGACAGAGCATACCGTAAGGGACAGAGTTCAAACCGTATTCGAGGACGATGGGAATCTGGGACGCCTCCTTCCACACCCGGCTCATCCCAAGCATCACCATCCCAGACTCCGCAAAGCGGTACACCGGAGTCTGGATCCGGGAGATCTTGGCAACCATTCCGCCTCCTGGTAGTTTGGGGCGTGAAGGGCGGGGAGTGCTCTCCCATTCTTAAACGTCATCGCTATCGGGACGACGCGAGCGGAGATATAAAAGAACTCCCGCTTCCACGAACGAAGACTGCGCTCGGTTGCGCAGATCTTCAACCCCTTGATCCGATTGACCAAGGTATACCACCCCTGGATGCACCTCCAAGAATAGAAGGTCATCAGGCGGTCAACATGGGGCTCCACGCCCAGAATGAGGCACACCCACTCAAAGTGGCGGATCTTGGCAATCGCCATCGGGTGTACCTCCGTCAGATGCACACCGTGCCTCTCCAAGACACGGTATACAAACTTCGTCAATGGGAACCTGAGATTCCCATAAACGAAGAATGCAGCGTACACCCCTATCTTGCCCTTCGGGGCATCGTACACCGTCTGGTGTGGCTCCGGAAACTCAGGCTCGAACGGCTCGAGCATGAACTTCCGTACGATGTACTGAAAAAGCTCGGCAGGAAGAGCGCACTGGCACTCGCCAGCAGTGCTCTTGTCATCCTTATCAGAAGTGGACGACGGATTCTCGACGAACACGTCAGACTCCTCGGCAAAAGAAGACATGTTTGGATGAACAGAAACGATTTCAGAAGAATGCTCAACGGAATAGTGAGTATTCGCCGGAAATCGTTTAGAAGAAGAGAGAAGTGAAAGTGTGGATTGCAAAGGACCCTCTCCCCCTTTATATACTCATCGCAATTAATGCGATGAATTTAATGCGGAAGAGAGAGAAATCGCAGGTGCAATGAAACTATGACACGTGGCAAAGAGCAAGCTGGCAACAGCTGTTGAAAGGAGGCGTGCCATTAATTTCGCGGCCACGCGCCTGAAAAAGCGTCTGGAATGACCATGTACTGTCACGTCACCATAACTTCCTGCACGTCCTGACACAGTCAGAAGAAACCGTCGGACGACGTTTCAACAGTTTGGACTGTTCTTATCCTTTCACCAACTCTTCGAATTTCAAAATTTCAAAAAGATTCAAAAGTAAGCGGGAATATACCCCTTACCTTGGCAACCAAGTAACTATAAGACAGGTGCGAGTACAGTGTTAAGGCAAAACCCTTCACATACTTAGCACCTGCAGGGAATTGAAGCCAATAATACCTCGGCAACCAAGTAACCATAAGACGGGTGCGGGTACAGTGTCAAGGCAAAACCCTTCACATACTGAGCACCCGCAGGGAATTGACGCTAGGAATACCTTGGAAGTAAAGTAACCGTAAGACGAGTGCGGGTACAGTGTCAAGGCAAAACCCTTCACATACCTAGCGCTCCGCAGGGAATTGAAACCAAGAAGGATCTTCTGGGCAATGCTTGCGGAAACGGGAATAACATCCCCGCATAGCGGGAACGTCGAGAACTACATTGTTTGAAGCTCCAAGATGGAATTGGTGGTTTTAACATAATTGATCACTATGTTCAAAACTACCAAAACCTCATGGAGAATCTACACAAGTGGGACTCAACGCTCCTGACTTGCGAGGAGGTTACAGACCTACCCGCATCATACCCAAAGATCAAGCAGGAAAGTCGGGAATTTCTGCAAGTGACATTAGGACTTCCGCGGGAAGAATCCCCATGGAAAACCTTAAAACTAAACCCTTTTCAAAACCCTTTGCTTAAGTCCAAAAGTTCACCTCACTTATTAAACATTCATGAGAAGAACATTGGACTGGGGGGACTTGAAGAGGTAGGTCCTAGCAGAGCCCAGTTGGACCCGCAGGACTCACCTTGAAGAGAGACGTCTGCGCGGAAACCAACTGGATCCGCAGGACCCACCATGCTCAGAGACGTGACGTCCTTACGCGTAGTACGCAAGCTGTTCCCGCAGGAAATGCCTCCCAATGGTGAAGTACTCCGCCTGTTCCCGCAGCTGCGGATACAAGCCATCAGAGAAGGCCACACGCGCAGCAAGGCTACACGCACAAGGCACTTAGCTCTCAAAATAATTAGTAATGTCACCTGAAGAAGGAATGAGCAAAGCCGGGAACAATCCCGCATAAAGGCGGGAGGGGGAATACTCCCGCCCAAATGAGCCAGTCCGTACGATACTGGAGGATTTTTTGTACTATACCTGACAAGGTATGGGCAAAAGATCTGACCAGAGATACGACAGCTCATTGACAACAGTATGGTGAGCAGCATGCTCTTGTACTGTATGTTACTATTAGCCGCTGCCTACTCACCAACTCCTGTCATACCACGTGCATAGCCTGCAGTTGGTGGAAAAGGAATAGTACACAGCAGGCCTGGTCACTGTCAGCCGCTGCCTACCCACCAACTACCAGCATGGCACATGCGTAGGCCACAGTTGGTAGAACAGGAATACTATTCAGCCGGCTATACCTTCTTGGAAACCTACCTTCGGCTATAAATACCCCAAATGGTATAATCATCTTATCTTATCTTATCTTATCTTGTATCTTATATCTTATACCTGATATCTGCTCTAGCAATCTCTTAATATACACTTATATTCAAGAGCAATCTAGTCTGATTCTCACGCCGGAGGGTGGTCACAAGGAGGTACCCCCCCTTCTCAGTGACGAGCTCACGGTGTCTGTTTTGCAGGTTATCAGAAGAACCATCTTTGCCGGATCTAACCCCTCGTGGGAAACATCTATTTAACCCCCAGATTATCCGTAATCTGCCCGGGGTCGATTAGTGTTTCTTCATAGGGGCAGTATAAAACCGGTTTGGAACCAAGTGGTTAACTGAGAACTACAAATGTTGCTTAAATACGAAAGCTTTTGAATGGAAAGAAGCCGGTGTGACAAATTACAAACATATTAATTAAAAGTATATATAATAGAAAAAGAAGAATTTATTAATTTGTATGTGAGGATAGGGTGGCGTGTACCTAACTTTATTGTGTCCACACTCTACATCGTACACTATTCTTGACATACTCAAGAGCGTCCCTTATCCATTAGTGCAAGTGTAGCGGAGAAAAGAAAGTAAGAGCCAATTCTTAAAATGACCCTAACGAAGAGAGAGAAAAAAAATCTTAAAAGAAACCAGATTTTTAAAATAACGTAACAAAATTGTATTGATGCGACGCTTTGGAATTATAACCGACGAGATTGTAGAACCAATTAAAACTTGACACCTGGTATGAGTCTGACAAACCGACGAGATTTTTAAAAATATTGGGGTTTTCGTTCATATTTCTAATTTAAATCATTTTGTAAAAAGCAGTCTCTTCAGACGGTTTTTTTTTATGTTTCTTATATAGTCCATTCAAATTCTATTTTTCTTGAGAAAATAGCTTTTTGAAGTTCGTCTTTCAAACGCATTTTGAATGAATTTATTCCAAGGAGATCATATTCTCATCTTTTTTATCTGGTAAGATCAAATAGAATATTATTCTTATATCTTATGATTTATCTTCTCTCTTAAATTATTCACAATTTGAATATCCGATCCATCATTATCATTTCATCACAATGAAGTATAAGAGAGGAGATCGAGTCGAGGTTGCGGATTTGGGTCCTGGGTTTTTGGGTTCGTACTTCAACGGTAACATAATCTCAACGTTTGAGAATGAATACATTGTTCAATTCGGTACCTTGCTCGAAAATGATTCGTCCGGGCCTCTTCGGGAGTTTGTGAAGGCCGAAAACCTAATTGAAACCTACTTGGAAATATAATTGACGATAGCAATGGAAGAAGATGAAGATAATCATTATTAGATATAATTGATAGTTTAATTTAAGAAAGTGGGGTCCACCTGAAACCTAATTAGAAATATAGTCGGAGTAGACGGAATATTTAAACACTTTTTCGGTCGAGACGGAATACCAAAAATCCTATCGTTTTAGACGAGATTTAAACTTTTAAAACTTATAAAAAACAAAATATGAGAATATGATCTCCTTGGAACAAATTCATTCAAAATGCGTCTTGGAAGACGAAATTCAAAAAGTTCTTTTTTCAAGAAAAATAGAATTTGAACGGACCAGATAAAAAACATAAAAAATCTGTGTGGAGAGACTGCTTTTTAAAAGAATTAAATTAGAAATATGGACGAAAACCCAAATATTTTTAAAAATATCGTCGAGTTTTTCAGACTCATGTCAAGTGTGAAGTTTTGATTGGTTCTACAATCCCGTCGGTTATAATTCCAAAGCGTCACCTTAGTACAAGTTCGTTGGGTTATTTTAGAAATCTGGTTACTTTTAGGAGTCTTTCTCTCTCTCTCTCTTCATTTGGGTCTTTTTGGAAATTCTCCCAAAAATTAATGGATTTTGGCAATAAGTGAGCTACAACACGATTCTCAGGTTACAAAAGGGCGATAAGAGGGTGGAGGGGACATGTATTTTTCGTATGGGTGGGTTTTGGGTTTAATATTGTTATATTATATATGGGTTGAGTTATTTTACAAAGGCCAACAAAAATGAGAAGTCTGAGAAGCCATAATTAATTGACATGTGTCATGTAGGGACCAAATGAGGAAAGGTATAATAATAATAGTACACATTTTCTTTCTCCACATGCAAGTCACATGCTAATTCCCCCATCATTTCTAAACGTTTATAACTTTTTCATATTATACTTTTTTTAAAAATAAAATTCACCATAATTGTCACAACCCGACCAAAGACGGCAGAACATGCCGGGGTGCAACGGATTGCCCATGAACACAAGACATTATTAAATTGACAATATTTAATGAGCTCATTAATTTCATTCAATCACAAAAGTAGCACATCTCGTTCATACAAATAAACACCAAATACAAGAAATAAATATTGTTCATTCTTCTAATAACCTAGCGATATCAATTTGTAGGTTCCCTGGACGGATCACACGGATATCCCGATATACACAGGTGCGGAATCCCTGTGTAGATCGTTACGGACGTAGAACACAATCACACGAACACACGAACTCGATACGAACAAACACACGTTATATTAATAACTCGAACCGTGATACTTACAGACTCTCGACCTCACGTCACTTGACTCACTGAATTACACGTAACTCGAACTCTAAAACCAACACTAAAACGATCAGCCGTACACTATATAAATACACGACAACTTCGCCTCAGGTGAAGTTGTCCTTAACTTCGCTTGTTCAACAAGTTCGCCTAGGCGAACTTGTCAACAACTTCGCTTGGTTAACAAACAAATACACAAACAATATTACAGACTCGATTACAGACATTAGACATATGAACTACTGACATTTATGCATCAACAGACTCCCCCTTGGCAGTAGCTTCATATCTTGATCTTTCAGCTCTTGTCTCGTAATCCTGTATCTTCACGCGTGCACTCCTTCTCTAACACATACCGTGACTACTCGCTGATATTTCCTTGCTTCATCCTTCCAAGCAGGAATATAGAATATCTTCTTTTCATTCAACACTTGCAGATCAGCTTTCGATAAGTTAACAAGATGCATCGGATCATACACCCTCAGCACTTCTTGTTCATCTTCGTCTTCCATCACGGCTTCAGCAGTCTGGCAATCAACGTACCACCATTTTAGATTCTTCAACACATCTTGAGGCATAGTCTTTATTGGAACCTCCTTGATGCATCGGATCGGTTTGTACTTCATCACCATCCATGGCTTGCCATCTGCTCTCATTCCCCTTTCTGTATCCTCCACGAGCTTTCCCTTCTGTGGCTTTAATAATTCAAACTTCTTTTCTTTTATGCTTTCTTTCCACACGATCTTCCCAATCACTCTTGCCATGTTGTCGTCACTTCTATTTATCAGGCCCAACCTGGCCAAATCCTTCACCTCACATTCCGGCAACGTATTGAGAGATCTCAACATTCTTTTGAAGTATTGAATACCATCATAACGCTTCACCACAAACAACTTTATCTGTTCATCATATATCCGACAGATAATTCCCTTCTTCGACTCAGCATAGCCTTTGATGTTATAACTCTTCTTGAACATGGCTGGAACAGCAGGCTTCTTGGTCTTAATAAACCAATGAGCACAGCCTTCCTTCCACCTAGGCTGCTCTTCCCACTCAGTCTCATCCATCTCAGTACCCATGTCGGCTTTCTCAACATCAGGGATCTCGTGTTCAACGTCTTCTACTACTATCTCTCCTTCCTCAATCTCACTCTCAATCTCAATCTGCTCACCGATCTTCTCAATCACATCACTCGGCAGCACATCTTCATCAAACAACACATCGTCGCTGAACATATCATCGTCAAGTTCTTTCAACGCATCAATCACGTCGTCATCTACATTCTCATCATCCACCAACACCACATCATCACCACCAGAACCACCAGCCACGTCGGAAGACTCCCCCTCAGCTGTGGAAGTACCAAGAGCTTGAGAAGTTCTTGGCAACTCACCACCTGCATCTTTCGATGCATTGGGATCATCGTCTCGGTCATTTCTTCTTTTCGTCCTGAGCTCGTCACCTTTACAGCTCATCTCCCCCTGAGATGCCAAGAACTCCTTCAAGGCATCTATAACTTTCCCATGCTCAACCAGGAGGGATGCCTGTAGTTGATTTGCTTCCACTAGGCTTTGAATAGTCTTAGATTGCTCTGCCACGATCCGCTCTAGTGAAGCTATTCTCTCTGAGTCTGAAGTAGGCGTAGGCAAGACACCAGAAGCAGGCGTAACCGCAGGTGGTACCATACCTGATAACCCTGCAGCAGTGATGACCGTTGACTCTACAAATCGTGCAGCTACCACCGACTGAGTAAGCGTTGGAGGTGGTAGAGACACAATCTCCGGAGTCGACGTCTGGATAGCAGTGATGGATGGAATGCCAGCAGATGATGTAGCCACCACGGGAACATCCGCAGCGCTTGTACTTGTAACCTGTACAGAAGAAGGAACAATAGACATACCAGACAGTGCGGCCGGAGCAAAACGTACCATCCTTGAAGTCTCTCCAGCTCCCATACCAGCACCCGTCCTTCCCCTCTAGATCTTCTTATCAGCTTATGTATATCTTCTTCCTCTTCTGACTCATCATCATCCTCCGTTCTCTTTCTCTTCCCAACCGTTCTCTCTCGAGACACCATCAACCGTCTCCCCTGATTCATAATCTCATCCAAATCTGAGTCAGCCATCGATGTAGCTGCTCTAGTAGCACTCACACCCGAACCTTGTACAGCCGAGACCTGCACCTCTTCAACTTGATCCATATCGAAATAGCCTTGACCTCCAAAAACAGCGTCAAGATCTATATCCTCTGCAGTCGACACAACAGGCACAGCAGGTGGAGCTTGAGTTGCTCTTGCCTGTCGCGGTTGAGGATCTCTGAACTCGTCCCCACCAGCAGGAACATACTCTGGGTTGATTAAAAACCCAAACAGTGGAGTATGCCTGGGACGACGTTCAGGGTTGCTCCTCGCACTCGAAGTGCGGCATTGAGCAAAGATACGTTTGCTCACAGATTCCACGTATCTTATCGGTCGTCTCTGAGGTAGATTCGGAGCCACATGGTTCAACATCATCTGGATGAACCGTGGGTACATAATGAACCGCTCCCGAGACATCGCCCTCCTCTGTCTGTCTATCTCGTAAGAGACCATCTGACTGAAACTGTAGCGTTTATTGTAAGTCAGTGCAGTCATTGCAGACTGCATGGTCGCACCCATACCGTCAGTGCCCGCCTTCCTCCCAGACATGCAAACTATCATAACGTGCATGAGGAAGCGCCACTGATCTAGAAGGAAACCCTTCCTCCTCTGGGTATCACCTAATGGACCAGAGTAGCCCATTCGGAGAAACGCTCCATCACGGAACGGAGCTACGAACTCAGTTGGGTCGTCCCTCGTCTCTTCTCCAAACCGTAATGCCACCCGTATCTGTTCAGAATTGAACTGAACTTGTTGATTGTTCACAGTCGCTCGCATGACCGGGGGCTCAACACGACAATCATATTCTACCGTCTGCCAAAAGTCTTCGATATTTGGTAGAGATATCGGCAGAGTGTTTGTGATGGCATGAAAAATCCTCGAGCGTAGGAGGAAAGTTATGATCTCGCGGTAATCGTCCACACCGCTCGCCTCCGGGTCTAAAGTGATGTACATATTGTGACCCGGGAAAAATTGACGTTGGTTATCACCATCGTCTCCTCCTGCACCTCCAGCACCAGCTACCGCAGCCATATCTGCAACAAACTAACCAAGTTAGATAAACGTTAATGAATAACACAAGTTCGCTGGTTACCATGAGCGAAGTTGTGATAAACTCTGTATAGGCGAAGTTAAAGGTGATGCGAAGTTGGGAACAACTTCGCTTCAGCTTTAAGTTCGTCTAATTAATATTCAGGAAAATTGATCTAGGCGAAGTTAATGTTAACTTCGCCTCATCACAACATCGCCTCAGGCGAAGTTAATGACAACTTCGCCTCAGGCGAAGATAAGCCTCAGGCGAAGTTACAGATAACTTCGCCTAAGCCTTAAGTTCGCCTGAATCTGAATCGGCGACAGTAAGGATTATGGAACAACGTGCAGTTGATGATTCGGCTAGTTTAGACGATTAAGTACTCTTAAACACAAGTTTTAAGGACATGTTGACGATCAGTATGTTTATTAACACGTAACAACAAGTTTTGAAAATCGTTTGAATGTCCGACGATTCGAGGTTAATAACCGGGTCGAAACGACCCTTGATTAGCATGAAAGAACTTGTAATATATGATTAAACGACATCTCGAACCTTTGAATCTGAGTGGAATCTGGGAAAAAAGAACAAGGATACGGAATAAACGATAAGTTCGCCGGATAACTAGGATAATGTAAGTTCGCTGATTGAAAATAAGGACCAGATTTGACGTTAAGTATCCCTTATATAGGGAGTCTGTTGTACAGGCGAAGTTACAGATAACTTCGCCTAGGCGAAGTTATCCACAACTTCGCCTGTTCAATAACATCGCCTAAAATTTCAAAATTTAACCCTTAAAATGTTAACAGTTATCAATTAAGTTATAAATTTTCCTTTAAGAAATAAATAACATGATCAATTCTAAGTAACCAGTTAAAAATCATAAAACTATATAAGTACAAGAACGTAAAAAATTTAAAGTATAAGGGATCAAATTTCAGTCTAGTTAGGGACTACCACGTTTTAGAAAAGATCCGAACAGGAATCATACTAATTACGTGACTGTCACATAGATCCGTGTTTAGCTGTATTATGACATATAGAGACAGGTTGTAAGCAGGTATAACTTAAAGTGGTTTTCATCGTTTCTGTGATACGAGTTAGGTTCGATTAAGCCTCAAAATTTAAGTGGGCAACAACTCAGAAATATTGATGTCTCCTATCTATCCTCAAAGCGTATTTGGCTTTCCCCAAGTCACCCCGAATTGACTTCGACCCATAGTGTCAGATTAAGTTGTAAGTATTCGTGATCTGCTTCCCGTTCTTCTCTCTTACTCAATGATTGTGAAGTCTTGATTTTGTCATCTCTAATCTGTTTCAATAACTCCAAATTTTTTTTTTTTTTTAAACATAGACTTCAAACTAGAAATTAACCGCAAGTCCCGAATCTTGATCACTGCAGTATCTTGAGACGCTATCTTCACGGGAATCAGAACACACATGGGCTCGTGTATGACTGGGTAATCGCTTTTCTGCCTATCATTCGGAAAGATATATATGAAGACATGCAAAACTCTTAAGGAGTTTCCACGTAAAATCAAGTAGATTTAGTTTGTATCACGACTACTTTTACGCACCATAAAAAGTTACCATGACATACAATGACTGTCCTAAAGCCTTTTAAGCCTAATAACTTCACTAGTTAAGCACACAGAATCAGTATAACTATCATTTTCCAAGGTTGGATCAATTTTCTGTTAAACATAGCTAACGAACTTCTTACGAAGTAACAGACTTGAAAAATAATTTCATTTCCCCTTTCTTTCAAAATTTTAACATTAATCGCCCCGACCAAAACAAAGTCTTCAGGTAAACGGCTATCCCGAAGATCCAATGGATCAGCTGGACCGACCACATACTAGTATGTGTCCTTCTAACTAAGTATGATCGACTAATTTTAAGCGAAAGAATGAAAAACTCATCATAAACCGCTCCGGTCACTATCAGTAATCTGGTTAATGGCTATCCTCAAAATCCACAAGTGGAAAATGAGGACCAAAACATATCCGAAGACAAGTCCTTCAAACTGATGTAACCGACATATTTTTAAGCGATTAGTGACGTTTCATTTTTTTTTTTTTAAATATTACAAGAAAAGCATGGTTACTCGGGATTGATCATCCCATTTAGTTCAATAAGGTTTTGAAATCTGGATTTGTCAAACGCTTTAGTATATAAATCAGTGAAATTATCAAGCGTATCCACCTTTTCAAGCACAATCAATTTCTTCTCAGCACAATCTCGTATAAAATGATAACGTATGTCAATATGTTTAGTTTTACTATGTTTCACGGGATTGTTAGTTACTGAGATAGCAGCTGTGTTATCAATGCAAATAGGAGTAAGTAAGAAATTCAGACCATAGTCGCACAACTGTTGTTGTATCCAAAGAACCTGAGAGCAGCAGTTGGATGCTGCCATGTATTCTGCCTCACAGGTTGAAATTGCGACTGAAGTCAGCTTCTTGCACTGCCACGACACCAATCTGCCACCAAGAAACTGACATCCTCCAGTTGTTGACTTCCGACTCTGATTGCACCCTCCATAATCAGAATCTGTGTAGGCGACCAGCTCCAAGTCTCCTCCTCTCGGGTACCACAACCCCAGCTTCGGCTTGCCCTTGAGATACCGCAGTATCCTCTTTGCACCTTTCAAATGAGATTCTTTTGGATTTGCCTGAAAACGTGCACAAAGACAAACAGCAAACATTATATCAGGCCTAGATGCAGTTAAGTACATTAAAGAACCTATTATTGCTCGATATTGAATTGGGTCCACATCTGCATCACCGTCTACTTCAGCACCCAATTTGTGATTGACGCAGATTGGAGTATCATATGGAGAACTGTCCTCCATCTTGAAGCGCTTGAGCACATCATGAACATACTTCGTCTGATGAATGAACATCCCGTCCTTCTTCTGATCAACCTGCAATCCTAGAAAGAAAGTTAGTTCACCCATAGCACTCATTTCAAACCTTTTCTTCATGACGGCTTCAAACTCCTGACACATGGAGACTTTTGATGCAGCAAATATAATGTCATCCACGTAGACTTGTACCAGCAGGAAGTCGCTTCCATCTCTTTTGAAGAACAACGTGCTATCAATTTTCCCTCTTTCAAAACCATTCTCGAGCAAGTAATCCGATAAAGTTGAATACCAGGCACGAGGTGCCTGATGTAATCCATACAACGCCTTGCTTAACCTGTACACGTGATCTGGAAAGTCTGGGTCAGGAAACCCGGAGGTTGCTCAACATACACAACCTCATCAACTTTCCCATTCAAAAACGCACTCTTCACATCTAGCTGAAATACCTTCATCTTTTCATAAGCAGCAAACGCTAAAAACAATCTTATGGCTTCCAACCTAGCGACAGGAGCGAACACTTCGTTATAATCAATCCCCTCTTGTTGATTAAAACCTTTAACGACTAGCCTCGCCTTGTTTCTTATAATGATCCCCTTATCATCTCTCTTGCACTTAAACACCCATTTTGTGCCTATCGCATGCACATTCTTTGGTTTTTCAACCAAAGTCCAAACTTCCATCTTCTCGAATTTAGCCAACTCTTCTTGCATGGCTTCGACCCACGAGCTGTCCTTTAAAGCCATTTGATAATTCTGCGGTTCAATCTGGCTTATAAAGCAGGTATACAGGCATTCATTGATTATTCCTGTCTCCTTAATGCTTGTATAAACACAGGTGTGTTCATTCAAGCTACTTCTCGTTTGTACACCAGAGGACACATCACCAATTACCTTATCCAAAGGGTGATCTTTATGAATTCTCGTGGTCGGAACAGAACCGACATGCAAATTATCTTCCAAATTAGAAGAGATCTCATCAATGGTTGTTTCATGCTGAGAGTGAAAAGGATTGATAAATTCTTCTTCAGCAGAGGCAGCAGGGGTACCGATAGTGTTTGATGAGGAAGGTTGACATTTATCAATCAGCTATCTTTGCAATAGATTTTCTTCCTCATCAAGTGTCATCTTCGTCGCAGCTCTTTCTTCTTCTTCAGAAATTTCCAAATCCGGTATGTTAAACGACTTAAAAAGCTTAACATAGTCGAAAAGCTCAGCAGGTCCATTGCTAGGTTTTGGCGGTTGGTAACTTGTGATGTCGGTGTTACACACCACCTCCACCTTGCAGGTCGAAGTATTGAAGACACGTCTGTTGGGTGTACCAACAACATAACCGACTAAGATTCCTTCATCGGCTACTTCGCCAAATTTAGAGTTTGTCTTCAAGATCGAACAAGGGGACCCGAATGGTTCAAGACCACTCAAGTTGGGCTTCCTTCCATGCATAAGCTCGTAACATGTTTTACCAAGTCTCTTAACAGTTAACACTCTATTCAGAACATAGCAGGCTGTAGCAACCGCTTCAGCCCAGAACATCACAGGAAGCTTCGAATCTGCCAGCATAGTTCTGGCTCCTTCAATTAAAGTTCGGTTCTTCCTTTCAGCCACTCCATTCTGTTGCGGAGTATACGGAGCGCTGTATTGGTGTTCAATTCCTTTCTGAAGACAGAAGATCTCCATCTCAAAATTCTTAAACTCCGTTCCATTGTCACTCCTGATGAACTTAACTGTTTTACCCATGACGTTCTCAACTTTGGTAATCAAATTCTTCACCATTTGAGCCGTCTCATCTTTCGATTTCAGAAAATATAACCACGAATATCGCGAGTAGTCATCAGTGATCACCAAGCAGTAAGAAGTACCTCCTAGACTCTTTACATTCCCGGGACCGAAGAGATCCATGTGAAGCAGTTCTAGAGTACTGGCAATAGAGTTGACCTTCTTGGTGAGATGGGATTTCTTGTGTTGCTTTCCCTTCTTGCATGCTATACATTTGTCTTCAAAGTTAAAACTTTTCAAGGGAACGCCCATCACAAGTCCATTCCTGACAATGTGGTTCATCTTCCGAAGATGAATGTGACCCATCCTCCTGTGCCACAATTCGGATTCCGATTCGCTTGCTTTCGTCATTAAACATGATTCTCCCGTGGCCATTTCAGTAGACCTCATATCCATCACATAAGTATTTGTATCACGTGGAGCTTTCATCACTATCCACTCGTCTGGTATCTGAAAACCAGGCTTCAACACGATCGCCTCATTCTTCGTGAAATGAACAGTGTAATCCTTATCACAAATCTGCGACACACTCAGCAGATTGTGCTTCAACTCTTCTACAAAGTTAACATTTTCAAGAGTTATTTTCCCATTGGACACCGTTCCTTTTCCAGTAATTCTTCCTCCACTTTCACCAGCAAAGCTAACTCTCGCTCCTTGAACAGGTTTTAAGTCGTGCAACAAGTATTTGTTACCCGTCATGTGCCGGGAACAGCCGCTATCTACAATCCAAAGACTGTGGGCAGCCCTGTTCAACTGTTCCTGCACAATAAAGCAAAGGATTAGAATCTAGGGACCCAAGACCAATTGGTCTTGGATCTATATATCCCGTACTTCTGCTTTCCAACGTTAGCATCTGGATAATTCCTGTCAGTCCTATTAGGAAATCTCCTTGGAAATTGAGTGTGAGGCCTTCCAAACCTATGTATATTGAAAGTATTATATCTTGTGGTTTGGTTATTAGCATTGTTAAACTGAGGTTTGTTTCTGTGGAAACCTGAATTAGTTACATTTCGGAACTTTGAAGGGTTTTCATTTTTAGCAGTATTACCATTAGGCTTATGCTCAGTTTTAATAGGCCTCACACCTCTGAATTTCGGCGTCAGAGGGCAATCTGCAACAAGATGTCCTAACTTATTACACCTAAAACAACACCTATGCTCCATTTTCTTTTCAAATGTTGTTTTGGATGTTGAGGCTGTGTTACCGGCCGTTCGTCTCACATAAGGTGGGACGTACGGGTTGAGTGGAGTACTCTTTTTATAAGTTTTATCTTTTTCTCCACCAGTGGGTAACACTACCTTCTCTTTTGTCTTACCCGATTCGGACAACTTATCCGAATCTGATGAGACTGGACTCGTAACAGAAATTTTCTCACTTGAAACAGGCGAACTCGGTTCGCCACTACTAACACTTGGTTCTTTACTCGTAACCTTGATTGGAACTGTCTGAGGAACTTCAAAATCAACAGATTTCTGAACACTAGGGTTAAAAGTGTAATTGTGGTTATAAGGTGATGGAACCTCGTGATAACCAATTCCTCCCCTCTTCGCAGAGGTACCTTGATCACTAACAAGGTGATCAAGAATAGCTGAGGAATTTCTGAACTGTTCAAGTTTTTGGTTCAATTCCACCACTTTCACCTGGTGGTCAGCAATCTGCTTTTCTCGTTCAGCAATCAATTTAGTCTTTTCTTCTAAAACCTCATAACTTAGATCAATTACTTCAATTTTTTCAGCAAGTTTTGTTTTTAAGCTTTTAACATCTTTTTCACACGCTTTTATTTTAATTTTGTAACTGTTTTCTCTTTCTTTCGTAAAGTGATGATCTTCTTTAAGAGTTTTAAATTCAGCATCTAAACGAACATACTGATCAGTTATGGTAGCAAGTTGCTCAGACAAATTCTCACATTTAGTACAAATAGATTTAGAACTTACCTCGGAGAGTTGATCCTTGTTATCTGCCATGAAAGCTTTTTCCTTACCAGTAGCTTTCTCTTCTCCGGTAGTCTTCTCACGTTCTTCATTCTCAACCTTAGCCATATTTGCCTGTTCACTAGTTTCATTCGAATGCAGGTTCCAGTTGTATTCACCTGCTTCTCTGGACATCATGGCATTGACTTCTTTACTACTCCTAGTGTGCTGTGCAGACCGGCCATAACCACGTTCAACTCGCTCGTTTCTGCACTCTTTGGCAAAGTGCCCGTTTTGTTGACAGTTATAGCACCTCACCTTAGACTTGTCGAACCCTGGCCTGCCACCAACAAACTTTCTCCCCGTCTTTCTCATAAACTTCTTCACTCTCCTCACTATCATGGCCATCTGCGCCAGATCATCAGCATCGATCTGGTCATAGTCTTCATCTAGCATCGCAGGATCAACCACCTTTCCTTGAATATAGTTTTCATATGAAGCAATAAATGAAGCATAGAGGCCAAACTGCTCTTCAGCAGATTTGACGCTCATTGGCATCTTAGAGTAATTATTGCTTGAGGAACTTGAAGATCCACTACTCTGGCTTGCTGTCTGTTGAGTACCACTTGATCCACCCGCAACAAAGCAAACATCCCCATTTGAGTTTACTGACACATGCCCCTCCTGTGAAGACTTGGCACCCGACTCGCTCTTCGAGTAGTAGGCGGCAGAATCAGTCTTTGAACTTGAATTGGAGTTTACTTTAGCACCGTACATGCCTGGATCTTGAACCTGATCCATAGATGTTTCTTTTCTTACCATATTAAGCTCAAAAGTTCTGAGCTTGTTGACAGTGGTTTCAAGATCATAAGTAGGAAAGTCCTTGTCTTCCCTCATCAGTACAGTATACATCTCCCATTTTGGTGGGAGGGCATCGAGAAGCTTTTCCACAATCTCTTCTTCTCGGTAGGAAATGGAGTAGTTGCTCAATTCAGTCATTAGATGATAATATCGAGTGATAATATCATCAAGAGATTCGTTCTTTAAGTACTTAAAGACTGAAAATTGAGTTTTGAGTAGCTTTATCTTTGAAGCCCGAATACATACATTCCCCTCAAATATGTTCTCAAGAGCTTCCCAAAGCTCTCTAGCTGATGTATACTTTCTGAACGTATGGAGGATCTCTTGTGGAAGAGCCATTGTGATTGCAGCATGAGCCTTGCTTTCGGCTTCATACATCTTTTTCTCCTCCTCTTCCATTTTACTGTATTTCTTGATTTGGTCTCGACCCTCATACTCCATGACTGGTGGAATATATCCATCTTGGATGCATACCCACATTTTCGCATCCTGGTACTTAACGTATTGTATGAACCGATCCTTCCACGAGACAAAATCGGTTCCCTTCAGCAACCTTGGGGCCTTCAGCAACCTTGGGGCCTTCTGATTTGGTCTCGACCCTCATACTCCATAACGTCATTCTTGGATGCATACCCACATTTTCGCATCCTGGTACTTAACGTATTGTATATATCCCGTACTTCTGCTTTCCAACGTTAGAGCAGATGGCAAGCCATGGATGGTGATAAAGTACAAACCGATCCGATGCATCAAGGAGGTTCCAATGAAGACTATGCCTCAAGATGTGTTGATTAATCTAAAATGGTGGTATGTTGATTGCCAGACTGCTGAAGCCGTGATGGAAGACGAAGATGAACAAGAAGTGCTGAGGGTGTATGATCCGATGCATCTTGTTAACTTATCGAAAGCTGATCTGCAAGTGTTGAATGAAAAGAAGATATTCTATATTCCTGCTTGGAAGGATGAAGCAAGGAAATATCAGCGAGTAGTCACGGTGTGTGTTAGAGAAGGAGTGCACGCGTGAAGATACAGGATTACGAGACAAGAGCTGAAAGATCAAGATATGAAGCTACTGCCAAGGGGGAGTCTGTTGATGCATAAATGTCAGTAGTTCATATGTCCAATGTCTGTAATCGAGTCTGTAATATTGTTTGTGTATTTGTTTGTTAAAGCAAAGTTGTTGACAAGTTCGCTTAGGCGAACTTGTTAACCAAGCGAAGTTAAGGACAACTTCGCCTGAGGCGAAGTTGTCGTGTATTTATATAGTGTACGGCTGATCGTTTTAGTGTTGGTTTTAGAGTTCGAGTTACGTGTAATTCAGTGAGTCAAGTGACGTGAGGTCGAGAGTCTGTAAGTATCACGGTTCGAGTTATTAATATAACGTGTGTTTATTCATGTAGGTCCCCCCGGGAGCGTCGCCGATCGATACGAGATCCGCACGAGGTCTAGGAGTGCGGAATCCTCCTAGACTCGTTAATGGTGTACAAGATGAAGAACACAAACACGTACACGAACAAATACACGAACAAATACAAGAACGGGATAAACAAATCTGCAGATTCTTATATAATAATCAAAACGAATTACATACCAAACTCGTAAACAAATGATGGCCGACCCGAGGTGAGCTCTACCTCGGGTCGTCCCACACGACTCTCATTCTCGGTCTCTCTTTAGACAAATAAACTGTAACACACAATACTCTAATTTCTGGATACAAAACCTAAACAAGACACACATATATATAGACAAAACATCTTCTCGGGCTTGGGCTTGGGCCAGTAGGCGAAGTTGTTCATAACTTCGCCTATGGCGAAGTTGTGATAACTTCGCCTAAGGCAGAAGTTGTTACAACTTCGCCGTTGGCGAAGTTGTTCTAACTTCGCCTAAGGCGAAGTTGTGCTAACTTCGCCTGTGGCGTTCCGCTGGTCTGAATTGCATAGCGACGGTCACAAAATGCACCAACAGTCTCCCCTTTGACCGTTGCTCTCAATTCTAACAAACACAAAAGATCATCTGTTACAAAACATGCACCAACAGACTCCCTCTTAACTGATGATCTTCTGTTTGCTCATCAACCAGCCGTGTCTGAAACTGTCCTATAGCTTCACAAATCTACCAGTCACCCAGCGTCTTCCATATCAGATCTCCCCTTCAGTGTAAGCTTCTCCGACTATAACGATTGAGGTCTTTGAAATGCATGCATCCTCGTGCCAATAGATCATCTCAACCAATCACGTGAGTCCATCTGACTTCACCAACACGTGAAGTTGGGCTTCCTCCACAACTTCACCAACTCGTCGGCATACGATAAGGTTTAATCTTCAACTACTCAACATCAAGTGATCAATTTCATCACAAAACCACCTTGACAGAATCTAACACATGACCATTAATTAATCCGAAGCATCTTCAATCACCAGGGATAACGATCAAGAACATAAACACTTTAGTTCCCGATTAAATCCAACTTGTTCCAGAATTTTCACTCTAATAAATAAGCATCACATTTCAGGATCCAATTCTCGAACGCATTGAAAGTAACATAAATAATATGCTCTGACCGCAATCCAGTAATGACAAAAACCTTCAGTTCAATTTGACTTTCTTCAATTGGTCACCTCGAACAACAACAATTTCATTGCCCACAAACACCCAAATATGTGTCAATATCCAGTTTCAATCAATATCCCATTCACAAACTCAACTCCATATCCAGAGTTGACACGTATTTGTTCACACGTAAGACCCAGAGATAACAAGTTTCACTCGTTGACGGAACAACATCTCCGGTCTCACAATAATCGTGTACACCTGGCCATACAGACGAAAACACCAAAATACCTTTTTTTTTTTTCTCGTTAACTTCGCCTAAAGTTAACTTCGTCTGTCCATAACTTCGCCTGGCTATAACTTCACCGAGAAGTCAACTTCTCCTAAAGTCAACTTCGCCTAAAGTCAACTTCGCCTGTTCATAACTTCGCCAGACCTTATATCTTCGCTGAAACCCTACGAACAGTGACGGCAACTTCGCCTGATGAACAATAACTTCGCCTACGGCGCTGTTCGGCCAGAAACGCACAGAAACGTGCCAGAAACACCAAAACGCAGATCTCGAACCATAGCATAAGAGCCTAAGGCTCTGATACCACATGTAGGTCCCCCCGGGAGCGTCGCCGATCGATACGAGATCCGCACGAGGTCTAGGAGTGCGGAATCCTCCTAGACTCGTTAATGGTGTACAAGATGAAGAACACAAACACGTACACGAACAAATACACGAACAAATACAAGAACAGGATAAACAAATCTGCAGATTCTTATATAATAATCAAAACGAATTACATACCAAACTCGTAAACAAATGACGGCCAACCGGAGGTAAGCTCTACCTCGGGTCGTCCCACACGACTCTCATTCTCGGTCTCTCTTTAGACAAATAAACTGTAACACACAATACTCTAATTTCTGGATACAAAACCTAAACAAGACACACATATATAGACAAAACATCTTCTCGGGCTTGGGCTTGGGCCAGTAGGCGAAGTTGTTCATAACTTCGCCTAAGGCAGAAGTTGTTACAACTTCGCCGTTGGCGAAGTTGTTCTAACTTCGCCTAAGGCGAAGTTGTGCTAACTTCACCTGTGGCGTTCCGCTGGTCTGAATTGCATAGCGACGGTCACAAAATGCACCAACAGTCTCCCCTTTGACCGTTGCTCTCAATTCTAACAAACACAAAAGATCATCTGTTACAAAACATGCACCAACAGATTTTTTTTTAATAAACATAGACTTCAAAGTATAAATTAACCGCAAGTCCCGAATCTGGATCACTGCAGTATCTTGAGACGCTATCTTCACGGGAATCAGAACACACATGGGCTCGTGTATGACTGGGTAATCGCTTTTCTGCCTATCATTCGGAAAGATATACATGAAGACATGCAAAACTCTTAAGGAGTTTCCACGTAAAATCAAGTAGATTTAGTTTGTATCACGACTACTTTTACGCACCATAAAAAGTTACCATGACATACAATGACTGTCCTAAAGCCTTTTAAGCCTAATAACTTCACTAGTTAAGCACACAGAATCAGTATAACTATCATTTTCCAAGGTTGGATCAATTTTCTGTTAAACATAGCTAACGAACTTCTTACGAAGTAACAGACTTGAAAAATAATTTCATTTCCCCTTTCTTTCAAAATTTTAACATTAATCGCCCCGACCAAAACAAAGTCTTCAGGTAAACGGCTATCCCGAAGATCCAATGGATCAGCTGGACCGACCACATACTAGTATGTGTCCTTCTAACTAAGTATGATCGACTAATTTTAAGCGAAAGAATGAAAAACTCATCATAAACCGCTCCGGTCACTATCAGTAATCTGGTTAATGGCTATCCTTAAAATCCACAAGTGGAAAATGAGGACCAAAACATATCCGAAGACAAGTCCTTCAAACTGATGTAACCGACATATTTTTAAGCGATTAGTGACGTTTTTTTTTTTTTTTTTAAATATTACAAGAAAAGCATGGTTACTCGGGATTGATCATCCCATTTAGTTCAATAAGGTTTTGAAATCTGGATTTGTCAAACGCTTTAGTATATAAATCAGCGAAATTATCAAGCGTATCCACCTTTTCAAGCACAATCAATTTCTTCTCAGCACAATCCCGTATAAAATGATGACGTATGTCAATATGTTTAGTTTTACTATGTTTCACGGGATTGTTAGTTACTGAGATAGCAGCTGTGTTATCAATGCAAATAGGAGTAAGTAAGAAATTCAGACCATAGTCGCGCAACTGTTGTTGTATCCAAAGAACCTGAGAGCAGCAGTTGGATGCTGCCATGTATTCTGCCTCACAGGTTGAAATTGCGACTGAAGTCTGCTTCTTGCACTGCCACGACACCAATCTGCCACCAAGAAACTGACATCCTCCAGTTGTTGACTTCCGACTTTGATTGCACCCTCCATAATCAGAATCTGTGTAAGAGACCAGCTCCAAGTCTCCTCCTCTCGGGTACCACAACCCCAGCTTCGGCTTGCCCTTGAGATACCGCAGTATCCTCTTTGCACCTTTCAAATGAGATTCTTTTGGATTTGCCTGAAAACGTGCACAAAGACAAACAGCAAACATTATATCAGGCCTAGATGCAGTTAAGTACATTAAAGAACCTATTATTGCCCGATATTGAGTTGGGTCCACATCTGCATCACCGTCTACTTCAGCACCCAATTTGTGATTGACGCAGATTGGAGTATCATATGGAGAACTGTCCTCCATCTTGAAGCGCTTGAGCACATCATGAACATACTTCGTCTGATGAATGAACATCCCGTCCTTCTTCTGATCAACCTGCAATCCTAGAAAGAAAGTTAGTTCACCCATAGCACTCATTTCAAACCTTTTCTTCATGACGGCTTCAAACTCCTGACACATGGAGACTTTTGATGCAGCAAATATAATGTCATCCACGTAGACTTGTACCAGCAGGAAGTCGCTTCCATCTCTTTTGAAGAACAACGTGCTATCAATTTTCCCTCTTTCAAAACCATTCTCGAGCAAGTAATCCGATAAAGTTGAATACCATGCACGAGGTGCCTGATGTAATCCATACAACGCCTTGCTCAACCTGTACACGTGATCTGGAAAGTCTGGGTCAGGAAAACCCGGAGGTTGCTCAACATACACAACCTCATCAACTTTCCCATTCAAAAACGCACTCTTCACATCTAGCTGAAATACCTTCATCTTTTCATAAGCAGCAAACGCTAAAAACAATCTTATGGCTTCCAACCTAGCGACAGGAGCGAACACTTCGTTATAATCAATCCCCTCTTGTTGATTAAAACCTTTAACGACTAGCCTCGCCTTGTTTCTTATAATGATCCCCTTATCATCTCTCTTGCACTTAAACACCCATTTTGTGCCTATCGCATGCACATTCTTTGGTTTTTCAACCAAAGTCCAAACTTCCATCTTCTCGAATTGAGCCAACTCTTCTTGCATGGCTTCGACCCATGAGCTGTCCTTTAAAGCCATTTGATAATTCTTCGGTTCAATCTGGCTTATAAAGCTGGTATACAGGCATTCATTGATTATTCCTGTCTCCTTAATGCTTGTATAAACACAGGTGTGTTCATTCAAGCTACTTCTCGTTTGTACACCTGAGGACACATCACCAATCACATTATCCAAAGGGTGATCTTTATGAATTCTCGTGGTCGGAACAGAACCGACATGCAAATTATCTTCCAAATTAGAAGAGATCTCATCAATGGTTGTTTCATGCTGAGAGTGAAAAGGATTGATAAATTCTTCTTCAGCAGAGGCAGCAGGGGTACCGATAGTGTTTGATGAGGAAGGTTGACATTTATCAATCAGCTGTCTTTGCAATAGATTTTCTTCCTCATCAAGTATCATCTTCGTCGCAGCTCTTTCTTCTTCTTCAGAAATCTCCAAATCCGGTATGTTAAACGACTTAAAAAGCTTAACATATTCGAAAAGCTCAGCAGGTCCATTGCTAGGTTTTGGCGGTTGGTAACTTGTGATGTCGGTGTTACACACCACCTCCACCTTGCAGGTCGAAGTATTGAAGACACGTCTGTTGGGTGTACCAACAACATAACCGACTAAGATTCCTTCATCGGCTACTTCGCCAAATTTAGAGTTTGTCTTCAAGATCGAACAAGGGGACCCGAATGGTTCAAGACCACTCAAGTTGGGCTTCCTTCCATGCATAAGCTCGTAACATGTTTTACCAAGTCTCTTAACAGTTAACACTCTATTCAGAACATAGCAGGCTGTAGCAACCGCTTCAGCCCAGAACATCACAGGAAGCTTTGAATCTGCCAACATAGTTCTGGCTCCTTCAATTAAAGTTCGGTTTTTCCTTTCAGCCACTCCATTCTGTTGCGGAGTATACGGAGCGCTGTATTGGTGTTCGATTCCTTTCTGAAGACAGAAGATTTCCATTTCAAAATTCTTGAACTCCGTTCCATTGTCACTCCTAATGAACTTAACTGTTTTACCCATGACGTTCTCAACTTTGGTAATCAAATTCTTCACCATTTGAGCCGTCTCATCTTTCGATTTCAGAAAATATACCCACGAATATCGCGAGTAGTCATCAGTGATCACCAAGCAGTAAGAAGTACCTCCTAGACTTTTTACATTCACGGGACCGAAGAGATCCATGTGAAGCAGTTCTAGAGTACTGGCAATAGAGTTGACCTTCTTGGTGAGATGGGATTTCTTGTGTTGCTTTCCCTTCTTGCATGCTATACATTTGTCTTCAAAGTTAAAACTTTTCAAGGGAACGCCCATCACAAGTCCATTCCTGACAATGTGGTTCATCTTCCGAAGATGAATGTGCCCCATCCTCCTGTGCCACAATTCGGATTCCGATTCGCTTGCTTTCGTCATTAAACATGATTCTCCCGTAGCCATTTCAGTAGACCTCATATCCATCACATAAGTATTTGTATCACGTGGAGCTTTCATCACTATCCACTAGTCTGGTATCTGAAAACCAGGCTTCAACACGATCGCCTCATTCTTCGTGAAATGAACAGTGTAATCCTTATCACAAATCTGCGACACACTCAGCAGATTGTGCTTCAACTCTTCTACAAAGTTCACATTCTCAAGTGTCATTTTTCCATTTGACACCGTTTCTTTTCCAGTAATTCTTCCTCCACTTTCACCAGCAAAGCTAACTCTCGCTCCTTGAACAGGTTTTAAGTCGTGCAACAAGTATTTGTTGCCCGTCATGTGCCGGGAACAGCCGCTATCTACAATCCAAAGACTGTGGGCGGCCCTGTTCAACTGTTCCTGCACAATAAAGCAAAGGATTAGAATCTAGGGACCCAAGACCAATTGGTCTTGGATCTATATATCCCGTACTTCTGCTTTCCAACGTTAGCATCTGGATAATTCCTGTCAGTCCTAGTAGGAAATCTCCTTGGAAAGCCATGGATGGCAAGAATGACGTCTTTAAACTCCAAGTCAAATAATAATCAAACCTGTAACAATGCACAAAATAATATTTGTCAACACGTATAGTGGTGAGCAATTCCATAGTTTTGAGTATATATAATATGAGCGAAATCCACAAACGTATATGAAACTATAAATAAAAGCATCAATCGTGGTATATAAAACATATGTAAATGAGGATCCTTTCTAATTGGTAGCAACCAACATACTCAGATAATGATGTCCTATGCTACTTGCACAAGGCTAAGTAGTTAAGGGTGCGTATGATCATACTTATTGCGTTCCACAACAACATAAAATAAACACTCGTGCACGTAAAGCATATGAAACATATAACACACAATAGAGCAAGTATTCTAAGTATCATACACCCTAGAGTTTGTGGTTTGAAGATAGAGTACTATAAATCGTTCTTGTTTTGGATAACTATGCACCTTACCCCCCAAAGTATAAAAGTGAAAACGGGGGATGAAATGTACTCACATGAAATAAGTAACTTGAAGGATAGTTTGCGATAAAACGGGGAGGGTAAGTTCAACGGACAAGACCCAAATTAAAAAGGGTCTTGAGTTAGTAGATGGTTTTGGAAGCTTTAAAGTAAAATAACTTGACATGTAACATAAATAATTTAAGTTTGAAGGTTAAAATGTAAACACATAAGGAATTAAAGTAATGATTTTTGAAAAGTAAGTTTACTCGAATTCGGGTCTCAGTATCCTATTTATTAGTTTTTACTTAACCTTTGTTAAGTAAATATTTGGGTATAATTGCAATATTGCAAAGTTAATTAGATACCAAAACGAGACTTTACGAGTGTTCGAATTTGTCGGTTCGAGTCTTGAGAATTGGTCAAGCTCGAAGCCGAGGTTCCAAAATGTTATGAGATAACTCAATGAAATCAAAAGAAACTTAACCAAGTGTGTAGTTCTATTAAGAAGAATCTCGACGTCCGTTAAGCGAGTGTTTGGTTTTGTCGGTCCAAACTTGTTATAAGATCAAGTTAGATCCAACATACCAAGTGTTTTGAGAAAACAATTTAAAATTAGTTTATAAAATAGTTTTAAAGAAAATATGAGATTCGGTGGCTCAAAACACACTAGTGTGTCTTAAGCGAGTGAACTCGGTTTAGTTCGGTCCTGGTTTGGTCCTTGACTCGGAATAAAACCGAGGATGGTTGCCACATACCCAATACTATAGATTAACTAAAAAAAACTTAGAAATTATAATACACAAATCTTGATTGTAACATATTAATAAATCATTTTAAATATAAAGCATTTAAACAAGAGTTCGGTTTTGGTTTGGTCCTTGACTCGGAATAAAAACATTGAACTATTAAAAATGATTTGGAAACTAAAAGTAAGTAATGACTAAACAATATTAATAAGCATAAACAAAATTAAAGCATAAACTAAAGCGTAAGTAAAGTATGTATCAAGGACTATAATAGTCCTTCATGTAGCCTTGTCTTATAGCACAACACTTCAAACAACCGTGACCGGAGAAGTGTGGTCCATATTGAGTTCTTAAAGTTCTTATAACTCAACAAGGTTTTCAAAATATCCCTCCCATATATATATATATATATATATATATATATATATATATATATATATATATATGTAACATCCCGAAATTTACAAGAATAAATAATTAATATATTATTTATTTAAAACGTAAAAGTTTACTTGAGTTAATAGAAAAATAGTAAAATAATAAAGATGGAAAGATAAGTAGGCTAATTAGATGTA
Source organism: Bidens hawaiensis (assembly GCF_021521415.1). Lineage (NCBI taxonomy): Eukaryota > Viridiplantae > Streptophyta > Magnoliopsida > Asterales > Asteraceae > Bidens > Bidens hawaiensis. Next base: position 318,589 of record NW_027491709.1, read on the forward strand.
ACTAACTATGGACCAAAAAGGAAAGATGGGCCTAAGGTCCATGGGTTTAAGGGATATAAATGCCCCTTAAAACCTTAATTCTTTCCATTTTCATACATCTCTACACCATAGCCTACACCATCAAAACATACACTTAACCCAATTCCCGTTTTTGAGAAAACCACCCACAAAGACACAAAGATTCCCGGAGATCTAGCCGTCGGATCGGTCTCAAATTTTAACCGAGTGTTTATGGTATATAAATGAAGATTCCCACCGATTAGATCTTCGATCAGAGGTCTGGAAGTACGTCTTTTATTAGCAAAACCGTAGCAGCTCAACATGAAGATTTCCGGCCACTGTTTCACTATTCCGGCGACGGTAGCGGCCGTTTCTGGTGAAGTTGAGCTGATGGGTTTGTAGATCGGGACGAGACGGTTCCGTGGCCGCTTGAATCACTCAAATCGGAGTTCGGTTGATATGGTTTTGGGCCTCTCGAGTGATATTAGACAAAAATTTCAAAGGTACGTTTTTGGTAAAAAGGTTTACTTTTCATGACCGGATTTATATGAAAATTGGTAGGATGATAAATCGGGTCTAGATAAATCGTAAATTTACAAACTTGAATATTAAAATAGACTTAACGAACTCATGCTTATGAACGGATCGTTTAAAATAGACCCTAGATCTAGTTTTAAACGTTTTAAGCTTAAAGATCCAAACTGTATGCGTTTTCGGGCCAAGTCTTATCCGAAAATTACCATGGGAATGTTCACGGGAATTATTAACATCGTATCAAAGGATTTCACGTTAAAACTGAGATGTTTATGGGTTCAAAACCAAACCCGAAACTGCTACTGTACAACTTCGCCTGCAAGTAAGTTCGCTTGCAAGCAAGTTCGCCTACTGATCAACTTCGCAGTATAAGTTTGCTACTGTAGATAAGTTCGCTTAAAGGATAAGTTCGCTTAATGTTAAGTTCGTTTAATGTTAAGTTCGCTTAACACTAAGTTCGCTTAAATGATAAGTTCGCTTAAAGGATAAGTTCGCTTAATGTTAAGTTCGTTTAATGTTAAGTTCGCTTAACACTAAGTTCACTTAAATGATAAGTTCGCTTAAAGGATAAGTTCGCTTAATGTTAAGTTCGTTTAATGTTAAGTTCGCTTAACACTAAGTTCGCTTAAATGATAAGTTCGCTTAACGGATAAGTTCGCTTAATGTTAAGTTCGTTTAATGTTAAGTTCGCTTAACACTAAGTTCGCTTAATACTAAGTTAAAGTAATCTGATACGATAGGACGAGTTTTGAAACGTATAACTTATATACAGTTAGCCGATCTCAGTTAAAGAAGGGGATAACGATTAACGGTGAACGCGACGGGATCCAGGTGAGTTTCTAGCCCCACTTCTGTGTTATGTTTTCGGGGCTGTGTGCATACTTGATATGTTTGTTAATACACTAATCCTAAGTGATAAGTGTATGCCTTATATGAATGATGTGAAATGTATGAGTGATTGCTTGTTAGTACGTGAACGATCTTCGGATATTGCATGTACTGTCAGGTTGTAGTGGTACGAATAAGGTAAGTAAAATGTATTTGCTTATATGTATGAATGCGATAAAGTTAATAAACGAAGGAAAGGCATGGTTGTATGATAACGAAGAGGGACCAGACCCTAATAATATCTGTGATGTTAGGAACCAGACCCTTATAATATCTGTGATGTTATGGACCAGACCCTAATAATATCTGTGATGTTAGGGACCAGACCCTAATAATATCTGTGATGTTAGGGACCAGACCCTTATAATATCTGTGAGGTTATAGGACGAAATGCTCTTTAAAACGTATGATTATGTATGTAAAGAAAGTATGAAGGTAAGAATGAAAGTATATGCACTTATGGGTGTACGAAAGAAAGTTAAGAGGTTAAGTATGAAATGTAAGAAGGTATTGTATGATTATGTGATTAACTAGAACTCACTCAGCGTAGCTGACTTTTAGTATGCACACAGGTGAGTAGAATGAGGCAGGTAGCTTGAGGAGGACACATGGCAGAGTTGGACGAAGCTGGCATCTGAAGATTTTGCTATGATGTTTTATTTTAAAAGACTATGTTTTGTTTTTAAATGACTATGAATGCTCGGTAAGACAATAATTATGGTTATGGAATGTAATGGTTTGAATGTTTTTAATGTTCCGCGAATGTTTTAATTAACTCTGATATTTAGAACTGCGTTTATGAGTAAATCCAACCCGAACGTAGGGCTACCGGTAACGGGGCCTTACAAGTTGGTATCAGAGCAAAGTTCGAGAGATTTAAGCATCCTACATGCTTAGACTCGAACAGAGAATGGGATTAAAGTAAGAAATGAAAAAGATGCCAGTTCAAGATAGCCATGTGTCACACAAGCAAGCTCGGTAAAGGTAAAGTATATGATTAATTTCATGTATAATGTAAGAATGTGTAAGGATGTTAGCTTAATTACTATAGAAAGAATGTTTGAATGTTAGCTAAATTGCTAAAGAAAGAATGTGTGTATGCTAGCTTAATTGCTAGGGATAAGAATGTAGGTTATATGCATGATTATGATTGTGTGTGAAGTAGAAACTAGCACAAGTGAAATCACAAAGGAAAATATGTAGAACCTGAGGAGTAATGTAAAGAGTTAATTACACTTGGCCACTGTCATTAACTACTTACCTTACGGATCATGTGCTAAATAATTCCTAGAGTGATAACATTTGTGCTTCCTAGAGATAAGATAGATGACTACAAAAAAAAAGGACGAGCGCGAAGAGGTCGTACTGGACATCGTGGTAAGACACGTGCCAACCAGACGCCTGTTGAAAAAGGTGTGATAAAGTAATATACCAAAGCAATAGGACTTCGACTTCAGGAATTAAAGAAGAAGGATCACGCCTGGAGCTTGTAATCATGTACACCAAGGGAGTTGCTCAAATGTTTCGCACTACGATGCCAACAATGTTCGCCGAAGCATCAAAGGTAGCCCGAACTGTGAAATCAAATGGAAGTAGCATGAAAGAAACAGAGATAAGCCAACTAGAATGAGTCAAGACAGGTAGTATGTCTGCAATAGTTAACTCCATAAAGGGGCTTGCTGGGATCGTGAGTAACAAAGCGAATGACGAGAAAGTAGATATGATCGAGAAGGACGGGTGAAAGCCGAGGCATCCTAATTGAAAAGGAGTGAAAGTATGAGACTACATAGTTTAGCAAATATGAAAGAAGACATTAAGAAGAAGGTAGTTGTGTACCTGATACTTTATGGAAGAGACTACTAGCAATTCTTAAGTCAAAGTATGAGAATGGTTAAGAATTGTAAGGTAGAACTAGAGGGACGTGAGTTTCTTTCTACTCTTTATGATTGACCTTAAGAGAATTCGATGTCGTTTGGGAATGGATTTGACGTCTGAGTTAAAGATCGTATAGCATGTAAGAGTAAGTTGATAAGGTTTATGTCATTGGATGGCGGTATAGTGACAGTTTATGGTAATAAGGAAAGTTCAAAGCCTAACGTCATTCCGATGATAGAAGCTGAAGGTTTGTAAAGGCAAGGGCGCAGTGCCTACCTGGCGTATGTTGTCAAAGCTATGACCGACACGAAAGAAATGAAGGATGTTCGTGTAGTATGTGACTAACAAGAAGTGTTCTCGTAGGACCTTCTGGGGTTAGCACCGGAACGAAAGGTAGGATTCTAGATAGAGTTAATACCAGGAGCACAGCCCGTCGCGAAAGCACCTTACCGCCTGGTGCCTCCAAGATGAAAGAGTTAATGTCCCGTCTACAAGTACTCCTCGACGAAGGCGTTCTATGCCGAGTATTTCCCTACGTGTTGTACCGGCAATGTTCATGAAGAAAAAAAAAGATGGAAGTATGGGAATGTGTATAGATTTCTACGAGTTGAACAAGCTTACTGTGAAGAATAGATATTTCCACAAATGGATAATTTGTTTGATCAAATGCAAGGTGCGAGTTGGTTCTCGCAAATAGACCTCAGAGCACTCTATCATCAGTTGAAAGTGAAAGAGACAGACATCCCTAAGACAACATTTCAGACGCGATATGAATACTACAAGTTTCTCGTGATATCATGGATAGACGAATGCTCAAGCAACATATATGGTTATGATGAATAGGGTGTGTCATCCGATCGTGGACAAATCTTTGCTCTTGTTGATTATAATCTTGAAATATTCAAGGAATAAGTCCGACCATGATGAACACTCGAGAGAAGTGTTGGAGATGTTGAAGAAAGAGTAAATGTATGCTAGGTTTACCAGGTATACCATTAATACATGTCATAAGAGTTTGGATATCTCTTTAAGCGGAAAGAATGGAATATGAGGCAGGATGTTGGCTAATGCTGATAAAGGATTATGATTGTGAAATCAAGTGTTTCCCTGGTAAGGCTAATGTGGTCGCTGACGCGCTAAGTCGTAAAGTTGGAGAGGCAATCATGACGATTAAGTTGTATAAATTAGTTAGCACTTCGGATATCATGAGCGAGACCTACGAGACGCAATAGAAGTTATATCAAATGGAAGCATGATGAAGAAGAAAAGGAATGAATTAACGAGTTACATAGAGATTTGAAAGATAATACTTAGGATGTGAGAATCAGATGTGGTCGCAGGTGGATTAGTAGACATGCGAGATCCACCAAGATGTATCAAGATTTGTAGATAGACTACTAGTGGCAGAGTATGGAAGATGCAAGTGATATGATATGTCAGTAAGTGTTTGACTTGCTCGCAAGTCAAGGCAGAACATCAGAAGCTGCATGAAAAGGAATAACCATTAGAAACACCAGAATGGAGATGGGAACGCATCACCGTGGATTTCATAACTTTGCTAACGTGTATAGCTAGAAACCATGATACTATCTGGGTGATTGTGGACCGTTTGAAGAAAGGTGCACGATTTATACCAATATGAGAAGCTATCTCATCGGAAATGTTAGTTAAGGAGTTCATTAGCAAGATTATGACAAGGCATGGAGTGCCATTGTCAATTGTGTCAAACATAAATAGTCGGTTTACATCGGGGTTTCGAAAGGAAGTAATTTGATTATAATGAAGGTGGATACTGATGAAGGTGAAACCCTTAAGTAGAAGTCAAACGAAGATGAGTTCATGATATGTAGTAGTTTGGAAGAATAGGATACTTTTCCTACACAGACAAGAACAACCGCAAGTATTACGAAGGTGAAAACGACAGTCACGCAGAAAGAGGGTACAAGAAACCAAGGACAAAAGCTGGAAAGACATGGAGGGAAGGCGTAGAGATGACTTAGACTTATGTTATTGGAATTAAGTCTTAACATGAATGATAAGTGTGTAACTGATATTCATGTGATCACCAACGGGAAGTCCTCTCGGTCGGTAAAGAAATAATGGTATTATAAATATCCATATTAAGGCCAACACATGCTCAAAAAAGAAGTCGGTTAAAATAAATTGTTTTGCTTTGTCTTTTAAAGAGTTTTGCTTTGTCTTTTAGAGAGAACTGGAATAATCGCAACCGGACTTCGTTCTGATCAAATGTGCCATCACTAATAGACCCGCAAATAGCCGAAAAATCGGTCAAGTGCAAATACGGGTCTTCCGAAGCCATCCCGTGGAAATAAGGAACGATGTTGATGTAAGATGGCCGTAACTTGAAAGTTTGTTGTCCCTGCACTCGTTCCTGTGGGACCAACGGGGATGCTCCATCCGAGATAGCCGGTCTGAACCGACTGTTAACACCATGAACCGGGGCCATATAATTTCTCCTCAGCCCCCAGGGTTTCCCATACCACCCCGGTTAACCGGAATACCACGAACTCTTTCGGGCCGTTCCGCCCGATTCACCCTGTCTCGACCCCTTCCGTTTATGTTAACTGGTTCAGCCCGTCTTCGATTAACCAGCTCTTCTACCTCTTCATCCCAATTATCATAACCCACATCTTTCTGCTCAAAACCCTCGTTCTCGGGCTCAACTGCCCGATTACCACTAATCCATATGTCTACCTCATTATCGATCTCCAAACCTTCGTTTCCATTATTATTTTACCCCTCGTCTTCGTCTTCTGTCGGAACACTCGGTTGAACATCATCGATATTTATCCAAACTCGGCGGTTGGGGTTATTATTTGGAGCGGATGGTCCAGCTTGGTCAAAGTTGAGGTTTAAATTTCGGTTAAGGTTTCGGTTTCGGTTTTGATTTCGGGTTCTAGATGCACGAGCTGAGTGATTTTGGTTATTTTGGTTATTGAAGTTTGGTGGGACAGGTATGTTATCTGGGTGAAACATGTTGGTTTGTGGAAGTGGATCTTGGTTTTGGTTATCGTTCTGGTTCTGGTTTTCGTTTTGGTTCTGGTTCTGGTTCTGGTTTTGGTATCGGTTCTGATCTTCCATCTCTGAGTTTCTATTTTGTACTCGGTTCTGCCGAGCTAACCTCTCAATTTTGGGCTCGTAAATTAACGGAGACTGTCGGCCCGAATGGCGGGTGTGCATAAACCTGTAATCTGCACAACTAACACAACCCGCGTAAAATACAGAAAAATAAAATTAAAAATAAAAACTAAAATAAACACATAAATCAATTAACACAAAAGACACTAAGCGCACTAACTCCCCGGCAACGGCGCCATTTTGATGACCGTCGTTTGAGTCAATCAAAAACCAGTTAACCTAAGTATATAGGGTAAATAAGGTATCGTATCCATCAGGAGTATGTGGTCAATGTAATCGTGTAACAAATTTATAATATTATGAAGTAGCAGATTTTAGTGCTGATCACACAAGCAATTAGTTTTAATTTAGAATTAAGCAACGAACAAGTGAATAAGTTTCAATCAATTAATAAAAGCAAATCACAACTGGGACTTCAAGTAGGTAACTTACAGTAATCTCATGCAACCTAACAGATTAATCATTAACGGTTAACTACAGACTGATCAACTAGACAAAACCTTAGACATCAATAAACGCTTTACACACGGAACTGGTTATCAAACAGTCCCTGCCAGTGTGACTCAGTTAAGGGCAATCATATGTTTTATCGTATTCAACCAAATCAAGCAGTCCTATGATCAATTATTATAGCAACTGGTAACTAATCGTTCAGATCAACGTAAACCTAAACCGATTGAACACACAGAAATACTAAACATCAATAATCATAGATTAACCATAAACAATTATAAATAAACGTTCTTAGTTACATGAGAAAACTGAAAATAATACAAACTTTACATCTCGGGTATGATTCGGAGAAGTTAGCCGAGCATCGACATCATGGAATCTTCAATTATGATGATATGGAACATGTATGTGATCTCGGTATGATTCGGAATGGTGGAATCGCCCTCTTGTAGCTCTGTAAACTGCCAGCCAGAAGTCTCTAATGAAACCCTAACTTTATCCTTATATAGGGTTTTAAAATAGCGACTCCCGGAGTTTTACTTTGGTCCAGCATATGATACTCTAGCTTCAACAAATGATACTCTATTTCAGCATACCATACCTTAAAGACACCTGATGCACGCTTCCTCTTATGCTCAGCATATGATACTCTGTTTTCAGCAAATGATATGCTAAACCAACCTTTACCCAGATTCATCAGTTTTGATCATACACTATCACACATCATCCCGGGTCTTCATCCCATGCTCGTACAGGTCCAAATTAGGTACTTTAACGTCTATGACCTGAAATACAATAAACACGTATGAAGTATCGAATTTCCCACAATAAACAGTTAAAACTAATAAATAAACGAACTTAATTATATAAAAAATTAACCAGCCATCACATCCCCACGCTTATCCTTTGCTTGCCCTCAAGCAAACTCTAAAGCAAACATCAACCTCTTTCATATGTTCATAAATTATCGCCATTAATACTAGTAAGGTTTAAGATCATACCCATTTTCTCAAACTGACACTTTTTTATAGATTGGCATCCCACAAATAAGGTTAAGTGCTATAATAAAAACAATAGAGCCGCCCAGACGAGTGTACTTTGTTTCCGGTTAAGGCACACATGCTCATACCCCTCATAATATAACATTTCTCCTGTCGGTTTAATATCCAGACTAGCAAAAGATGTGCTAGTATCACTCAAAAGCAAATATTCATCCATAAAGCTGCTTTGACACAAATGCAAATCAAGAGGTCTTAAAAGGGTTGTAACGGGGCTAGGTATAAGGGTATGGAAGGGAAATATTTAAATAGCTCAAACGATCCAACTCGGCTTAATACAAAACATCTAAATAAAGGAAACTGCTATACAAACTGACTGACTTATTATAAAACCTCTAAATAAGCAAACTAACATACATACTGATTTCATATTTTTTTTCTTTTTTTTTTCTTTTTTTTTTACATAAACGAACTACTGAATACATAACTGAATATAAACATACATCTTTTTGGCTTTTTCCTCAAGTTTTTTTTAAGCATAATAACGTGATGCTTAATAATGGAACAAATACAAATACAAATACAAAAACAAATACAATTACAAAAGAACCTAGTAAGCCGGATCGTCTCGTAACATAATGTCGGGGTTAAATAAATGAAGAATAAGTCCAAGAAAGGTTTTCTAAGGGACCGAACCCCCCGCCCCTCACATTAACCATCCTCATATGTATAATGTATGAGGTCCCAACCCCCTAGTACCCACACTCACTCTCATCCAGACGAGGCTTAACCTAATTGCCTCTATCATTTTTGCATTTTGCCAACTACGATCCCGTAATCCATGAACATCAATGAAAGCACTCAAATGACATGTGTGTACTATATATTATATGTGTATTATATATATTTGGGTCAACTCAAACACGTACCGGAGGAATAGGGTTAACGATATAAACTTGTGTACATGTCCCCATGATTCGTTATCCCCGCCTAAACGACCCAATTTTCAACTTCTCGTTATAAAAACATTTGTGAGTAAGACTAATGAGAAGCTGACAAACCAACCATGACCAGAAACTTATGACTTGGCATTAATGGCAATAATTAACAGTTAACAACTTTGGTTTCTGAACACTCTTCGAGGTACTATCGGGCAAAAATTTTTCAAATTTCCCCAATCCCCACACTTGAGGTTTACATTGTCTTCAATGTAAGAATACTTAACATTGTCCTCAAAGTTAAAATTGATAAAACGAGACATTTGAGGTACGGGGTTGAAATTGACTTTTTGACTAATAAGCAATTTTAAAATTCGGGGCTCAAATGTGGCGGTTCAGCTAACAATTATACAATTACACTTTTAGCGATTAAGTAATAAAAACAAAATATTATGAAACTGAAATCACCTGATATTATCGTGACTGGAGAAGGACCAATCGGCTCGTGAACTCTCAGAAACACTCGTATACTCTCGTCTCATCCAATTACCAACTGACAATCGAACCTGCAAACTCTCGAGATGTGTAGAAGCAAGCTTCTCACAAGTGTAAGACATAGGTCTTTTACGAGTTATGAAAATGAATTTTTGTTAATTTTATTAAAACAAATACCGAGCCAAATTAAATCATTCATAATAAATTTTGTTAAACAAGTTAAAACATTAAAAGACCTAACTCACTTTCGTAGGAATCACGATTGCATTTAGCATATGCAACAAGCCCTTTAAACCCCGGGCTACCCGGGAGGACGAGTGAGGTCTCATGAGGGTTTATAGTGAACTACACCCACAAAGTTCGGTTACAACATAATATACACGCACCTGAATTAACCACAGCAAAATGAACATGAAAGCACTCTGGGTCGCTTAACTGAAACCCCATTTTCGGAAGGAAAAAAAAACTTACCGAAAGCATCAAATTCCCAACTTTTCTTGTGGTGCGGTATACCCACACTTAGATTTTGCTATGATGGTACGCTTAAAATACAATTAGTAATATAAAACCTAAAACAAAATAGAAATTAAAAAAAAAATATACAAAATGTACAATTACCACCCTTTTAAAACTTATATGGCATTCAAGGTGGGCGTCTGGCCCGCTCCCGTGCAACCTTCTCATTATAAGCACGCGTTTCTTCAATCGTTTGTTGCCAGTCTTCCGATAGTCCAGGATCTAGCCCGAACATCCCCAATCTCCACTCTCGATCATTTTGGTGGGGTGGATGCCTAACCTTCTTCTTCCTTGGTCGGCTACCTTTCTCTTCCACCTTCTCACTATGTTGTTTCTCAAATCCCTTCTTATCTATCCTGCCAATCACAAAACATTCCTCTTTTGTGTGATCCTTGTCCAAGGATACACACTTGTCAACAAAAGGGTTAATAGCATTTTCAAACAATAATAACCGTTTATCACGGTCTCCACTCTTAATTCCCAAAACCCCATTAGCACAGTCAATTACCGCATGTGCTGTGGCAAGGAATGGCCTACCCAATATGACTTGTGGTTGTGCATTATTGACACGTTTAGCATAGTCAAGTACAAGAAAGTCAACTGGGTAGAAAAATTCATCCACCTGAACCATTACATTAGTCACCATGCCCCGAGGAAGTGTATGAGTTTGGTCCGCCAACACCACGGTGGTGTTTACCCTATCTAACGGGCCAAATTCAAACTGATCATATAAACTACCGGGCATGATACTAACACATGCTCTAAGATCTAGAAGTGCCCGATCAGTTTTAAATTTCCCAATTTGGATTGATAAAAGTGGCACTCCCGGGTCTTGGAGTTTACTTGAGATGGTATTATTCTCCACCTCCTCGTCTCTCATGTTGGTCAATTTACCATTTAAACATTTTTCACATGTGCAATTTTCACAAAAAGACATTTCATTTGTTTTTAGTTTTGATTCATTTTGGAAAATTGATTCATTTTGACCGACACGATCACTCTCATCACTAACATCTTCCACCACCCCCTCAACAAACTGTGGAGGTGAATCAACTTCAATACCAGAAATTTCAAAATGAGGTAAAAGACTTACAACATTGATGTGCACATTGTTTCCCTTCTTGGAGCTTGAGCAGTAATGGTTCGGGTTGACTGTAGTATCACTTGGGAGCTGACCTGCACTCTTTTTCAACTTTGCCATATCTGTTGCGAGCTGACCAATTTGCTTTGGCATTGCCCCTGCTGACTTATCATGTAACTCAAACTGTTTCTTCGTTTCAGCCTTATGATCTGTCACAAACTTCATCAATGCATCCAACTTTGAGTGCACCGACTCATCCGAATTTCCCGAGGACCCCCTCTGCGGGTCCTGATTACCCGATGAATTTCCACCTTGGTTACCGTCTCTGTTATACCCTCGATTCTGATCATATGAACCTTGCTGCTGCTGATAACCGCCCTGGCGGTAATTACCCTGCAATCTGTTCTGGCTCGACCCTGAAAGTTCGGGTTCAAATGAGAAGACGCGTTCCCGTAACGAAAGTTCGGGTGGTTCCTCAGGCCCGGGTGATATGTGTTCGAATTGAACCCTTGGCCTTTGGAATCTTCGTAAGCATAATTAACTTCCTCGGTGTCATCCTCCTCATCATCATAATACTCGGGGCAATTTTCTGCCTTATGCCCGAATTCACCACAATCTTCACAAACCGGGAATTTAACACCAACTTTCCCGACCTCTTTTTTCTTACCCTTTTTCAACTCAGCCAGTTCACGTTCCAACTCAGTAATTATTTCAGACTCACCCGCAACTGACTTAACTGACCTTGATGAATTACCACGTCTTCGTCTTTCAGCTGTTGCTTCAGATTTCGAGTCTTCACACATAAACTCTAGAAAATCCCAATCATCTTCCTCAGGTTGATTCAGCAACTGACCATTACACGAGGCCTTGAGATGCTTTCGGTCCTCGTATGTCAACCCATCAACAAAACACTTTACCAGTTCCCACAGTTCGATTTGGTAATGCGGGCAGATCATGTCTTTATACCTGGTAAAGGCTTCATGAAATAACTCACTAGATAACTGTGAACAATTGCGAATGTCTGAACGGGCCTCGGCTAACCGGAATACCACGAACTCTTTCGGGCCGTTCCGCCCGATTCACCCTGTCTCGACCCCTTCCGTTTATGTTAACTGGTTCAGCCCGTCCTCGATTAACCGGCTCTTCTACCTCTTCATCCCAATTATCACAACCCACATCTTCCTGCTCTAAACCCTCATTCTCGGACTCAACAGCCCGATTACCTCTAACCCATCTGTCTACCTCATTATCGATCTCCAAACCTTCGTTTCCATTATTATTTTCCCCCTCGTCTTCGTCTTCTGTCGGAACACTCGATTGAACATCATCGATATTTATCCGAACTCGGCGGTTGGGGTTATTATTTGGAGTGGATGGTCCAGCTTGGTCAAAGTTGAAGGTTAAATTTCTGTTAAGGTTTCGGTTTCGGTTTTGATTTCGGGTTCTGGATGCACGAGCTGAGTGATTTGATTATTTTGGTTATTGAAGTTTGGTGGGTCAGGTATGTTATCTGGGTGAAACATGTTGGTTTATGGAAGTGGATCTTGGTTTTGGTTATCGTTCTGGTTCTGGTTTTGGTTCTGGATCTGATCTTCCATCTCTAAGTTTCTATTTTGTAGTCGGTTCTGCTGAACTAACCTCTCAATTTCGGGCTTGTAAATTAACAGAGACTGTCGGCGCGAATGGCGGGTACGCATAAACCTGTAATCTGCACAAATAACACAACCCGCGTAAAATATAGAAAAATAAAACTAAAATTAAAACTAAAGTAAACAAAAAAATCAATTAACACAAAAGGCACTAAGCGCACTAACTCCCCGGCAACGGCGCCATTTTGATGACCGTCGTTTGAGTCAATCAAAAACCTAGTTAACCTAAGTATATACGGTAAATAAGGTATCGTATCCACCAGGAGTATGTGGTCAATGTAATCGTGTAATAAATTTAAAATATTATGAAGTAGCAGATTTTAGTGCTGATCACACAAGCAATTAGTTTTAATTTAGAATTAAGCAACGAACAAGTGAACAAGTTTCAATCAATTAATAAAAGCAAATCACAACCGGGACTTCAAGTAGGTAACTTACAGTAATCTCATGCAACCTAACAGATTAATCATTAACGGTTAACTACAGACTGATCAACTAGACAAAACCTTAGACATCAATAATCGCTTTACACATGGAACTGGTTATCAAACAGTCCCTGCCAGTGTGACTCAGTTAAGGGAAATCATATGTTTTATCGTATTCAACCAAATCAAGCAGTCCTATGATCAATTATTATAGTAACTGGTAACTAATCGTTCAGATCAACGTAAACCTAAATCGATTGAACACACAGAAATACTAAACATCAATAATCATAGATTAACCATAAACAATTATACATAAACGTTCTTAGTTACATGAGAAAACTGAAAATAATACAAACTTTACATCCCGGGTATGATTCGGAGAAGTTAGCCGAGCATCGACATCATGGAATCTTCAATTATGATGATATGGAACATGTATGTGATCTCGGTATGATTCGGAATTGTGGAATCGCCCTCTTGTAGCTCTGTAAACTGCTAGCCAGTAGTCTCTAATGAAACCCTAACTTTATCCTTATATAGGGTTTTAAAATAGCGACTCCTGGAGTTTTAATTTGGTCCAGCATGTGATACTCTAGCTTCAGCAAATGGTATATCTCAGCAAATGATACTCTAACTTTAGAGTATGATACTCTATTTCAGCATACCATACTTAAAAGACATCTGATGTACGCTTCCTCTTATGCTCAGCATATGATACTCTGTTTTCAGCAAATGATACGCTAAGCCAACTTTTACCCAGATTCAACAGTTTTGATCATACACTATCACACATCATCCTGGGTCTTCATCTCGTGCTCGTATAGGTCTAAATTAGGTACTTTACCGTCTATGACCTGAAATACAATAAACACGTATGAAGTATCGAAGTTCCCACAATAAACAGTTAAAACTAATAAATAAACGAATTTAATTATATACAAATTAACCAACCATCAGTAGACGGACCCGGTGTCAAACCCGGTTGTCACCTGCTCCGGTTCGGGTTCAATAGCACCTGACAATAAACTCGGTCCATTCTGGACCCTTTTCGCCCTCTTTTTTGTCAAGATCAGCCCACGCGTACCTTTTACACTCGTCAAACTTGACATCTCGCGTCACGTGTACTCGCCTTTTGATCGGATCAAACATACGGTAGGCTTTTGTTCCAGATTGAGTACCTACGTGAATCATCAAAATGCTTCGGTCGTCCAACTTCTTTTGACCGGTACAACGGACTTTTACAAACCACGTGCATCCGAACACTTTAATGTGTGAAAGGTTCGGTTTTCTTCCTTTAAAACGCTCGTATGGAGTCGAATCCTCCAACGATTTTGTTGGTGACTGGTTTAGTATGTCAAGCGAGTGATGAACCGCTTCTCCCCATAGGTCTTGTGGTAGTGACATCGCCTTTAACAAACTTCGAGTCGTACCAAGAATGGTTCGGTTTCTTCTTTCAACCACCCTGTTTTGATTTGGGGTGTACGGGGCCGTAAACTGATGTGCCACACCTATACTTGAAAAGTAATCTTCCAACACATGTGATGTAAACTCACCCCCGTTGTAGGTTCATATGGTTTTGAGTTTCTTGTCCGTTTTGCTATCCACCTTTTTCACGAATATGTGTAAGCCTACAACTTGGTCTTTCGTCTTTTTTGTGAAAACCCACATATAGCGGGTGTAGTCGTAAACAACTAGTAAAAAGTATCGGTTGCCACCATGTGTCTCAGGAGTAATCGTGCCACAAACATCGGCATAAACGAGCTCGAGCGGTACCTTTGCACGATAATTAGATTCTTTCGGGAAATTTGCATCGGGTGTTCGATTCTTGGCACTCCATCCGCGAGTTTCGAGAGACCTCGAAGGGAATCGAAATTCAAATGCCCCGATCGAGCATGCCATATCCATGCAAGATTTTGCAAATTGACTTGTACGCAAACCAGAGAAACAACCTTTAAATTAATTTTATAAACCCGGTTAAAGGAACGCGGTACCTTGATTAGAAGTCTTCCATGTTGTTTGAATATTCATAAGATACCGTCTTGGACCCCGATCTTGCATCCTCCTTCGTCTAATTACCCGAGACTTATAATATTATTTTTAAGAGATGGAATAAAATAAACGTCACTCAAGGCTCGTTGTTCTCCCCTTTGACCTTCTACTACTATCGTGCCCTGACCTTCGATTTCAACACTCAAACCATCACCGAAACTTACTTTACCGGTCTTGTTACGATCGATGTTGGAAAACCATTCCGGATTTCCCGTCATGTGGTCACTCGCCCCGTTATCAAGAATCCACGTGTTTTTATCACATGGGGTTGAAGCATATTGCTTTGGATCAACCCGGTCTTCTTTTAGAAAAAACGACATCTTCCTTACTCCGAGCTACCATCATCATGTTTAGCATCGGTCCGCCATCTTGAGCGAGGTTACTTTAATCGTTCGTCTCCTTGTTTCGGTTAGGACATGACGTGGTAAAGTGTCCTAGTTCATAACACCGATAATATTTAATCTTTGATTGATCCTTCTTATCTCGGGGTTCTTTCTTTTCCTGATCCACAACCTTACCCTTTCCCTGGTTCTTTTGACTTGATTCGTTTCCCAACTTGCCTTTCCCATAATGCCTTTCTTGATTGCTTTTAGCTTTCCATTCTTCATATGTATATAGGAGTTGTTCTTACTTACCAGACACGGATTTGTATTCATCTCCAGATCGTTCCTCAAACGCTTTTAGGCATCCAACGACTTCATGGAACGTCATGGTCTTTATATCGGCAAACTGTTCAGTAGTAGCAACAATCGCTATATACCTCTTTCTCGGAACGGACTTCAAAAAACTTTCTCACAATGGTCTTTTCTTCAAACGGTTCTCCAAGATTGTTTGATTTGGAAGCTATTTGGTTTATCTTGGTCGAGAAGTCATCAATCGTATCCGTTTCTTTCATCTTGAGTACATCGAACTCATGTTGAAGAGACTCAATACGTGCTTCCCGAACCCTATCAACCCCAACAAAACGAGTCTTTAGTGCATACCAAATCTCTTTAGCGGTGGAAAGGTGAGCCACTTGCATCACCAAAGCCTCCGGAATGGCTTGATAGAGATACACAATCGTCAACCCATCTATCTTTGGATCAACAACCGTTCTCGTTCTTGGTTCGATAGCCTCCAACAACCCTTAAACCTTGAAGATAGCCTTGATTTTTACCGTCCAAACAGTGTAATTGGTAGACGTAAGAATCGGAAACTGAATCGAGAGGGAACTCGGTTCTTTGGGAAAACCGACTTGATTACTTGGCATGTCTCCCATCTTTCTTCTTATCGTTGGTACTTCTTTTAAAATCTTGAATCGATTTCTTTTAACAAAACTTTATTGTCGAATAACTTGAGATCTTGTATACAAAAAGAACCTTAAATTCTTTCAAATATAAGAAATAATTATTTCTTTCTTTTTCGTAACCTTATGTGAGAAAAAGACTCCACAAGAAAACAACTTGATTGTAAACTTTACTTTTGTAGTTTTGTGGCCAAATAGAATAAACTAATTATAGAAAAACTTTCATGCTACGTTTTTGCTTTCCGCCGACAAACAAAACACTATTGCCGTAACCGGGGTTTTTTTTCACAACCGGCTTCACGTTCAAGATACTGTGATGTGCTCAAAACAATCAATTAAATATTAACTAAATTAAAAAAGTAATAAAAACTAGACCTAAGACTCAACTAAACAAAACACCGGCAAGTGAATCGGTCAATTGTACTAAAGCTAAGTAAGTCCGGAATATAGAACCCACATGACTCTATAAATTACGTAAATTAACTAATTAGACTCGACTTACGACACGACTATTTATTATTAATGTTTTAAGGGGGTTTTTAAACTAATATTAAACTAAGAAAATAAATAAACAAGTAAACAAGAAGCAAGCAACCAAACACAAGATCGAAACCAATAAGAGAAGGAATCTACCTAGGTAAGAATCCCATGCATCAACAATCATCAAGCAATGGACAAATAACATGATATGGAAACTGATTTCTAGAAATATTTATCTAACAAACCCTGAAGGACCCTTGACCGAATCAAACGAAATCCCAAAGAAAAGTTATTAGATTATTAAGCAATCAGTTGAATTGATTTCCTTACAGTCATCAATTAGGGTTAATTAATAGTATCTAAAGCAAGCAATCTCACAAAACACTAAACCCTAGATAACTTGATAAACTAAACACGACATCATGAACAAGGATCAACACAATAAGGAAGAATATTGTCACCAATCTATCCTAGCATGCAATTGACCAAGACACATGAACAACTCCTCACCTTACAGCTATTGAAATTTAGCAAAACATTCAAAATCCTAATCAACAATTAACAAGCTTCTATGATCTAATAGGCCTATTCAACCATAATAATCAAAACACTTAGTAATTGATTAAACATAAACCCTAAATCTAAAGAACACAATCAAAAGATAAAAGATCTATGTGAAGCAATAGTTAATAATCAACCAAGATACTAAACACTCATATGCATCATGAAAGCAAAATCAAGTCTTTTACTATTAATATAATGAAACCATAATCAAATCATTATCCAAAGCAAGAATCAAATCAACACGTGTTCATCAAACCTAGGTAGATATGGATTCTAGTAGAATCATTATTAAAAACAATCCTAAACAAGTATTAAAAACAAAGAAGAAAGACATGATAAATAATGAACAAGGAACGAAAGTTAGAGCGATAAAACCCTTTGCAATTGATTCTTGAACACTTGTATGAAAAAACTCTCGATCCCCCTTGGTTCCTAGCTTCAAAACACCTTCAAAACCTTGGTTCTCTCTTGAAATCGGCTGCCAATGAGTTTCGAATCGGCTAGGTTTGCAATCCCCTTTATATAAATCGATAACCGGGCTTGGGCTTTGCAAAAATTGGTTGAACAGTGGACCTAGGCGCCGCGTGACCGGGCCTGAACACCCCTGTCGTGCGGCGCGGCGTGCTCCTGGAGTGCATTCTGAGTTTTTGCTTGTTATTTGTTGCTTAATCATCTTAGATATCTTTCTTGAACTCCAAGTAACGCATATAAACTTCTAGACCTTCTTTTCCTTGACTTTCAAACCACCATCTACATGCAAACAAATCAAAACACTAAGTGGAATAATCATGTAATCATTAACAATCAAAACGAACTTAAACTTTTCATGAAAAGATAGAAAGAATTAAGTTTAACATGCAAGACACCAAAAGATATAAAACACGATAAACATATAAACTACTTGACTCAAAACCTTAATTAATAAAAGATCAATGAAACACGAACTAAACCGAACTCAAAACATTAAATAAACATAACTTTACAAGGGATTCAAAATGTATAAATAGATGTATATCATACCGAAACAGGTTTCTTGAAACCTACTGAATATTTTGTGTTCACCGGAGGTCGACGCGAACCGCAATAATTGCTCGCCGCCAATTAAACCTTGGTCGCCGGAATCTTGTTCTTCTATCACCGCTTCTTGATTTCCGATCGCAGCTGTCGCAAGCTCTTGCGGTTTTCACCGTCCTTACTTGCCTGACCTTCGTTGATCGGTAATCCTCTCTGGTGATTATTGAACCTCAACCGTGGCTCTTGATACCAATTGAAGACAATAAGGTTCAAGTCTAAACCTTTATTGTATTGATTATTAAGTTGTGAATACTTTATTACAAATAAACCCTATTTATAACCATACATTTACTTGTTAGACAAGAATAGGAGAAAAACTAACTCAAAAACCCCTAGGTTTGTAAGTACGACAACTAGGTCCCCGCACTTACGCAAGATTACACTAACAATATTAACAAAGCCTTTCCTCGCTTTTCTAAAAAGAAGTGAAACAAAAATGTTATGGTTTGCTTCAAAGAAAACAAAACGTATTCTAAGTTTCTAACTCCATCTTCTTTCTCAGGCTCAGATTCCCTTAAACAAAACCAAAAAAATTAAAAAAAAAAAACAAATTGGTTTACATCAAGAAAACGCCTGAGTTTTATCAATCGGGAGGAGGAATAAAACGTTAGTAGCGACGAGGCTAGGTTAAGAAGAACATATTTGAGAATTGGGGGCTAGTTCGACGTTGTTCCAGCCTTAATAAAATCGTCGAACAAATCGTCTCCGGCGTCAAGATCCGGGAAGACGTCAGCGATGGTGAGAACATGGTGTCAAATACGGCAACTCGGCTTTGACATTAACAATAACGTGGATAACATGTCGCCAGAGATGAGGTGGGTTGTAGAACACGTCGTGGACGACTTAATCTAGACAAGCGTTTTTGTCTGATTGGTTGAACCAACACGTCGCCTACATTCCCAACACATCATCAACGACGCAATAAGTATTTGGAATTTTTTCTCTAAATGGGTCATTTTGGGAATTTCCCCTTAAAAAAATAACCAAACATGTTTCAATCTGTCCTATTAAGAGGAATATTAAAGACCATGTGAACAACAACATATGTTGTTTCTAAACCCAACAAACAAAACTTATATAAAGAGCAACCAAAAGATAGCACATTTTTGTGGCACCGACATCTAAACATTTATCTATATCAGGCCCGGCTCCGAGAACGGTTAAAAATTTCTGGGCTGAAGACGAAAATATTTTTGGGCCTTAATAAAAAAAGGGTATCTTGTTGGGTTTACGATTTAATTTTTTTAAAAAGCCTTAATTTTTGGGCCTTATGACTTGGTTGTGTAAAAAAAAGTTTTATATAAAAATATAGTCAAAATGTCTTAAGTGAGGTTGGAACCCACAACCTTTTGGTTGAAAGTCATACCCATTTGCCACTAAACCAAGCTAGTGGTTGTGATATTAAGTTTAAACATTCTATATACATATTGTTTTTCATAAAAATATATATATAATTTTTAAAAAAAAAAATCCGGGCCTATCGAGGTGTCGGGCCGGGGTCCGTCGACCACCCGACCCTCCCTTATAGCCGGGCCTGATCTATATGGGTAATGGATTTTAACTCAATGGCAACAAGCGACATTTGAGGGGTGCAATGCAAATCGTCTATCGTAGACCAAAAGTGCACAAAATTGTCGAATAATTTAGTACTTTACTTTTAAAAATGTCACTTTCAAAAAATGGTTTTTAGTTTTCACACTAAGGTTATGGGGTATACTTTAACCCCTCTTAACTCTACATAAGCACCATATCACTTATTTTTCTTTCTTTCACTCCATCTCACCCAAAGGAAATTGTTTAATCCTTTTAACTTCATCTCACTCCTATTAATTGTTAATTTAATAAATTGTTCTTTGCCTTTTAATTCGTTAAAAACATAATCCATTGCCCCTTTAACAAGTATAACACAAGTGAGGATTGGTTTAATACATCTTTAAAGTGACATATCATCTTAATTTATGTTGGGGTTAGTGTATATCTCATGGCCTAACATGATTGCCACGTAATTCATGTTACATACTTAGGTTGCGTGTAGTGGAGGGGTTACAAATTGGACGATTTGTGTGTCATGTGGCGTCCATATAGTAAATGAGGGATTTTTATGTTAAGGGTGTAGTGGTGTTGTAGCCATGTGTGTGTGTGTGTGTGTGTGTGTGTGTGTGTATCACATACTGTTATAATGGGAAAATTCCCATAATGTCCCACTTTTAGAGAGAGATTCAAAATACGTCCCTCTAAAATTCAAATCCCCCATTTGTCCCTTTACTAACTCGTCTTCGTCTCTACGTTGGAAAATCGAGATGACATGTTTCTTAACTCGTCGCATCCCCTCCACATTAGCTCATAACCCTTCGCCTCCCCCGCCATGTTAGCTCAAAACTCATCGTCTCACCGTTGTGTTAGCTAAAAAATAATCTTACCTTATCTTTACTAAAACCATGTATCCAAAACTTAATTAAAAAATATTTGAATATTTTAAATTTTATTGGTTTTTAAGTTCTTGTATTTGAATTTTGGATATGGTTTAGAAAACTCATGCATATCATCAAATCATTTTATGTGTACCTTATTTAGATATAGTTTTTTAGATAACAAGATTTAAGTTTTTAGCTAACATAGCAGAGAAGCGATGAGTTTTAGCTAGCATGGAGATACGATGGGTTTCGAGCTAACATGACGAGGATACGACGAGTTATGAGCTAATTTCGCTAAGCTTAATCCCAAACTAAAAATAACTCAATAGAATGGCTAATCGATCAGGTCTTTAGGTTTCGGACTGGCAGGGCCCACTTTCTCTTCTTGATCAATTGACGAATATAATATGTCCCTAAATTGTATGTGCAGTTTGGCTTGGAAACCCTAATAATGGTGAGTGCAACAGACAAAACCTGCTTCTCGCAGGTTTCCACGGACCAACAGTCCTTGTCGGGAGCAATGGTGGGGTCCAGTGATGACCTTTTAACCGAAATCCTTGTCCGCCTCCCAGTTGCCTCCGTCCTTCGTTTCAAATCCGTATCTAAACACTGGCATTTGCTTTTGAGTCACAGGCAATTTACCCACCGGTATGATAAGCAGTTTTCGAATTCTCCTGGTATTTTTGCCCACAATATATATGTTCCATTTCATGTTAATGACCGAAGCCCTCCTCCGTTTACTAGTACGGATTCCCGCTTAAATAGTACTGCGTGTAGTGATAGAATCGGGCAATCGTGTAATGGGTTACTGAGTTGCAGTAGCCATTGGGGTAACAACGGTCGTCTTGAATATTATGTTTTTAATCCCACAACCAAGCAATTGTCATTCATCCTACCGGTCCCGGGAGGTCAGGTAGGTAACAGACGGATGGCTCTAGCATTTCATCAAACAGACTGTGTTCACTACAAAGTCGTTTGTATTCTTGTTTTGGATCCTCGTGAGGATCGGTTTCAGGTTCAAATCTACTCGTCTGAAACAAGGGAATGGAAGATTTCTATCGAATCATTCTCCGCACATAAACTTGTTTTCCGTGACCCGGTTTACTGGAATGGAGCTGTTCATTGGGCTCCCTTTCATGACAAACAATTGTACTTTAAAATAGACGATGAAACATTGCAAACATTGCCCTTTCCGGAGGGGGTGATGTGTTCTGAAGTATGGACGATGTATTTTGGGGAATTCAGAGGTCATCTACATTTAATATTACACACAAAGAAACCTCGTATTCTGAATCCGGAAGAAAATGGTTTGCATCTGAGTGTTTGAGATGTTGAGGGATCATAAGGGGTGGTTTGTCAAGTATCAAGTAGAGCTTGATGAGCTTCCGGATGCTTACCCTTGGATGTTCGATTATGAAAGTCGCTTTAATTCCAAAGTCATCGATTTGGTTAGAGGTCGAGAAGAAGAAGATACATTCATGGTGCTGAAAGTTGGCGAAAAGATTATAAAATACAATCTTGTTGACAAGAGTTTTAACCAGATATTTACTCTCCCCAGCGACTTCCATGAAGATGTGCCATGTTTTCATCGTTACATTGAAACCTTAACTTCTTTATGAAAGGAAATTAGGTTTGTTTATGTTTTTCATTATTTCAGTGTGTGATTTAAAAAATATTTGTCTATGACTTATGCAATTTACATCTAATTGTCTAAACATAACCAAATGCTATAATATCTGAGCAACCTAGATATATATAGTACGCTGCAAGCACTCCTTTAGAAGATGAAATGTCTAAAATTGTAACTTGTAATTTAGATTCACTAGAAAGGTTACTACAGATCCTTGTTTTCTTGCTGCATGGAATTGTGAAGCTGCTTGCTTTATCAGAGGCATGTGAACTTACCAACATCATACCTGTCAAAAGTTTATATATATTTGGTACTAAATTTAGGATTAAACTGGAGGATAAGTTAAGTTTTGTTTATCGACAAATTGAAAGTCATTTACTTGCAAATTTATATTTTGGCTTGTTTAATTGGATCCTGTATGTGGCGCATGTTAGTTTGTGTTTATTTGGAACGTCATGGTTTTTATATCGGCAAACTGTTCAATGGTAGCAACAATCGCTATATACCTCTTTCTTGGAACGAGCTTCAAAAGCTTTCTCACAAGGGTCTTTTCTTCAAACGGGTCTCCAAGATTGCTTGCTTTGGAAGCTATTTGGCTTATCTTGGTCGAGAAGTCATCAATCGCTCTGATACCAATTCAAGTCCCAGATCGATAATCAAACACCAACTAAACGAATAACTATTGTTTATATTAATCAGAAAATATAACTCAAAATACTGATTACAACTCTATCAAACCCTAACTCGGTTTGACTCTTGATGAACCCTAACTCGGTTGCATCTAAATGAACCCTAACTCAGTTACATCTCGTGTGTGTCTCTTAGATGAACCCTAACTCGGTTACACCTCTCACCACACTCTAATGTCTAACATAACTTGGTTTATATAGACCAATATAACTTGTTACCCAAGACATTACCTATTCTAATTACAATACAATTATGAAACATAACGTAATTAGGAAACATAACCAACTATGACCTACTTGTCATTATTGGTCCCTCAAGTTCACCAATTTGTAATTTGGAGTCTGAAATTACTTCCAACAATCACCCCCCTAATTTCTGACTCGAAATAGGTGGCTTTTCAACTCCAAGCATGTCTCTTTTGCCCTGTTGTTTTATTTGACCCATGATTTTGACCTTCTCGGCTTTCACAACCCTCTTGGTCCATGACTGTGTTCTTTCGGCTCTCCCGAACTCGACTACCTTTGTGACCATTCACTCGGCCGTATGAAAACGCATAACCACTCCTTTGGCTGCGATTCCGATCATCTAATTGAGCGAACATTAATATTCCTTGATCTTCTTTTGTTCCCGAATCAAAACACGAACACATATTTCAAATCCTTGATCAATACATAACTCGTTCAACCCCGTATAAAACCACACTCCGATTTAAAACTTGAACTTTGAATTGAACCAACTTGTCCAACCCTACCCAACCTAATATGATGTTCCGAACCATTTTCAAAACTAACCCCGTTTGCTCAAATAAACCGGTTATCGAATACCTCTTCAAAGAAAACCAACTTTGTGCAAAATCTTTAAATTAATGCAACAAAAATAATTATTGTTCTTTTCTTTTGTATCCTTCAAGCAAGATGTTCACAGAAGAATGTACTTCGGACTTTTATGACTTTTTCAACTTCCTTTAATTACAAAAACCAAGAACAGTATAAACCTGAAACACGATCAAAAAACCCTTCGCTGCCTCCGAACAATAAAGAACGTCGATCAACGGAATCTTCTGGTTTTTTTCGATCGCTAGTACTGGACGAGAACAAATTGCCACCACAGATCTGGGTCCTGCTGACCCGTTTGTGAAAAGAATCGTACTCCAATTTGGAAACCTTACTCGGTTCTGATATACGTGAATGATAGCTTCTCCTCAAGCTCTGATACTAATTGAAGACAATAAGATTTCAAGTCTAAACCTTTATTGTATTGATTGATAAGTTGTGAATAATTGATTACAAATACACTATTTATAACCATGCAATTATTTGTTAGACAAGAAAGGGAGAAAAACTAACTCAAAACCCCTTATGTTTGTAAGTACCACAACTAGGTCCCCGCACTTACGTAAGATTACACTAACAATATTGACCTGCACAAGAAAGTATCACATGTTTAAAGCAAATATAAAACAGGATCTCACAATATGTAAAAATCAGGGTCTTCAAATGAACCTATTGTACCAACATATACACCAATAATTCGTACACAAATATTTTAACGAGTACAAAAGTGCAAACATACGTAAAACATGGATTTACGCACAATGTCATGTATTTCGAAGAATGCAGAAACCTATCAAGCAAGTATGCACAATGTGAATATAAGCCAAAAAGTAAGTTAATTTAGTAGTGAATAACTTAATAGTTAATATACAAACATGGTTAATATAACTACATATAGCTTCATAATTACCTCACTCTTTGGCTTGAATAGTTGACAAAGCCATTCAAACCGCTCATCAGGAATATTGGCACGAGCCTCGTGAGGCATGTTGAGCCTTGACGAGCTACTATAGCTCAGATTGATAGCCTGCTTGAAATAAGCCGAGCTTTTTCCAGCTCGGGCCCATAAAAAAAGCTCGCTTAGTTATTGAACATGGGCACAAGCCTAGTGTATTTTTAAGTTTTACCTCTTTTGGACTTCTGCGTATTAGTTTTACACTGTACAGCCTAGCTCGAGCCAAGCTAGGCTCGTTTAAGGTTTTTCTCAAAATATATTTATATAATAAAAAACGCATATAAATTAATTAATAAATAATAAGCTAGCCGAGCCTAAGTTTGAAAAAAAAACAACTCACAAGCCGACCTTGAGCTCGATCTCTGACAAGTCAAAACAAGCTAAGCTCAGCTAGAATAGCTTACAAAACAAGCTATTCTAAACAAGCTATCTTTGATAAACAAGCTAAATGGGAGAAACTAAGCTCAGCTAGAAAATTCACAACTTCCGGGCCCGGGAAACCAAAGGTAAATGGGAGAAACACGTGTTGATTCTCGAAACAAGCTATCTTGTGTTTATCAACTTAACCTAATTCCGCATTCAATGCAGCTTGGCCCGCAACAAACTCATGGTTCCTAAGCCCAACAAAAAGGAGCACTCCCGTAAATTTCGCAAAAGTGTGCTCCCCCCTACCCACCCATTTTGTTATCTTTTATTATTTTTATATTTAGAAGAAACTTTTAAAATAAAACATATTTTCTTATTTAAAATAAACATATTTATTAATTAAAAATAAGTTTTTTTCTATAATTATTTGATTTTTCTCAAGAGTGTTTTTCAAGTAGTTTTTGAAGACAGTAACTTTTTAAACAAAATTTATATTATTTGTTAATTAGAAAAAAGGAAAAGAAAAAAAGAAAAAGAAATAGTGTATTTACGTACCAAGTTTTATGAATTGTGAATAAAATATCTAATGTTATGTGATACTTAATACTTTAACATAGAAATAGTGTTAAAATGGAGTAATATGTCAAATAAAATTGTTAAAGGAATTGAAAGTTCTCGGAAGAAAGTATGACAATGGAGGAGGCTACGTTTAGCTTAATTAACCTCAACCAAAATTGGTATCATCGGAAATTATTTCATCAGGCACGCTATTAATTCCGTTCGCAAAAAAAGGGTGACCTATTAATTTCTTTTTAACGTATTTAATGACGGAGTAAATAAGACATGTATGGATGAGATTAGTACCGTACATGTACATGTACCGAAAGTATCCATACATAAAACCACCGTATCAAATTTTCTGGTACGGTACGGGTGTTTCGATACGATACCGGATTTGTGACCACTTTACTTTTTTTCCCTCAAAATCTTTAATGATATTGGTACCGGCATTTAATAAAGCATAATACCAAAACCGTAATACAACACTAAAGCATAATACCAAAACCAATAAAACATAATATCAATATCAAATCCATTTGTAATCAAGTAACATAATACCAAAACATACAATACAACCTATACATATTATAAATGAGTTCAAAATGTTGAAATAACTGTATCGATACTGTTAGTACTGAATATTGAAAACCTGAAACTTTGGTTCCCCTAAAACTTTAGTACCGATACTTGTACCGAACAGTCTAAATTGGTACGAGTACGAGTATTTGGAAAAAAATTCCAACCTATTGTCATGTTTAGAGTGAATTAAGTGGAGTATTTTTTTTCCATTACCTAGTGGTGTAGTGATATGTTGTTTGCCCGGGTTCAAATCCTTGATAGTGTGGTACGTGGGTGTAAAAGAATTAACGTTAATGAAAAAAAAAGTGATGGAGTTTTTCAGTCACAGACGTGTTAGCTTACCAAAATTTTATTTCTGGAACTCGTGTTAAATCATTGGGCTATTTATGGCACTCGGCGCATAACCGATGATGTGTTAGCTTACCACAAATTTATTTCTGGGTCATGTTGAACCGTTGGGCTATTTATGGCACTCGGAGCATAACTAGCCAAATGGTGCAGTATGTTCATAAAATTCACGTTTTCAGTGCACGCGTCATTTTTTTATTAACAAAAGAATAACAAACCAAGTGATGACCCATATCCACAAACCAAACATTTTTTGGACTTTTTCGTAAAATTATGCAACTACGGACGAAATCTGATGGTTTTAGATCGAAAACATGATATTTCCTCATTTAGAGTGAGATGTCATATTCTGGCCAGTCGTATACATAAACGACTAAACGTGTACCTATTTCGAAAATAACATAACTAGTTGAGTAAAGTTTTTATTCAGATATATCGTTTACATTACAAATATCTCACTATTCATGCATGCAGAAAACACTAGTACCTTAACTAGGCAATAAAAAGTTGTAAAATTGTGTTAGCAAATGAAATTAACCTATTTTTTGTATGTTTTATCTTTAACGGGTCAACTTGGTTTTTCTAAAAGATTTGACAAAGGGATTAATCAAAAATGAAGAATATCTTAACAGCAGCCTCGCTTCCAAGCTCTTTAAGATCCTCAAACTACAAGACCTGCGTATTCTCGAGTAAGTTTTCAGAGCTTTAAAACTCTTTAGTCCCTAACTTATCAATTATTAGTTGATACTTTGTAAAATATTAAATTGAGGACATTTTGAAGGGGGGGGGGGACACAATAATTTAGTTAAACTGGAAGTTCGTTTATACTCGTTTATTTAATTAACGACCGAACACAAACAACATTTTTGTTTGACTTAGTTAAATGAACGAACATGAACACATGTCTAGTTCATTCATTTATGTTCGTGAATGCTCATTTGTTTACCTTCGTTTATGTTCGGTAGTTTGTATATCCATTAAAATTTAGTCTAGTTTTAAGAAATACATAAAACTAAAATATCATCCATTACGAATTAGTATATTTTTATTAAATTTTTAGGTGCAATAGATTAATGTTCATGCTTACTTTTAATGGTGCACCGTTTGCTCAATTATGTCCATTCGTTTACCTTCGTGAACCATTCGTCTATGTTGTTAACAAACGAACATAAGCGAACATGACCACAATCATTTCCTTCATGAACATGAACAAGAACACTATGTTCATTTAAATGTTCATGTTCGATTGTTTGTTTGGCTAAACTCAAACAAACGAACATGAACATGCCTCGTTCGTGTTACATGTTGAGTAAAGAAATCATACCAAGCATGAATCTTTGGAAGAAACTTGTTCTTGTTTCTCTGATAATCTTTCTCGCTCATATTTGAAGACAATAAGATTTCAAGTCTAAACCTTTATTGTATTGATTGATAAGTTGTGAATACTTGATTACAAATAAACACTATTTATAACCATACAATTACTTGTTAGACAAGAATAGGAGAAAAACTAACTCAAAAACCCCTAGGTTTGTAAGTACGACAACTAGGTCCCCGCACTTAAGCAAGATTACACTAACAATCACCCCCTAATCTTGTGACACCGATGAAGTTTCACATCTCGTTAAACTTCAACCGTGGAAACGCTTTTGTAAGGATGTCTGCTCTTTGTAAATCTCCACTGACATGCTCCACCTTGATTTGTTCTCTCTCGATGCACTCCCGAATGAAATGGTACCGTGTGTTGATGTGCTTGCTTCTACCATGAAAAACCGGGTTCTTCATCAAGGCAATAGCCGATGAATTATCCACCTTCAACGTCACGATCTCCTCCTTTTCTCCAGTCATCTCTGACAACAAACCCCGAAGCAATAAGACATGATATGCAGCCGATGTAGCTGCCATAAATTCAGCCTCACGTGATGATAACACCACTGTTCTTTGTTTCTGAGAAACCCATGATATCGGTGATGTACCATAGTAGAAAATTAGACCTGAGGTGCTCCGACCATCATCCATATCCACCGCATGACTATTATCACTATACCCGTGCAACATAATGTTTCCGCCTCTCGAGCAAGTAATACCAAAGTCTAGTGTACCTCTTAAATATCGGAGAATATATTTAACTGCTTGAGCATGAGCTTGAGTTGGTGATTGCATGAACCGACTTGCATAACCAACCGAGTAGCTCAAATCAGGTCTCGTATAAGTTAAATACCTTAAGCTTCCGATTATTTTTCTATAACCAGTCGGATCTACCTTCGGATTTTCATCTTCCTTTGACAACTTTAAGCCCATTCCATAGGAAATTGAGTCGAGTTGCAATCCCAAAGACTTGCTTCTTTTAGGATCTTCGTTGCATAACCGCTTTGCTTTAACGTTATCCCACGATCGCTTTGCTTCACTTCTATCCCGAGATAGTAATGCAACAACCCGAGGTCACTCGTCTCGAACCTTGACTCCATTTGTCTTTTGAAATTTGAAATTTGTTGCACACTTGTACCCGTGACTATCGAATCATCAACGTAAACTCCAACGAGTAGTAGCCTTTGACCGGGACACCGTTTGTAAACCGCTTGTTCTTGTTTACATCGAGTGAAACCGAGTTCCTTTAATGACCCGTCTAATTTAGTATTCCACGCCCTTGGAGCTTGGCGTAGACCGTATAACGCTTTAGCCAACTTGTACACTTTTCTTTCTTGACCTTTCTTAACGAACCCATCCGGTTGAAACACGTACACCTCTTCTTTCAAATCACCATGAAGAAACGCGGATTTTACATCCAAGTGATGAACTTCCCAACCTCGGTTTGCTGCTAGCACGAGTAAAATTCGAACGGTTTCGATTCTTGCCACTGGTGCGAACACCTCTTCGAAATCAATCCCATATTTCTGAACATACCCCTTAGCTACGAGTCGGGCCTTCTACTTGGTTATTTTCTCGGTTTCATCTCTTTTGATTTTATAGACCCACGTTAAACCTATCGGTTTTACTTTGGGTGGTGCTTCGACTAACCGCCATGTCTTGTTTCTTTCAATCGAGTCAAGCTATCTTGTGTTTATCAACTTAACCTAATTCCGCATTCTATGGAGAAATTTGAATATGTATATTGACTTTCAAGACAGAAAGTTGAATATGTATATTGATTTATGGATAGCATAGAATCAAAATCCTCATTTTCATCTTATGATTTAGTAATGAAAATCTAGCAAAAGCTTAACGGCTATCATTTCATATTGTACTCCAGTCATCTATATCTTGTAAGAAAACAAAAAAATTCATGTTTGCTCTCACCATTAGTCCCAAATAGTATTTTTCTCTTTTTTTTTTGTCTTTTAACATTCTCTTCTTTTCAATTAAGTAATGCAGAGTATGAGTATTTTTTCTTTATCTTTCACTCACAATCATATTCAAATATACATTAAAAAATTAACGAGAGTGAACAATGTCTTCCAAAATATCAAATAAACAACACTTTCACTGTCCTGCACTCACAACCACTCCCTACATAAACGTTCTTAACTTATTCACAAAACCTCAGCAGATACAACACATAATAACCCAAGATCCTGGCTCTGATTCCTCTGAAAGTGACTCCACACTCACATGTTAATTGTTTCCATCCCATTTCCTTTTGTTTTCTACTAAAACAAACATTAAAAGTTAAAACATACAACAGTTAATAACCATTTTTACTTAGTAACCTATTATAATGTTCATTAAAATTTAAAACTTCTAAATATTAACTTAAAGAAGATTAGTTGGACCAAATTAAAGTCTTTATATTCATCCCAAAATCAAAGGTCAAAGGTCAAAAGTCAAACAACTTTTAATCAAACTCTTACAAATGGATTAGCCTCATACCAATACACTACATAATTTACACACCAAAAACTAGACATACAATGGATCACAAAACCACCAAAAACCAAAACAATCATATAAAAAACCCTCAACTACCACTACTCATATTTTACGCGATTTTAACAATGACCGACAAATGAATGTTAACCGCATGACTCTTGTCACCAAACAGTTCGATTCTTCCAAAGCTTGCAACACTGCTGTTTAACGTTGAGTTCAGTAACACATTCAAAACTTGTTTTTGACCGTTAGCAATAAAAAAGTGGGTTGGGGACACCTTCATGGAAACCCCATAAGGTGCGCTCCAACCGACACTGTAGGACTCGTTCGCGCCAATGTTGGTCACGGTTCGTTGGATGGTTCGGGTCCGGTTCAGGTTTGCGATTGTGATGGAAGGGAGGTTCAGGTCTGCGCCATTAACCTTTGCGGGCCCACAATTTGTGCCTGTGTAGTTTAGGACCACGGGTTCTGACCCGTTTATGCCACAAAGGAATGACATGTAGTCTTCATAGCCTGCATATACACATGATATGACTCAGATTTAATCCTAGCCGTTCGTTGGATTTATTTAGGGGCAACAAGAAGACACAACTCAAAATACGACACAAAGTAATCAGAATTCGGATTAACAAGTATAACTTCTTTAAGAAAACGGGCCGTGTCCGGGTTGACCCGTTAACCTGTTTAGGTCTAAAAATTTTATTTTTTACTTTCTAAGTTTCAAAATTTTATTTTATTTTAAATTTTACTTTTTAATTAAATTTTAAAAATTTTTATAAATGAATTAACTTATCATTAAAGTTTTTTATTTTTTTTACTTTTTAAAGTTTTTGCACACTTCAAAAACAAAAACTTGATAAAAATGAAATTATCTATATTAAAAAATATAGGGTAATTGGGTTTGAATGAAAAGTTTAGATTCAGGTAACGGGTCATGCTTGGGTTGACCCGAATTTATGTATATGAGTATATCCGAGTTAGAGTTGAAATTTTCGAAACGAAAAAAAATACGGGCCATGTTTTGTTTTGGTTTCACAATTCAACCCGCCAACCCGCCCCAACTAACACCCCTAAATCGCCATCAATGAGAAGTTTGACATACCTAAATCAAGAATCAGTCCCGGGTCTAATGCTGCAGTGGCATTTACAAAACCACTTCCCATGTCAAAAGGTGTTGCAGGAGACTGGTTTAGATCAGGGTTAGCGTAGGCCCGTTGGGCCATTATGGGCCCGCCGTCTTTATCGTGTTGAGAAGCGGTTGTTGATAATGCAGACCCGATTGCTGAAGGAGTAAAATACGGGAATTTTTGTTTGATTAATGCTGCAAGCCCGGCAATATGTGGAGCTGCCATGCTCGTTCCCGACATCATTGCAAAGCTCTCACCTTATATACATCAAAAGAAACCTAAAATCAGCATACGCCTTTGACCCGTTTACAGGTCAATTTTAATTATTAACTAGAAAAAAGTCAAACGGGTCGACTGGGTCAAACGGGTTGTTGCAGATGGTTACAACCACCTAAGTTGGTTAACTTAAAAAGTAGATTATATTTTAAATATCAGGTGTAAATAAAATAATAAAAAATAAAATAAGTGGTAAGACTGTTTGACTCGATCTAATTTGGTCTCACCGAAAAATAAACAGTTACCTAGAAATTCAAGTGATTCGGTTCCACCAGAACTCCAAGCACCCCAAATAGAATTTCCAGGTGCAACCAAATTCGGTTTCAATATTTCAGCATCTTGAAAAGAATTATCTTCCGGGTCCGGTCCTCTAGCTGAATAATACATTATTTTTGGAGCACTGTTACTAAAGTTTGCTTCTACTCCTCCTGCAATGCATGCACATGCCTCGGATTTGATCATCTTTTTTGAAACCGGATCTCGTGTTAATGAAGAATTGTAGTAGTCAGGTAAGATCTGCAGATACATTCAAAATGATAGTGAATACCAAGTGCAATAATATGCAAATGGGTCGACTTGGGCTACGTTTTATCTCTTAACAGGTCAAGTCATGTGGAATGTATTCAAATGTATAAAACCTTAAAAATATATTCTTTATTAAAATTTTGTATATAATGGATTAAGCCCACATGTCTTGAGCATGCCTATGGCCCGTTAACAGAAACCTTTAAAGAAAGTAATTATATAAAATCATAAACACTCACCTTTGAATCATTAGAAGACGGGATAATAATACCGGGCAAACTCATCGGAACAGGATTAAGCTGAAAACCAATAATAAACGGATCCATTGTGAACACGATTCCAGCTGCACTCAAATTCCTAGCTGTCTCTATAGCATTACTTATAGTAGATTGCCCCAAAACAAACTTTATAGAATAACTACAGATTAAAAGATTCCCTTCAACAACGGTCTGGTTTAAGCTACTAGAATCTTGGCATTCGTTCACATATTCATCATTTGGTGTTTCTGAATCATTCAGTGCGTCGTTTGCAGATACCAAAGAGTAACTGTCGTTCGTTCCCGCTGAGAAAATAGACAAACACAACATGTTATGGTTTGACTCGAACGGTCAAATGGGCCAAACTTAGAAAGTACTTATACATATTATAACTGTTAGAATCTTGTACATGGAAAAGTTATATTATTTTTATCAAAATTATATATATTCAAAAAAATAACTAATAATGAAACATACGTGCAAGTCCGACTCCGGTTATGGTAATGTTGCTCCCGAGTAAAATAGAGTTGCTGTACTTGCGATCATGTGCAGCCGCACCCACAGTAAAGATCCATGGACTGAAGGAAGAAACACTTTTAGGTGACGGGCCCGTGTTGCCTGCTGCTTGTACCACAAAGATTCCGCTTTTAAACGCTGAGAATAATGCCATGTCGATAGGATTAAAAAACGTTGCAATTCCAGGAGGACGTCTGTTTGGAGTAATCGACAAACTTATCACATCTACTCCATCTTGTGCCGCCTGTATATTATTACAATATTAATTAATTAACGTATAGATTAAGTAAACAATGAAATGTTCTAAGGGGTATTAATGCCATTTACCTGATCAATGGCGGCAACCACATCAGCAGCAAAGCCACCGAAGCTTTTGTACAATGCTTTGTAAACCGCGATGCTGAAAAGTAATAAATAAGAATATTATAAATGACAAAGGAATTAAATCTCAATATTGAGATAAGTTCAATGTTAGATAGTAATTAGTGATAAATTTTACAACTTTAACTATGATTTGCAATGTTGACTTTGACATCGAAGTATGTTGACTTTTTAACAAAGACTTTGAGTTTTCTTGAAATTAAATCAATAAATCAAGATTGTTTGAAATCAAATTTACTCACTGCGCACGAGGGGCCATTCCGCTTGCATTCCCGAAATAATGTCCCGCTACAACAACTGGTATACCATGGTTTCCTGCAGCGATAGAAGCTGTGTGCCTGCAATATACATTTTATAATATTATAAGTTATTAATGAAACTAAAAATGAAACATTAACAAATTACTCACGTCCCGTGACCATCACCATCAAACGGTGAAGCATAATCTTGAGACGCGTTAAAAATCCCGCGTGTAATAGCAGACGCTGCGAAATGGCGGGCCCCAACAAGTTTTCGGTTGCAAGACCCTGATGGGAAATCTCGAGTGACCTCACAAACACCCGTGAACCTTTCGGGAACCGGGTAACTGTTTTCAGAAAGACCATCTGCAAAGCTTACATGGGTCGGGTCAATACCCGTGTCAACAAACCCGATTACAACCCCTTCGCCAGCTGTTTCATAACCACCCTCTTGGGCCCACGCTCCTTGAGGTAAACCCAAGAATTGTGGGGTGTGTGTGGTTGCGGTTCTGACCGAGAAATCGGGGACCACATTTGCTACCTCTTTTCGACCCGATAACTTTTGTGCCTTCATGTTTAAAAAAAAATCAAAATACGTTAATAAAATGAGTTGAAACGAGGTTTAGTTTGTCTTTAACGGATCATATTTAAAGGGTTAGGTAAATTAAGAAGTAGTTGAGCGGGTCAAACGGGTTAAAAGCCATAAAACATACATAAAACCTATTGTATTATCTGAAAACTAGATTAAACTTGTATAATATAGTTTTTTAAGCATATTTAAAATATTAATAAATAATCACTTATAAAACTCGGAAAGCACTCAACTTAAAAATACAAAAATAAATAAATAAAAATTTATTTATTTATTTGTGTGTGCGTGTGGGGGCGGGGAGGGGGTGTTACTTTTCTACAAGTGTATTCTGTAGATTGATCATCATAAATTCATTATATTTATGATATTTCTATTCTAGTAGTCAACTCATGACTAAAAATAGTGCATGCAAAGATTAAATAATATACCTGTTCAGGAGTAACAAGAACAGCAAATCCATTAATTAAGTAATGGTAGCTGTATAGTTTCAAATATTTTTCCCCTTTTAGAACGCGTCTCAATAATGAATCGTGAACTCGTGCAATTCGGGAACCAAAACGGTGGTGGCCCGAACCAAAACGGTGGTGGCCCTTTTTCGTGAGGTTACCAAAACTACAATAGGAAAATGAAACAACATAAGTAGCAAACAAAATATTAATTTCCAAACTTGGCTTTCTTGATTTTCTTTACTATAATTCAAAAAACTAACTGGAACAATAAATTTACACAACAAAATGTTACAACCAACATCAGTAGTAACTAGCAAAGATGAAAAGTAATTAACTTTGGTGAAAGTGCATACCAATTCATATAAAGTTATGAACTTTCCTATATTGACATAATGACTATCACAACACAATTATTTTGTCATCATAAATGGTGGTCAAGTAGGAACCACCAAAAAGATAAATCCCAACCAAATATTGCATATAACCTTTTTTTACCAAGTAGGTGCACTTTTAAGTTTTAGGGAAACGATCATTAGAAAACTAAAAAAAGACACGAGAAAACCGAGAAAAGAACCACTAACCAATAAAAAAATTAATTTTTCCATTTCTTTTTGTTATAAGGTTAGAAATATTAAAGAAAAATTTTAAAAATGTGTAGCTCACGGAGTTACATATATGTAACTTGT
Source organism: Bidens hawaiensis (assembly GCF_021521415.1). Classification (NCBI taxonomy): domain Eukaryota; kingdom Viridiplantae; phylum Streptophyta; class Magnoliopsida; order Asterales; family Asteraceae; genus Bidens; species Bidens hawaiensis. The sequence goes on from NW_027491709.1 coordinate 354,346, forward strand.
ACGCTACATTTATGTACCTCGTACGAGATACGTATATGTAATTTCGTGAGCTACATATATCTACCACGTATGAGATACGTATTATTTAACTTTGTGAGATAAAATTATAAAAACTGAATAACTGGCAGTAATTTTCTTGGTTTTCATGTTTTTTTCATGAACTCTTCCCTTAAGTTTTAACCCCCCCTAAAATTTGTAAGCAAGAATCAAAAACCTAAATTTAATGCAATTAGCAACAAAACCAGCAAAAACCCATAACCAATTTCACTAAAAATCACAACTTTAATGATTTCACCTTAGGTTAAAAAAAATAATATAAAAAAATTGACAGGTTGGCAGTAGTTTTCTTGATTTTTCCATAACTCTTCCCTTAACTTTTAACCCTAAAATTTCATGTAAATATTAACATTAATGCAATTAGCAAGAAACCCATTTAAAACCCATATCCAATTTCACTAACCACATACTAAAAATCAAAACTTTAATAACTTTACCTTAGGTTAAAAATTTTATTTAAAACTTTACAGAAAAAAAATGATTAGTTGGCATTAGTTTTCTTGATTTTTCCATAAAACTTCATGTAAATATTATAATTAATGCACTTTGCAACAAAACCAGCAAAAGCCCATATCCAATTTCACTAACCACATACTAAAAATCAAAACTTTAATAACCTCACCTTGGATTCTCAAATGTATTAGCTCCACCAGTAGTCAAAGCAAAAGGGTGTGTAACATTTGTGGTGGTTTTCTTCTTGTTGGGTGTGTAATTGTTAAAAGCAGCAGAAGGAGGTTGTTTAAGAGTAATCATATACACGGCTGCATCTGTATTATTATTATTATCATTATCAATATCTTGACACCTACAGCACACAATTAAAACCCCAAAGAGAATGAAAGTAATTAGCTTCACAATGCCCTCCATTTGCCTTATCTTTTTCAGCCAGTTTTGAGTTAAAGCAGCAGCAGCTTTTAGTAGTAAAACTGAAGTGGAAATTGGGTGCAAATGGAGGTTGTAAAGGGTCTGAGATGAAGGCAGTGTGAGGCCATGGAAGAGGTGAAAGTGAGGATGAGAATAAGAGGAAGAAACAAAGCTTTTTGAGGAGAGAGGATGTAAAAGCAGAGTTTTGTGTCGGGTGCTGTGCACATGAACGTTTTAATTTGTTTACATTATGTGAAACTAGTTTTATTGAGTTGGGGAGAATATAAAATGTGACGTTTTATGACACGTGACAAAAGGTTAAAAGGTGGGTGACAAAAGGTTAAAAGGTTGTGTTCTCGTTTGCAAATCGCATCACTCTTCAATCGGTAATCAATGATCATCACGTCATCATCATCATCTCTTTACCTGGCGACAAATTATTGCCGCCTCATCCACTTATCGCCCCTTTATCGCCTAGGGGGTGTTCTCGCCCTCGTCTCCCACTTATGTGATTTGTGAACGGGGTACGAGAGTTTAACTAAAAAGTAAAAAACATTTTGTAACGAGATGTATATAAGTTTGACTAGGTTCGGACTAAGCTTGTTTCAATTTACGAGAGCTAGAGCTCAAACTCAACTTGTGAATTGTTCTTTCAAGTTTGGCTCGGCTAGTATATATATATATATATATATATATATATATATATATATATATATATATATATATATATATATATATATATATATATATATATTAATTATTTTTATATATTTTGAGAAAACTTAAACAAGCATATGCTTAGCTCCAGCTTCCGATAAACAACTTGAGCTCGGGCTCAATAACTAACCGGAATTTATGTAATGCTCGGGCTAGACGCGAGCTTGAAAAAGCTCGGTTCGTTTTGAGCTTTTTTATCAATTCGAGCTCGAATAGCTTTAGAGTAGCTTGGCTTGTTTGCGCCCCTAAGTGTCATGTAGGTATGTGAGATTTCGCTAATTTTTCTCTCAAAAGCACGTCATGATTTAATTAAAAACACAATTATTAATTATTATATTATCACTTTTTATATAAAAATGTGATTTTTTGGATTAAACATGTTGGCCCACCTCTTAAACCCCTTGCCTGTTATCCGGTTAGCACCATTGGTGCCCTTTGCATAGTGGTTTTTGGCGGAGGAGTGGATGGTAAGAGACGGTGAGCCGGTGAGGTGGCTTGGAACGCCACTCAGTTACAACCATCTTAAACTAGCCAAATCAAGCACGGGCGTAAAGTTTTTCAGTTTCGATATATTCAATATAGTTGTAATGTAAACAAAAGGGTATCAAAACATGTTCGTTTTGTTGTTTTTTATATTATGTAACGTCTAAACTCGCGCTATCAAATTTGCGTGATAATCCGTGTACCCAACTAAAGGTAATAAAATTTAAAAGATATAGCGTGTTTGATTAAATGGTTAGGTAAATACGTGAGTTAATAAAGAAAAATACAAAAGAAATAAGAAAAAGAATTACAAAAATAAAAAAGTAGTAAAAAGGAGAAAAAGAAAACAAAATTAGAGCAATTAAATAAAATAAGTTATGTTTTATTTAATATAGTATATATATATATATAATAATATAATATTGTGTGTAAAGTGCAAGACGATAACATGATGATAGCATTTAGCTTTTGACTGTTGTTGGATTTGAAGCCCTACACCGCCTTCTTCCCACTAACTTTTTGAATGTAACAGTTTCAATAATGTATCAACTCATAAAATGATAAAAATAGTCAAATTCCTTTTTGTATTATATCCGTTATGTTGTGTCACAAATAGAAAAAGGCTAATGTATCATCATCGATTTTTGTTGCTATGTCAAAACAAATATAAACAAGCCATGTTGTCACCATGTATTCTTCAATTTGAAATCACACATGAGTTAAACATCTAATTGATAATTTGATATCAATACAAGAGAATCTAAATTGTCACTCAAATCAAGTGGTGGGCATATTTTTTTAGATACATGATAAAATTTCATAAATGTCCAATTTAAAAAGAGATTCATGAAATATCTCTTTCAAATACGTTATCGGTGACATGTTATTTAGGTCGGATGATGAGCTTTTGTCCAACTAGAAGATGACATATGTCACCAAAAAGGTCAACTCGACGTGTTTGCCAAATATTTGGTTGGGTGGCATATTTTTTATCCAATATATAATGACACATAGGTTTTTCGAATTTTTGGTCAGGATGCATAGACTTCTTTTCAAATTTCCAGTCAGGATGCATAGATTTTGATGATAAGTGTCACATAAGTTTCGAATCTTATACTTCTTAGCTTATTTTATTTCGTTTTATGGTTACACACTAAATACAAGACAAAAGAAACAATTGTTGTGTAGTAGAAATTTGAACTCTAGGCCTCTAGTATAGAATAAAAAGACATTGGATACAACTAATTGAGCTATCAACTAGTTGTGTTAAGCTAGTAGTTAATACTCCATCCGTCTCATTATAAGTGTCTAGGTTTGAAAAACACAAAATTTAAGGTTGATTGAATGATTACTTTTTTTTCTTACCAGATGACAATAATTCTCTTGAAAAGTGGGTCCATCAATATTGTTTATTAATATTAGTTGTGTGTGTTTAAAGGTAAACTTGAAAATTGGCTAATAAATTTTCAAAGTAGACACTTATAATGAGACAAATAAAAAAGGAAATGTAAACACTTATAATGAGACGGAGGGAGTAATAAATTAGACTTGCATGCATATTACTTTCTTTTCAAACATAATTCGAAAGCGTTATAAACAATTCTTTTCAAACTAAAATTTTAAATTGGAATGACCTTCAGAACATCGTATGAACCAAACCAATTCGAAAACCATATACTTCCATTCAAAAATCCAAGAAAATCCCTTCGTCAACCCGACCCAATAAAAAACCATCTTGATGGACATACGAAGATTGCAAAACTTATGACTTGGTAAATCATATAGTTGTGTAAGTAAAATATACAATTTTAACAATTATTTTGAATCATTGACGAACCACCAGCTTACCCGTTAGTTTTCACTTCTTAAATTTAAATGACATACAACTATACACTCAAGACTGCATAATTCATAAAGAACAGACGAGTATGTAAACTAAATGCACAAAGTCTTGTATTTAGACTATTATTATACTTATTTATATTCACATGAAACAACTGTGTAACCAAACCTTATTGTCAGTGTGTGGTAGTCCTAGATTACAACTGTCTTCACATAAAGGCTCAAGACTATGTAAATTAAATACATATAGTGGTGCATTTTAGGAGTAACGTGTGTTAATCATTATTTTAATTTATTTTATAAACTTTTCAGCCTAAAATCTCGTGGTATTAGTGTCTTTTCAGCATTCCATAAACCTCACTTTTAACACTTTTATGGATCTACGTGGCACATTTAGATAGGCCCATTATTTAATCATTATCATAGCATTTGTTCATACTTTTTAAATTTTTATCTCAAGTTCTAATTCTATTGTAACATTCGTTCATGTCTTTTTAAATGTTCAATTTGTTAATAAGTTATAATATACATTCATGCTACAAAATTTATATCTATACAGATTGAAAGAGTCAATAAATTTTAACTGAGTTTTCAAAGTAACTTTTCAAACATACTTCAAACTGCCTGTTATGGGTGGTATGAAATTTAAGAATTCACCATGTAGGTGGCATATAAGAATTTGATGATTTCACATTTTCCATCAAGAACATGTGTTGTGGTATGGTGAATATGACATTGAGTGAGTGTTAATTTCCAAATTTTCCACCAATTTCACCATTATTTAATTTTTTTACCATCATTCAACTTTCAAGTTTGTTTCATGATTCATTCTCTTAATACACTACTAGTAGTGGTAAATAAACATATTTAATCAGTAATGAAGACGTTCTACTAATCCCACACAACCAGCCCCATTGCTGAGTTCGTTATCAAACCGTCCTTTAATTACATGTGACTTGTGGGACCAGAAAAGGATTTGGAATTGCAAGTAAAGATAATTAAATGGTTAGAGATAATTATCAAATTTGAATTAATTATCTAAAAGGATATTCGTTTTTATTACTCTCAACTTTCACCCGTTGGATGATAACACTCCCGACTTTCAATTTGTTATCCACCACCCCAACTTTCACATTGTTTGTTTTTGTCACTCCCTAGCTAACGGAACACTAACGACGTTAGTGTTCATGCTGACGTGGTTTTCTTTTTTCTTTTTTTTTTTTTTTTTTTTATTTTCTCCATCCTAATAACAAACAACAACCATATATACGAAAATTGGTGCCGTGATTTCTCTCCAACAATCGATGCAATTGAAGAATAAACCCTACACCTTACCTGACGAACACATGTTTCCGGCATGGTATAAACTTGTCACCGGAGAGTTGACTGAGCTGTTGTCGGTATTAGTAGTAGTGCTGCTTGTGCTGGTAGTATTAATAGTTCCTGTCACTATTTCACTACCAACATATATCAATGAAGCTATGGTGGAATGCGATCTCTGGTGACCTAGTTTCCGATCAACGAGGTGAAATTGGGGATGCTGGTAGCATTAAGCTCGCTGGAATGAGATCTATTAGAACTTCTACCAAGAAAAAAAGCTTGATTTTGCACAAGCAATTCGTCGAACACCTTGTGTACATGCTCGGTTACTGAAAATTGAAGTAATTGGTTCCACCAAGAGGTTGATTTGTGTCGTATGATATGGAAATTGAAGTAGTGTGTGTGCATCTAGTGTAAAAATGAAGAATTTGAGGAGATGAATTTACATATGAAAAAAAGTGAAGAAGATGAAGATGGTGATCTTAGATGTGTATCTATTCTACTGTTTAAATTATTAATATAAGAAGCCATGTCAGCATAAAAAAACAGGCAGATCAATTAAAAGAAAGCCACGTCAGCATGAACACTAACGTTGTTAGTGTTCCGTTAGCTAGGGAGTGACAAAAACAAACAAGGTGAAAGTTGAGAGTGTTGGGTAGCAAATCGAAAATTGGGAGTGTTATCATCCAACAAGTAAAAGTTGAGTGTATTAAAAACCAATATCCCTTATCTAAATTGCTTTTATTACTTACTACTTAGAGTTTGAGTAATATTAGCAATCCTAGTTATAATCTAATGAGTCTAGATTAGGTTATAAATATCGAGTTATGATATGGGTTTTAATCTAAGTTTTTGAGTTTTTTTTCTTGGACAAATAAAATCATTGGATTTATTCCAAAACATACAATCAATAATAAGCCGTTATATCAACCCACCTACGTGACCCATTTGATGATCATATAAGTGTAACACGTCTCACACAAGGTTATAAGGCGATAGTTCATAAAGTTAGACACACAACCACTCACATGAGTAGTACGTTATCCATACATTACGAACCAACCACAACTCAACGAGCAATCACTGATCATTTGATTCGAAATAAGTGGCTTCCATGTTTGAATCACTCCATCACCAACCAATCCTCCATAGGCCATAGTCCCATACAATACGATCTCTCTATACATGTTTAAATGAATGGTGTTACGCTAATGTAAAGTTATACTCAATATATGGCGGTGTATCGTTTTAAGTAGATATTAATGGAAATATAGACCGATACAAGAAAGTAATGTATTTCATGATGGAATTGTACATCCACCAAAAACTATCATATTTATGATTTTATACTTTATGTATGGGTTAATACGTCTATTAATCAATTCTTAATTAATTCTTTGTAGTTAACATGTTGTCAATAAATAATGAAAAGAGGTAATAAGCATGCATGAGGGTAATAAATTCACACTTTTTGCACAAAAAGAATCAAACTTTACATTTTTTGCATGATAAGAAACACTAAGATTGTTCCCCTCTTTTATGTTTAGGTGCTTTCTTAAATATCTTGGGAAAAATAATATCTTAGTTTATTAATTACATAGCATTAGCATAAGATTAACTACAAAGCATAAATGTGACTTGAAAAACTCTTTATATATACTCATACAGGATCAAAATGACCATCAAGGTTTGGTATTATACCACTGTTTCATTTGGGTGCAATTTGTTTGTTTTTTAAGTGGTAAAATGTATGCAGTCAACGAACAACATCTGCAGACCTCTGGATAATAAAATGTAGACCAAAGGTCTGCAATCTGGAATAAGAAGACTGTTTGTTTTTCTGCATAATAAGATGCAGACCAAAGGTCTGCAATCTGTAATAAGAAGGCTGTTTGTTTTTCAAGTAATGGCTTCATGCATGCAAATATCAACTTGCTTTATGTTCATCATCACTACACATAATACCATTTTTCATCCACTTTAGACCAACAAATTTCAACAACCCGTAAACATAATAACGATTCACAAATCACAATAAGCGTGTTTAGTTATGATACAAAAAAATTGCGTATAAGATGTAGCGTTATTGGGTAAGTGGAACACATTCAAGCTCGATTTGCAGCACACCCTTTTCGACATTTTGAAGTTTAAGAGCGATTTCTTGTTTCACAATTCCTTTTGCAACCGTGACAAAACCATCTTTGCTAGGTTGCTGACTTGACTCGTCAACTTCAGTATTCTCGGATGCTTTGGCAACAGAAACCAACGGTTGGATATCGATCTCAGCATCTCCCATAAAATCATCAGCTTTGAATGTATCCCTATCATAAACAATCTGCAACATGACATAATATTATCAATACATAAGTATTTAACTTATATTAAAATATTTAATATGAATTATGAAGTTGTAGAATAAATTTGACTTACTACTTTTAAAGGAGGCATAGTGTTGGGAATTGATAACATTAGTTTTTCATTCCACACAGGATTAAGATTGCTCTTTATAACGCGTGTCTTAACCGACTTCATAAAATGTTACAATTAATATCGTTACTTTGATTAATATTATTATCGAAATAACTGTCTAATTTGAGGCTTACTTGGTTTCCTAATGAGAGGATAACATAAGGATCACTTGTCATCATGTCTCGGACGGCTAGATTAGTGCCTTTGACCACACGGACCTTGATTAGACCAATAAATTCAACCATACCTGCCTATACACAAGATATAAGACATACACATTAATAATGTTTTGGTTACTTTTGCAGTATTGACACATCGTATCATAATATCATCAATAAGTCCATATGGGTACTATCTAATCTCAAACGGGTCAAATTTAGCTAAAACGAAAACAAGTCAAAGATGTCAAATTTAGTCAAAATATTGTTTTTATAGTCTAAATTACTGCATTATCTGTTATAGAATTAAGCTCGATCTTCGTCGTCCGAAATTGAAACCTTCAACACTTTGGAGTCACTATGATTTTATTTTTTAACCTTTGTCGCCCTTGACACTAACTATATAAGATTTTTCTGTTAAGTAGAAGGGCAATTTAATCATTTTACACTTAAAGGACTAGTTACGTAAATTACTTAAGAGTGTTTAGTAGTTGGGGGCTATATGTGTAATTTATTTAAATATTCTTAGTAAGTACACAAATAAGAGTGATTACATAACCAATCTCTTAGGTGTATATTGTTAAACCTTAGACAAGTGAATCAAGAACACCAAACACGACTTTGCATAAAACGTTTATGTGACTCTTTTCATTAATAGAAAACAAGAACGGAATACTTTCTACTATTCTCTACTCTACCAAAAGAAAACTAATGATTGGTTTATATAACACCCACAATTCTAATCCTACTCAAACGAGGAAACATAATTAAACTAGGCTTCTAATTTATTTAATAATAAATAAAAGAAAACTATGACACCAAGTTATTCAACTTGGTCCATGAACTTTGGATCTCCACCAGACCGCCCCTTGAGATCTTCCGTACCACCCTTATACTTTTCGTATTAACCATTCGGGTCCTTTAAGTTGGGATTGCTCCAAGTTTTACACTCCCTCTCAATACCAACTTTCATTGTTCCTCCAAGATCTTTCACACCTTGTAACGCTCTCACCTCTTTAAGCTTGATTCTTGGATTCGACTTCATAACCCTACCTCCAGGTTTCTTTTTCCTGGTTACAAATGAGCTAGTTTCGAGATTTCCATTGTTTAAAACTGCATCACCCGGTTTTAGATAGGAAACAACTTTTGCTTTCTCAACTTCATAACCAACTATCATGGTACTTAAAGCAATTCTTCCATCCTCGCTCGATGCATGCTCCCTCTCGAACTCAACTCCTCTATTCGTTCGTTCATTCAGATCACCCGAACTTTGCATGAACTTCATGCGAACTCCAACATCAACTTTGTTGGTTTGTTGAGCTTCAACGTTTTGTATTCCATCATGACAACCCGTAACATGAGACGGAGCTACCTCCTCGTGCACTTCTTCCAACACGGTTTCTCTCTCGTCTTGTTCGGTTACTGTCACGGTTACGTTTTGATCAACCGTACTTTCTTCTTCAACCAAGATTTCCTTGTCATCTAGATTCAAAATAACAATAGATGATTCCAATGTTACCTTTAACGGATTCGACTTTGGCACTACCTCCTGACTTGTCCACCAACAGGAGCCTTCTTCAAACCATTCATCTACCAGATTCGGTTTGAATTCGGTATCAACTGTGTATTTTCCTTGAACCTCAGCCATATTAGCCTCCACATCCCACGATTCTTTTCTCTAACAACAGCTGCATTACCTTCCTCCTTTGTAACATCCTAAAATTTATAATGTTGAATAAAGAAAGTTATGTTAGTGATTTCGCGTTTTTAATTATTAATATCGGGGAGGAGCGAATCAGGGACTTGGATTAATTGAGATGGGTTAAATAAGAATGGGATTTCAGGGATATAAATACCCCCAAAATCCCAAAAATATCTTCATTTACATCTATTTCTTCACACACTCAAAACACACACATTCTAACCGATCAAGATTCGAAGCCGAGACCCGAGATTTTGTTGATAGATCTGAGTTGGTAAGGTAAGAACAAATCCAACAAAGCTAATATTACTGAAAATGGTTAGGATTGGATGGGTTAACCGGACCCGAAACCCAAACTGCCCAAATCGGACCCCTAAAACGTCGATTTTAGGCCGATTTGATGGTTGGGATTTGTAGGCGCCGATCATACGATTCCGTGGGTACCAAAATCGAGTTATTTGGCTAAGAAACGAAGGATTTATGGGCAAACAGATCTGCAGCGCGATAACTTCGCCTGCAAGAATAAGTTCGCCTGATGAACTTCGCCTTCAAGCGTAACTTCGCCTTCAAGTGTAACTTCGCCTAAGGATAACTTCGCCTACGGCCAAGTTCGCCTAAGATTTAACTTCGCCTGAAGCCAAGTTCGCCTAAGGTTTAACTTCGCCTGAAGCCAAGTTCGCCCGAGATTTAACTTCGCCTGAAGCCAAGTTCGCCCGAGATTTAACTTCGCCTGAAGCCAAGTTCGCCCGAGATTTAACTTCGCCTGAAGCCAAGTTCGCCCGAGATTTAACTTCGCCTGAAGCCAAGTTCGCCCGAGATTTAACTTCGCCTGAAGCCAAGTTCGCCCGAGATTTAACTTCGCCTGAAGTGAAGTTCGTTTAGAAAATAAATTAAAAACCTAATGGAAAATGTGTTAAGGCAGTTATCGAAAATAAAATTTTTCCAAGCTGACCTGGCAGCTTAACCCCAGCCAGGGGCTCTGCCCCTTGGACCCTGCTAGGGGCTGCCGCCTCTAGACCCCGCTGCCAGGGGCGCTGCCCCCGGACCCCCGTTCGTTGTGGGTAGTAATTAAGACTAGAAAGATGTTATAAGTAGTGATAGTTAAATTGATATGTATACTTGTTATACAGTCAGCCGTGCACAACTGAAGAAAGGGATTACGATCAACGGAGAACGTAACCGTGTTCAGGTGAGTTTCTAGCCCCATTTATGTGTTATGTTTTCGGGGCTGTGTGCATACTCAACATGTTTGTTAATACACTTATCCTAAGAGATAAGTGTATGCCTTATGTGGATAATGTGAAATGTATGAATGATTGCTTGATGGTACGTGAACGATCTTCGGATATTGCACGTACTGTCAGGTTGTAACGCTATGTATAAGGTAAGTATGTTATGTATGTTTATGTGTATGAACATGATAGAGATAATAGAAGAAAGAAATGATAATGTATGGTTGTATGGTTACGAAAAGGGTACCGAGCCCTAATAATACTCGAGGTATGATGTATGGTTGTATGGTAACGAAGAGGGAATCGAACCCTACTAATATTCGAGAACTAGGGAACCGAACCCTACTAATATTCGAGGAAGAAGGGTACCGAGCCCTAATAATACTCGAGGAAAGAGGGTACCGAGCCCTAATAATACTCGAGGAAAGAGGGTACCGAGCCCTAATAATACTCGAGGAAAGAGGGTACCGAGCCCTAATAATACTCGAGGAAAGAGGGTACCGAGCCCTAATAATACTCGAGGAATGTAGGGCGTAATGCTCTTTATAACATAAGATATGAAAGTAAGAATGTATGAATGTAAGAAAGTATGAAAGTATGAAAGTATAAAAGTATGAATGAAAGAATATAATGTTATGTGAATGGTATGATTATGTGATTATCTAGAACTCACTCAGCGTAGCTGACTTTTAGTATGCACGCAGGTGAGTAGGATGAGGCGGCTCGCTTGAGGAGACACATGGCACTGAACAAGAATCTGGCATCTGAAGACCCATGATGTGTTAATTTTAATGCTTTAATGTGAAAGACAATAAATGTTTTGAGACAAGTTATGAATTATGTAAAGTTTTATGAAAGTTTTATTTTCCGCGTAAATGTTTTAATTAACTCTGATATTTAGAACTGTGTTTATGAGTAAATCCAACACGAAAGTAGGGTTACCGGTAACGGGGCCTTACATCCTTAGGTTCTCGACAGTATTTTGCCATATGCCCTTTTTGTCCACATTTATAGCACCTAAAAGGAAACTGTTTTGGTTGGTACCTTGATTCCTTGTCTCGGTTCTCTTCATTCGATGAATCTTCTTCACTGTTTTCAACCCGATCCTTCCGGTTCCATTCTCTATTCTTGAGTCGGTCACGTTTCTCGTTCTCCCGATATTTACTCTTACCTTTCTCGCCATAACGGTTATGATTTTTACTAAACCGATGCTTCTCCTTCCTTCCGACATACAAGGCTTCGCTCTCGGTTTTAATCGACACACCGGCTAACTGTTTTGCCAAGGCTTCTTGTCCTGCAAGAATATTCTCGAACTCGGTAATACTCGGTTGGGTCGCCCACCCTTGAATAGCGGTAACGAAGCTACGATACTACGGTCTTAAATCGTGGATGAGTATCCGCTTCATGCAAGCATCGCTAACCCGAGACTGTGGATCGAGTTCTCCAATCTCGCGACACAAATTCTTAACTTTACGAAAATCTTGTGTGATCAGAAGATCTCCTTGGGAAACCGTCATCAACTCACCTTCGACTAGTTGCAATCGAGCATCGTTCTTCTTCGTAAATAAGGTCTCCAGCGTATCCCACGCTAGCTTTGGGTATTCGAGATCTTGAATGTGATCAAGAACATCATCATCTACCGTTGTCTTGATGATAAATATCGCCCGACCCGCTTTCACCTGCCACTTCCCAATACTACCGTTAATATCGTTCGCGGGTTGTCTCGTCTCGGTACCGTTCGTTACCTGCCAAAGATCTTGACCTTGAAGATACGACTTAATACATATCGACTATTGTTTGTAGTTACTTTGGTTTAGTTTCTTGATTCCTCCTACCATCTCTAACTCGGCCAGTTTCTTTCTTAATTGATCGAGATGGGTGCTTAAAATTAGCAAAGGAGTATAATTGCTTCGACTTCTTTTATTTTCCCTTTAACCTGCTTGCTCTCTAATTCCACCGAATTTTGCTCCTTCAAGAATGGTTGACTTTTGAACTTCACAATCACAATTCCCAAACTACTACGACAACAATTTTCTCTCCACACAACACACAAATTATATATTTGCAAACAATATATATTATATAATGCAATACGAACTCCTTTATGGACTTCTGTGGCGGCGGTGGCACTATTTTCCACCAACAATACTCCTGCTCGTTCGAACAAACAACCTGATGGACGGATCTTTTTGGAAGCTTCCGAATTCTTTCTCTTACTTTAACACCTTCGACCGAAACTTTCCCGTGACCGGTGTCTTGGCCTTTTATGTCTTTGATTGGAACTACTACCGCAATCAAGACTTGCCATCAATCGGAAACACGAGTCTGGATCGTTAGGCTCTGATATCACTTGTTAAACCTTAGACAAGTGAATCAAGAACACCAAACACGATTTTGCATAAAACGTTTATGTGACTCTTTTCATTAATAGAAAACAAGAACGGAATACTTTCTACTCTTCTCTACTCTACCAAAAGAAAACTAATGATGAGTTTATATAATACCCATAATTTTAATCCTACTCAAACTAGGAAACATAATTAAACTAGACTTTTAATTTATTTAATAATAAATAAAAGATAACTATGACACCAAATTATTCAACTTGGTCCCTGAACTTTGGATCTCCACCAGACCATCCCTTGAGATCTTCCGTACCACCCTTATACTTTTCGTATTAACCATTCGGGTCCTTTAAGTTGGGATTGCTCCAAGTTTTACATATATGACTAAATTGTCCTTCTACTTAACTGAAAAATGTAACAAGTCTCAAGAACGAAAAAGGGTAAAAATGAAACTGTAGCGACACGAAATGTTGATAGTTTCAACTTTGTACTGAGTGAACGAAAACCGAACCTATTTTTTTTTGACACATTTACCTAGTCAACTACAAGACAGTGAGCGCACAAAGAAATTACCATGGAAGTACTTTTTTAGTAGTTTTATTTTCATTTTTTTTTTTCTTCCGGCTGTTGCGAAACGCTTGACCAATACTATGCACACGAACATTATTTGCGTTCTTTTTATCCATAAGTGCACCAACAAAGTTTGTTGTAGCACATTGCACCGTTGGATGCCCGAGACTCATTTCTTTATGGGAGTCTAAAAATTCATGCACCTCATATTTTCTCCTGGTTATACATAAAGCGGTTTACTCTTTAGTAATTAGTAATTACTTAAGTTACGATTAGTCAAACGAGATTAACTTACCTGATAAAGTCAAGCCGTTCCTCTATCGAAGAATCTGATTTTGGTTTTTTACATATTTCAGGAACCATGGCTTCAAATTTTGCATTAACCATCTCATTTCCGCCACTATTTATCACGGTATTCACTTCTTCATGTGTCCAGTCATCTAAATTCACTGATAACACCTGTATGCAAACACACAAACTGACTAGAGTTCATTTCATGATTTTTTTAAACTCACTTTTAAATATAAAATATATAATATGTACCTTTGATATATGAACACCGAGGCTTCTATGTGCTCCTGAACATTTGATGCAGATAAATGATCCAAAGCTTACAGATCTGCTCAAATTATAATATTATATGTTAGATGAAGCTAAAAAAATGCATTAATAAGAGTAACTTGATGAACACTTACACCCATTTTGGATCTGGAGTTCCACAATCTGCGCATACCATATTACTCGATTCGGATATAAAACCGGCCAGCTTTTCTTGAGGGCCTAATAAGCGAAAAGAGTCATATTGCATTACGAATATATAACCAACTAGTTAACTATAGTATGATAACTATTGTCTTTCACGAAAAACACGTATACATACACGATTGAATATTTACACAAGTCATTTGCAAGCAAATGATAATATATGGTGGACAAAAGTTGCCAGTGAGTTTGGAAGGGTGTGATTAAACATACTGTAGGGTCGAGTTTGTCCACACAAGCGGCTCCAATTTTCTCTATTTTCTAAACATAAGAGGTCATAGAGGGACGGTCCTGAGACGATAGTCATACCATTTAGCATTAAAGACAGTCCATTAGATAATGATTTGAAACCATTTTTGAGTTAGAAACAAATCCCATTATTATCTTTTCGAAACATCAAGTTCGCCTTAATTCTTGTGAAAACACCAAAGGAACATAATAGTTTGCAAGAAAGAGTAACTTTATACAATAATGAAAATGTTTAGTGCAAAAGGAAACAATCATACTTGGTGAGTTTTGGCAGCTTTCCTTGTTGTCTCCGCGTTCAGAGTTTTTCCCCTTTGCGTTTGCTATTAAAAGCCATAAATCGATAACTAAGCACAACCTCTTTGGAATTTGGATCATAGCATAATATAAATTTCAAGAGAACCATAACATGGCCCCAAACATCACATACACAACAATTAAATAAACAACAATAAATAAATAGACAACACTGAGAACTCGATCATTACCTGATACATTTTCGGAATCCTTTTTCTTCTCCGTTGAAGACGCTTGTGCCTCTGAAATCGAATAGCAACAACATATTAATGAACTACCTATGCGTATGCATTTCATTTGTGCCTTAATAATCATGACAACCAGACATAAGTGGTCAGCCAGATACCATTTAGCATTACATCAAGGTGAAGATGTATGTATATCTTAGTTTGTTCCATAGTTTGCCTTTTTTATTATTAACCTTTGAAGCATCATATTCGGTTTTTTGTTTCAAACAATACAACTTCTTGTATAATCGCCAAAAGAAAGACAAGAATTTGCAAGGATTATGAGCAACTTTATACAATAATAAAAATGTAAGTGCCAAAGGAAACAATCATACTTGGTAAATTTTGGCAGCTTTCCTTGTTGTCTCCACGTTCGGGATTTTTCCCCTTCGCGTTTGCTATTAAAAGCGATGATTGAAAATGGTCAAAACTAAATCTAAGTGTTAAAGGTGACACATATCACATCAATAACAAAGCACAACTTCTTTGGCATTTGGATAATAGCATATTTTGAAAGTATTGAACTTGCAAACATATATAAACAATCAGCAAATACATAAATAGATAACATGACGACTCGATCGTTACCTGATACATTTTCAGAATCCCTTTTCTTCTCCGTTGTAGTCGTTTGTGCCTCTGAAATCGAAAAGCAACGAATTAATAAACTACCTATGCATAAACATTTCATCCATTATATTAATCATTATATCCAAAGTACTATTAGACTAGTTATATAGTTATCGTATCTAGAAGGTATACAAGTGTAATACTATTCTGTATATATAAAGCTCCTATGTAACCTTAATATTCTTCTTGGTTTATCTTAAAGAGAGTCTATAGTGTATGCAAAACAATCAGATCAGAATGCATGCAAAAGCAGTAGTGAAAACAAAATACATAATTTAATTACTTTTTGAAGAAAAGAACAAAGATCAAAAGGTACTAAATTACAAGAAAAATTGTATGCTAATTTATAAGCAAAAAAAAAAAAAAACACGGTTTCAATCATTACCAAGAATAGAGTTTCCTCAATAAAAAAACTTGTCATTCCTAAAATAAGAGATCTTGCAGCCCAAGATTTATTGGTAAATAAATTCAAAAAATAAATGAAAGAAATTTTCTTTATCCAAATGAATATTGTGAAAAGTTTTCATAATATTATGAAATTTTCATTGAAAACCTTTATGGACTTAAACCAACCAAAAATCTGATCACTAACTATTTGAAACATCGCATTCGTTTTTTCGTTGTAAGCCAACGTTAATTCTTGTGAAATCACAAAAAAGGACACAATTAATTGCAAGAATGAGCAACTTAACAATAATGAAATTGTAAGTGCAAAAGACAGCAATCATACTTGGTAAACTTTGGGAGCTTTCCTTGTTGTCTCCATGTTCAGAATTTTTCCCCTTCGCGTTTGCTGCTAAAAGCGATAATTCAAAATGGTCAAAACTTATTCGGCTGTTTAAAATGCTACATTTCACATCAATAACAAAGCATAACTTCTTTGGAATTTGGAGTATCACTTATACGCACAGTCCATTAATTACGTTGGGAAGTCAAATGATATGTGTTCTTGTCAAGATGAAACTATTTTAACCATTTTAGAGTTATAATCCATAATTCTCATTATTAACTTTCTGAAACATCATATTCGGTTTGTATTGCTAACCAACCTTAATTCTTGTGAAATCACCAAAAGGAACATGATACTTTGCAAGAATTAGTAACTTTATTGAATAATATATATGCAAGTGAATAAAAAAATCATACTTGTTACATTTTGGCTGCTTTCCTTGTTGTCTCCAAGTTGAGTGCTTTTGCCCTTTGTGTTTGCTATGAAAAGCCATAATTCAAAATGGTTAAAACTTATTCTGACTATTAAAACACCACATTTCACATCAATGACATCTTTGAAATTTGGTTCATCATAGCTTATTTTCAAAGCATGGAACTTACCAACATTGATTTCATAAAACCGAAAACATTATATAAACAACGATTAGAAAATAAAAAAATAGATAACAAGGAGGACTCGATCATTACCTGGTGCATTTTCGGAATCCTTTTTCTTCTCTGTCGTAGACATTTGTGCCTCTGAAAAGGAAATGCAGCAACATGTTAAAAAAAAGAGAGAACAATAATTCGCAAGAACGAGCAACTTTATACAATAATGAAAATGTAAGTGCACAAGAAAACAGTCTTACTTGTTAAATTCTGGCTGCTTTCCTTGTTTTCTCCACGTCCGGAGTTGTTTCCCTTCGTGTTTCCTATTAGAAGCCACAATTCATAATTGTCAAAACTTATTCCGACTCTTAAAAAATGTGACATTGCACATCAATAACAAAGCACAACTTCTATGGAATTTGGATGATTGGATCATAACATATTTTGAAAGCATTGAACTTGCACACAATTTTATGAAATAAGATATCATGGCTATATAAATAATCAAGAAATAAATAAATAGAAAACATTGAGGAATCGTTCATCACCTGACACATTTTCGGAATCCCTTTTCTTGTCTGTCGTAGATACTTGTGCCTCTGAAATCGAAATGCAACAACGAATTAACAGACTACCTATGCAATGACGAAAATGTGAAGATCGAGCTAAAGAAAACAGACATACTTGATGAATTTTGGCAGCTTTCCTTATTGTCTCCACGTTCAGAGTTTTTCGCCTTAGTGTTCGCTATCAAAAGCCATAACTTAAAATGGTCAAAACTTATTCCGAATGTTAAAAACGCCACAATTCACATCTATAAAAAAACCCGACTTCTTGGGCCAAAACATTATATAAACACATTTAAAAGCATTGAAAACTTGCACACATTAATGTCATTAAAGAAGCATATCATGAGCCAAAACATTATATAAACAACAATCAGCAAATAAGTAAGTAGATAACACGAAAGACTTAATCATTACCTGATACATTTTCGGAATCCTTTTTCTTGTCCGTCGTAGACATTTGTGCCTCTGAAATCAAAATGCGGTAACGAGTTAATAAACTACCTATGTATATGCATTTCATCAATCATGATATCCAAAAGCATTAGTGACATCAATAAGCATTTTTCTTTATTTTCAAAACATAAGATGTTATAGAAGGAAGAAGATCCTGAGATGCTAGTTATACCATTGAGCATTACATCAAGGTGAATATGTATAATTAGGAATTAAGGAGTGCTATCATAAGTATGAGTTACTTACATTGCTTACTATTTCTTATAAATCACAATGATATTATTATAACCTTTTTGGACTAAACAAACCAAAAAATCTGCTTATTAACTTTTTACGCGTCAAAATAACCTTAATTCTTGTGAAATCACCAAAAGAAACAGAATAACTTGCAAGAGTGAGCAACTTTAGACAATAATGAAAATGATACTACAAAAGAAAACAATCATACTTGTTAAATTTTGGCTGCTTTCCTTGTTATCTCCACGTCCGGAGTTGTTCCCCTTCGTGTTCGCTATTAGAAACCATAATTCAAAATGATCAAAACTTATTATAACTACTAAAAACACCACATTAACACATCTTTAGAATTTTATCAATTATATCACAAAAAAACAAGCCATAGCCCCAAACATCATATAACACAACAATATATCAACAAAATAAATCAATAGCATGGACGACTAGCTCGATCATCACCTGATACATTTCCAGAATCCTTCTTCTTATCCGTCGTAGACATTTGTGCCTCTAAAATCCAAATGCAGGCAACAAATGAATAAACTATCAACGCGTCTGCATTTTACATCATGATATCCATAAGTTTGCCAACATCAATGACATAAATATCTAAATAAGCATTTTCTAACCCTAGCATCAAACAAAACCATAATATTATTCAAAAACAACATCTAGGACACGAATGTTACCTGATGCATGTTTGGAATTCGATTTTTTATGAGTCGTAGACATTAATCGAAATGACGCAATGAATTAAAAATCAAGCGCATTTCATCGCCACTCGAACGTGATCTCGTACATTGATTTCATATAGAATTGAATTTTGTTGATCATATTGGCAATGTGAAGGAAAGAAAGAGCTTTGCGGATTTCAATCAGACAACATTAACGATATAACTGATGAAGTTATTTACATATTTGGTCCCTTGTGTTTTCACAAACTGCCACTTTGGTCTGTTTAAAATAATATTTGCTCTTTGGTGGTCTAATTTAGTTTGTTTAACATTATTGGTCTCTATTATGGCATGCATGACTCGACTAAATTACCGAAGTAATTTTAGTCGGTTTAAAGTTTTGGACCTGTTGGTTATATATGATTTGGTTATTGGAAAAATGTTGGTTAATTAGTTGTTGGTTATTAATTAGTGTCATTTCAAACTCATATTATTTAGTAAATCTCATCTGAACGGATTTTAGATCATATAAAAAAGTTATGGTAGTTAATATAAAAAGAGAATGATGGAGCAAAGAATATGTTGTTTTTATAAAGATGTTATAATATTTTATTTATAAATAATAAAATATAATAATAGTTAGTTATAAAGGTTCGGTTTAATTATTTCGGTTATTTATACATGATATAACCATAATTAAACCATAAAACTTGGCTATTGAAAATTAAACATAAGCAAATCATCCTTTACACACTTATATATACACAATCTAGTAATAATATTGATTTTGTTGCAATCATTCATAATGAAACACCTAAAATCGCTAGTCAAATCAATACTTGTTCGTGTTAACTCATTCATAGCCAAAAAAATGTCTCCCTTCCATATAATTCATTCGACCTCATTGTTGCACACGGGTGAAACACCCAAAAATGCCTAAGAATGTCACATGGGCTCAAAAGGGCCTTTAAACACACATTTTGGATTTTAAGCTGAGTATCCATCATGGAAAGTCTAAAGCATCATATCACGTCACCACTTGAGGTACCCATCTCACAAGTCACGGTAAAAAACACAACAAAAAAAGGTTTCTTCTCCCTCTCTCCTTCATCTCACACATTTGTCTATCCACATCCTTATAAACGGGTAAGGCACTCAAAACTGCCCAACAAGGATGCCACATGAGTTAAAAAATGCTCTAAGGGAATATATGTATGCATATTTATTTAGATATGGCTGTCCACTTCCTTGAATTGTACATAGGCGAGGCACTCAAAAACGTCCCATGAGAATGCCGGATGAGTTAAAATTTATGTTTGCTAAAATCATCGTTATGAATACTCTAAGGGTATATATGTGTTCGTATTTATTTTAGGCGTAATATGTTACTATTGTATATATGTATGTTGAACCAAGATCATTTTCCGTATATTACATAAAGAGTTAGAATACTATATAGCACATAAAGAAAACACTTTGTTGTCGCTGAATCCCGATACCCAATGCTCATGTCCACCCCTCGCTTTACACGGTAACATCAAAATGATCATTTGATTTCTATAAATTAAACAATCATCAACAAAACAATTCAATACAGTAGAATATTATGCCACGATACCATAATAAAAGGATAGCTATTTCAAATATAAACATCTAAACACCAGTAATTATATTAGTTATTCATGGGACAGGCTTGAGTTTGCCAATATTTTTCTGACTTAAAAATAAAAAAGAATTTAAAACATCAATATAAGTCTTAAATCAAATTAAAGGGACTAAAAATGCAATTCACTCCATATATTTTTTAAGGGAAAGAGAAAAAAAAACTTGTGGAAGAAGTTTGACTATAGAATCAAAGTTTTAAAGGAAATTAGCATAAATTTTGACCTTTTTAGTTGTTTTCGGATTATTCCACGACATAGCATTGCAAACAAAACTTTCAAAAAGCATAAGAAATTTTAAAACAAATAAAATAATTCAAGGGTATCGAATAATAGAGCTTTGTTAGTTGGAGGGATGTATGTTTGTGGGACCCATTAAGATTTAGAGAGTTTTTATAAGAAAACCCCTTTTCTAATCTGAAGTAGAATACTTGATCAAGCAAAAACTGTTTTTTTTCTTGTCAATCTATCATCATATATTCTCTATAAGGGAAGGGGTGATTTCATTTCCATTACTCATCACACCTAATACGATGATGACACACTGACATCTCACCCCATCCAAATCCATCACATGTGATAAAATTTAGTAGGGGTGGTGGTGTGGTGTGGTGTGGTGTGGTGTGGTGTGGTGTGGTATGATAGATTTTTGTTTTTGTTTTTCTTTTTTTTGCAACTTAATAAATAAAAACAATATTTTACTAGAACATAATACAACTTAAAAATTAGAATTAAAAAATAAAAGTTACAATAAACGTCTACTTCTCGTCTGAATCCGGAAATTCCAAACCTAAAGAACTTGTAAGTTCAACTAGATCCCATCTCAACCAATGGTGAATATTGTCATCCCGCAAGTCTAATTGCACATCATCGGGAATGGAAACTTGAGTAGAAGGATCCGGTACCCAATCTGGAGAAATTGCATGTCCATATTCTTTTATTAACATATTGTGTAATATGATGCATGCATATACGCAGCTAGAGATCGTGGGTTTTTTCATTGCACGAACCGGTCGACTGAGTATACACCATCTACCCTTTAAGACACCGAAAGCTCGCTCGACTTCTTTTCTTGCCGATTCTTGCAACTTCTTGAATGCTTTTTCATTGTCCTCGACAGGAAACGAAAAGGCTTTCACAAAAACAGATCATTGCGGGTAGATACCATCGACACGATAGTAGCCACGTCTGTAATATCTCCCGTTGACAAAATACGGACAGAAAGGTGCGGTACTATTTGTTATGCTCTGAAACAACGGTGATATGTAGAGAACAGTGATGTCGTTGTTTGAGCCAAGAACACCAAAATAAGAATGCCAAAACCATAAATCATTTGACGCAACCGCTTCAAGTGAGATGGTCGGTCGTTTGATATCACCCCTAACATACGCCCCTCGAAACTCCCGTGGACAATTCCTCCATTCGATATGTGTACTATCTATGCTACCGAGCATTCCTGGAAAATGACATCTAGCCTCGATCATGCGCGGCGTAAAGACGTGTAATGTCGTATCTTGTTGGTTTTTGTAGAAACTCTTTGCCATACAATTTAATAATCGCGTTACAAAAGAATTATAGACATTCACGTGAAGTTCTCTCGGGCAATTGTAAGTATTCATCGAATTGGTCGGGTGGGTTACCTGTCGCTAATTGACGAATAGCAGATGTGCATTTTTGAAGCGCCGTAAAATTTCGTTTGCCCCTCGCGTCGTAATAATATTGAAACCATTCTTCGCTTGCTTCGACGTCGGCTACAATATTTAAAAATAAAGATTTCGGCAAACGAAAGCGTTCCCTAAACGTCTCGTCACTGTATTCCGGCTTCTCCACAAAATAGTTGTTCATTAGCACTTCGTGGGCATGTTTACGATCACGATCCACCATTTTTTTCTTTGGACGGCTCGGGCCTTCAAGTTCGTTATATAACAACGGGAACCATTCGACAATGTTATCTTCCGAAAACGAAGAGCTATCGGTGTCTAAGGGAACCTAGTTGTTCGGAAATTCCATATTTTTTTTGTTTTGAATGAAGTGAAAGATTGAGAGTGTTTTGAGTTGGATTGAAATGATTGTTTATTTATATTGTTTATTTTTTTATCTAAATCCCCCCCCCCCCCCAACGGTCAAAACCCACCCCAACGGTAATATTCTTGGGTTTCCAACGCGTGATGGCCACCACGCTAACCCTCTCATCACGTGTGATGAGAGGGCCGACGACGGTGTTTGCCAAGCCATCACCCATCACGCGTGATGGCTGGCCACCACGCTCCACCCCGTCCGCTCTAACATCAATTTAGAAACCACACATGCATTTGATAATTTCAACCTATCAATTTTGCTTTCTGCTTCAAAATATATAAAAGTGATAGTGTTTGTAGGGTAGTCCAAAAATCGAACAAAATGCATGTTTAAAACAAGAAAGAAACTATAACGAGTTAATCATTTACCAAAAAGAGTTGAACAAATTAATTAAGCATATATATTTTACAATGCAACTATCTATTAATTAAGTATATTTTATCTTAGACATTTAACTCGATGATATCTGGATGTGTAATAGATGCTTTGTCTTTTTTGGAGGTTGAGGTTTCATACCTCACAACATCGACGAGTTAGATGGATTTAAAAGTAGAGTATCAACTTAAAAAGGATTTCCTACATTTTCGGCTACAACCAATATATCTTGGCCTCTTCTCAACTAGAATACCTTAGGCAACTCATTAAGCCCCAAAATACTTGCCATTTCTAAATTCGTTGCTACCATCTTGACCAATATATTCAAGTACGTTCATAGTTGATAAGAAACTCGTGATAAAACAAATTAAAGTATTATAATTCATAGTGATCAACCCCATTTTGCAACACGTGGTCGATGGAGACCTCATTCTTGGTTCAATCCATGACCATTTGTTAGCTCAACATTTTTCTAGTCTCTTAATAAATACGTAGATTTATCAACATTGAGTATGTTTGTAGAAAATGTAACGATGCAAATGTAGTTTCATTCTTTGCCTATGTCTAAGGCAAAGCTAAAGTGGTTCGTACGCCTACTTTTCCTACTTGACGAAAGGGAACGGACTTAGTTTCGTTTCCGGGTTTATGTATTGGATTCATTCAGCCTCACTCCTTCCTTTTTATGTCACCGTTACTCGATCCGAACAGGAACTGACCTGGAACCGAACTACCACACTATGTCCTGCTGCTTCCCCGGTCTGACTGGAACTATTACTAAATGAAATTTCCTGGACCACGTTGATGGTACCAGCTTGAGTGAAGGAAGTTGGAGTAGAAAGAAGAAGGCCTCGTTGCCCAACCAATCAGATCAGTCACCAGGGAAAAACGTGGCAAGTCTCTTTCTTTCCATTACGAACGACACGCTTCGCCTGCTCCCTCCCCGTGTCCACAAGCGTTCATGTCCAGAGCGAAGAGAAGGCGAAACGCCGCCGAAGCAACATAAGCAGGCTTCTCTTGCTACGTAACAATAGAGCAGGATAGCCTTTTGCGCCCACATGTTTGAATTTGAGGGTACCTTTTTCTTTCTAAGGGACGGGGTTGGGGTGTATAATAACCTTTTTTTTAGTATGCCCGGGAACAACTCCTACGGAAATTCAGGAAAAAATGTTGGAACCTCATGGCTGAGGATAAGGTAATGGAATTGATAGAGAAATTATCGTTTTATTTGAAAGGGGAAAAAAGAAATATGGGGTTCCAAACCTAAATAAACATCCGAATCACCCATGAATCTCAATGACCAAGAATTGGCAATTGACGCGGGAAGGAACTATTTAATACCTGGAATCTCACAGAAAGATTCATCATCTGTTACATCTACTCATCCCACGATTCCGAATCAACAGACCCCGTTACCGAGATAAGGCAACTCTTTTTGAAAGTCATAGTAAAAAGAACTGATATGGAGTTTGTTGAGAGGACTTGCACCCTCTGCTCGTAGGAAGCTAGGCACAAGACGCAGACGATCAGATGAAAAATGAGATGATACCTATTCCCTGGTCGAATTCAAGGATTCCAATCAGCTCAAGGATTAGAATAAGTTCAACACTGCAGTCCATGTGAGGCTAGATCTTCAAAAAGGGTCATCTATGGCTAGCGCTCAAAATCGATTCAATTCCATTCAAAATCTCGAGTATCGAGCAGATCATGAAAACCACCCTTATAATCAGAAGCACATGCCTGAAAAGGGCCTCGAACACTCATTTTAAGCAACTCTTGCCTGAGACAGCTAAACCTGGATTGGGCTCTTTTAACCTCTCTTCTTCAAAGGCCTTCCAGAAACCCGTAATGGATTAGCTGGACTGAGGAACCACAACCTAGCGTTTAATTGGAGTCGTTAACTTCATTGTTGCCTTCGACCAAGGGATAGTTTTGAAATTCTCAGTAAAGGTTACTAAAGCCGGTCTCTGACATCAAAATCATACGTGGACGTCTAAGAACGTTGATTTCATATTAGTCAACTTTCATTGAAAGAAAGAACCGAGACAGCGGAGAAGAGCCTTCTTGGCAAGCCCGATCACGATTTGACTTCCTCTTGGATTGCATCAATGGATCAACACTAAAATTTATTGAAACTGGTGTATTATTAACTATAATAGTACTATCTTTTGGTTCTACTGTAATATTGCTCCCACTGTCTTTCCTAACTAAACTTAGATCATGTCAATAGGAAAATTTCTCAACATGGCAACCGATTCATCCTCAAATCCTTAACAATTAGACCAATCGTGTTACACATTCAAACACCAAATATATATTAGCAATGATGAAACGAAGAACATATTAATTATCATTCATTTAAAATAATAGTTTAACACCATAACTTAAAACATAAAATTTATTTAGTTGAGATAAAATACAACGCCCAACACCTATAAAGATTAGGGCATCCGTAGCAAAGCTACCGCCGCTACCCTGACGCTCTTTTTTTTTTGGTTCGTTTTTTCTCAAAACGCCCAAACACCACTACGCAAGGGGCATTTTCGATAAACTTGGGATCTGCACATTTTTTTTCCATGATGACGTTTGGGGGAAATGAATGGTCAAAGGACCAATTATCGCTCTTCATTTTGTTTATAATTTTTTATTTGCGTAATTAAATAATATTTAATCGTTACAAGAGGCTTCAACACTTCAACTACTACGCATAAAATCAGAAAAATTCTCAATGGCTACTTAACATTGACATAACATTAAATGACAAAAAAATAAAACTAAAATAAAAGCAATATTAACCTCCTCAATCCTCACTAGTCACTACAGAAGCCCTTAATGAGTTAATTACTTGTATGGCATGACGTGGCAATTTATATCAAAAAGTTAATGTGACGTGGCAACTCATATTATTCATCCCGCCAAGCCGGCAACCGTCAACACGTCTCGAAACCTATAAATCAAAATCCTTCAGTTCCAGTCCCAGTTTGAAAAACCAAACGTTTGGCAATTAAATTATTACATAATCATTCTTCTGTAAATCGTACGCTTCTTCTCCTGTAAATCATCTCAATACGACAGTTTACGCACAAGGGTTTTGCATATAAATGATCAAATTATTAACATATTTGTTCCGGTTTTCGCTGGAACTTAATCAAACACTTGGCGTGCATATACACATTTTAAAGATTTAAATTGTGTAAAAATGATCATTCGTTAATTAAAATCTTTCTGTTTAAACAGTTTGTATGAAGTGGGATTTGGTGTACAAACAATGAATCTTCTAAATTAGAAACATATTGTTTCGATTTCTGACGGAAATTTATCGAACACTTAGCGTGCATACGAGTTTTAAAGTACATTGTGTATAATTATGCATTCATTGAAAAAAATCTTTCTGTTTAAACAGTTTATATGAAGTGGGATTTGGTGTACCGAACTATTACACTTTCAAATTACTAACGTATCGTTTCGATTGTCATTGGAATTTAATCAAACATTTGGCGTGCATGCACGTTTAAATATAGCATTGTGTATAATTATTCATTCATTGATGACATCATCTTCCTGTTTGACAGGTTGGCGTGTTGAATCGTGGTTTTTGATCAAAGAACCGGAATTATGCCGATGAAACTGAAGCAAAAGATTGAATTTTCTTCGTTTTCAAGCGTTAAGAAGATCAAACAATCACCCAAAGAAAGTAAACCGGATGATGATCTTGACTGGATGAATCAGATTACGGAATGTCTGGTTTATCATCCTTCGGTTGAGGAGTTTGAAGATCCGTTACGGTATATTCAGCAAATTGCACCAGAAGCATCAAAATATGGTAAATTATTATTATTATTATTATTATTAAATTAATGTTTATTAAATGGTGTTAAGAATTTAAAGTTAACTGTTCATAGGAATATGCAAGATTGTTCCTCCCGTAATATCTACTGCTCCGACTGGTGTTGTAATGAAGAAGGAGAAACCGGGGTTTAAGTTTACACCGAAAGTGCAGCCTCTTCGGGTTTCTAAATGGACTATGAATGACAAGAATACATTCTTTACCAGCAGAAAGTAAACATTTTTAATATGCCTTATTGTTATTATTAGTTTGTTACTGCTGTCTGCTGCTAAGTATAACTGTCAAAAATGGGCACGGGTTGGGTACCGAGCCATGGGTCAGAACGAGTAATATATTTAGGTCTGAAACATGGCTGTTGGGTTAACACGAAACAGTTGCAAGGATAGTATTTTTCCAATTATAATGTAATCTTTTGAGTAAAATGATTAAAAAGCTGTTATCTTTTTTAAAAAACTATGGTCATTTTTGACCCGGTTGACCTGTTTACCTTTTATAGTAGGGGAAATCACCAAAATGGCCATCTTGACTAATGCGTTTGACAAATTATTATTTAACTTTTACAAATTTCCAATCAACAAGTGTCCTTGATGCAACATATATGAACTTGGAGCACCGGATTTCAAATAGTTTAGGTCCAAATGTGTCATTTGATCATTGATTAATAAAATAAAAAAGTAGGCCCAGATTTCAGGCCTAATTTTGCTGTTTTGGACCATTTTTTTCAACACAAAATTTTCAAGCTCAAAAGGTACAACCAGAATAATGAAATCGTTAGGTTTTCAAAAACCAAAAAATTGAATTTTTGTTTTGTTTTTTTTTGTTTGGTTTGAACCTAAAACTAACCCACACCAACCCATGTACACCCCTGCATACGATAATTATATTTTTCAGTAATACTAATATAGTATAATTTCTCGAGTAAAATGATTTAAAAGCTTTATGCTTTATTAATACACTTTGGTCAAATTTTGGCCCAACCTTTTACCATATGTTATACATAAGTTAAACATGATATTTACATATAATTTTGTTTCAGAAGCTACACTCTTCGTGATTTCGAGTTAATGGCGAATAAGGTATCTGCTAATAAATATTGTTTATCCGGATGCCTTCCATCTGCATACATGGAACGGGAATTTTGGCTTGAGATGGCACGCGGCAAGAAAGGAACAGTTGAATATGGAGTGAACGTAGATGGAAGTGCATTTTCATCTTCTTCTAATGATCGTCTTGCAAATAGCAAATGGAATCTTAAGGTCTCTTATATAGTTATCTTTTAGTAACATGCTTGATTTGACTGCTTATATTGTATGATTTGTTTCCTATTTTGGTTTCAGAAACTTCCTAGGTTGCCAAGATCCACACTTCGGTTGGTGGAAAATGATATTCCGGTAACGTAACGCTTTCTTTATAGAATTAACTACTCATAAATGTTGAATGTTTTGCATTTGACCATATTCTTTGCATTTGACTTTTTTTTTCAGGGAGTGACCGATCCCATGTTGTACATTGGCATGCTTTTCAGTATGTTTGCATGGCATGTTGAAGATCACTATTTGTATAGGTATATTTATATCTAGATGAGGCGAAACGGGATTGTTAGACTGATTGGGTAATGGGTCAAAATGGGTTGAGTTGACCCAAAACGCTTTTTATTAACCTAATTTAATTATAGAAAATTACTTCGTTAAATATGATAACCAAAACTATATTTTATTTCAATAATAATAAATTTTCTTGAATCAAATGATTTTGGAGATTTTATACATTAAGTGTACACTTAGACAACTTTCAACCCGTTTGACAGCACGTTATTTTTTTCAGTATAAATTATCATCACTGTGGGGCACCAAAAACATGGTATGGTGTTCCTGGTACTGCCGCTAATGAGTTTGAGAAAGTCATCCAGAATAATGTTTACACTCGAGAAATATTATCAACTAACGGGCCAGAAGGCGCCTTTGAGATGCTTGCAGAAAAAACAACCATGTTTTCTCCAAAGATTCTGTTGCAGAATCATGTTCCGGTTTACAAACTCGTGCAATTACCAGGAGAGTTCGTTGGCACGTTTCCCAGAGCATATCATGCTGGTTTCAGTCATGGTATATTTTATATGATGCATTAATGTGTTACTTTTGAGGTCAAACGTTTGACCAATCAGTTTGACTTTGCATGTAGGGTTCAACTGTGGGGAGGCGGTGAACTTTGCAGCCCGTGATTGGTTCCCATTTGGTGGGGCCGCTAACGAGAGATACACGTTTCTTCAAAAGAAGCCAATTATCCCTTATGAAGAAATTTTATGCAAAGAGGCTATGCTTATTTCTGTAAAATACGCTAAAAAAGATTATACTTGTGACCTGGATGCAGAGTCAACCCGTTTAGTCAAGGGCCCGTTTGCATCTCTTATACACAAATACGATGATGCAATATTATATTTGAAGTCGTTGGACCGGTCTCTTAAAATCTTGTCAAATCTGAAAGAAACCGTTAGCTGCAGCCTTTGCAAACGGGACTGTTATCTGGCACATGTGAAGTGTGACTGTCGTATGGATCCCATATGCGTTTTTCACGGTAAAACCACAAGAAACTACTTTCTGTTAACAAATTGTTATGGAAGTATTAATAGTATATTAAGTTATAAACTTTGGTTATGCAGATAAAGAACTTTCTGACTGCGGTTGTGGGAGGAACCGTGTTCTTTATGTGAGAGGAGATCTACCAAAAATGAAAAATGTAGCAAAAAAGTTTGAAGAAGATCAATTAATTCATGAAGCAGAAAAACTTATGAAACATGATAATTATATCAACAAGGTACACTTCTAACTTTGTTTGACACATTTTTTTACAGTAAACTACGGTTTTTGTCCATGACATTTGACCAAAATAACCCTTTTATTAGTCCTTTAGTTTTGGTCTTTTCAGTTTCTTCTCAAGTAAAGCTAGACGTCTAACACCGTTTGTCTTTTCTCTTTTAACATTTTTTATTAAAATGGTTTTATTTTCTTTTCACAAGAAGTTAAATGAAGCAACACGTTAACATCGCACATTTTTTTTCTTTTAATTTATTTTACTAAAAGGGTGTTTTTGTCTTTTCACGAATAGTTAGCTAAAGAAAACAAACAGTGTTAGATGTCTTGCTTTAATTGAAAAGAAACTGAAACTAATGGACTTAATATGCCAAATGTGAACTTTTGGACTAAAATAGTAATAATCGACAAACCACAGGAACTAAAATCATAGTTTTCTCTGATTCTATTGGTTAGCAGGATATTAATGGGCCCGTGAGTTTCTAGTAACAGGCTATGAAAATTTTTTATTTAGGGGATGTTTATATGGTAATTGTCTTGTTATTGTTGATTTAAAAATCAGGGTCACAAAGGAGGATTGAGTGGGGTTGCATATGTTGATACAAAGATACAACAAAGTAATGCAAGTGCAAGAGGGAGTAAGAGGAGTAGAAAACATAAAATATGTAACAATGGCAAAGTTGACACGGGTACATCGGTAAATAGGATTGTGAAAAGGGGTAAATCTGGAATTTCAGCCAAGATGAGGTCAGGTGTTAATAAAGGTAACAAGAAATGTAGAAAGAGGTCTTCTTAATGCTTATATTGATCCAAGATTTGCTTTTTAGCTATATTTAATTTATATAATTAATTGTTATTTGATTATATTTTTTATTATGAAATTGAATAGTATGATTTGGATAACAAATTTACATGAATGTATCATAAACTTAATAAGCATAAGGTGGTTAAAAACCTGATCTTAAACTCCCTCCAAAATCCGGTAGATTTCTAAAATTTTTGCATGTAAATAACCACAAGAACTTCAACATATTATTTACTATATTCTATTGGAAAATTGGTTTTTATTGATCACAACTATGTCATTTCGTACTGACGAGTCATCGCCACAATGAATCAAACCGACACTGTAACGCACCGATACCGATCGATTTTCGTCGCGTCGCCATTACAATATGTGGGTTAATTGCAACTAGTTTCGTACTAAAAAGACAAAAAAATATACAAAAATAAAATAACATTTGTATAAATTGTAACTTGAACTAGCCTTGGCCCATGGGTGATGAGGGGACCAACCGACCAAACATCAAAACAATCTGGGCCTGGAATATTCGGGCTTAAAGGCCCATAGCTAGCCGTGTATTGGATACTGGTCGGAGACAATGATGATTGGTTCCTTTGTCAACATTTGTTGTATCTATCAACATTATTAATCAACACAATTTGGTTTGAACATGTATTCTCGTCCATCAATTTGGGAATAATAATTATGTTGCAAAAGCATATAATTAGTACAAAAGGAATGTATATAGAAAAATACATGAAGATGATGATGACCCAATTTGGTTTTGGAATGAGATTCTCTTGTTAATATTTCATTCGGAATAGATATTGGCATCTTACGAATGGCTGAATGAGCTTTATGATCACTTTTTTGATACAAAAAGGATCAAATTAACTAGACGTAACTTTATTCGTATCCAGCGGATTATATATTTAGTAGGGGACCCGGATTTGTTTCCTTGGGAAGGCGATCGGGCGGAATAAGATTCTCTTATTGAGTATTCCATTTGGAATAGACATTGACATCTCCGACTCCGTGTGAACTTTATAATCACTTTTCTTTAGTACAAAGTGGGTTAAAATAACAAAACATAAACTTTATTCGTATATGGACGTAATTATATATTCATTGACGAACCTAGGATTTGTTTTCAAAGGGGGCGATTGGGCGGCTTAACCAAAATTTTATAAGACGGGATAGGGATTTTCAGATATAAATAACATTATTTTTGTTTATAGAGGGTAGCGCCCCCTCCCCTGTATTATATTCATGTTATAAAATGATAATTATAGCTTTACTTCCAGTAATATTAGTGTTACCAGTATTATTTAGTATAAACGGATTTGCATTAGACTATTTCAAGAAACTGTAATAAATATTGACTCATGTTAGGATTAATGACATATACACATGACACAACTATGTTATGATTTTATGCACTATGAAATTGCAAGGGTTCAAAGCGGCGGAACCCCTAGACCATGGGGAGGTTTCATGGGGGCATCGAGCCCTTTAGCGGGGTTTGAGGTGACACCTTGATAAGGTCCCAGGGGAACGCCCATGGTGGAGGTCACACTAAATTATGAGATTATTGACAACTGGTGATCGATAATAGTATCAATGAAAAAAATGGGTGATGGTAAAAACTTATTTAATCAGTGACAACTTATGTTGCGAGTTACTTGTTTCTAATGGGACTTTACATTAATGTAAGCTAATTGTATACTCTTTTATAGTTGTAATGTTTCATCACAATCAATGTGATACTTCGATCCCTTAAATAAGAAATCACATGGTTTGTATTATATACGGAAATTATCAATTCATTTTATCATAAAATAACATCTCACTCTTTGCATAATCTTATGAACTTTCTATTTTTTTATCCCCCCCGGGCCGGGGTGATTATTTGTTTTAACTTAAACAACAAACATTTTTTCGTTTTTAACTACTTTAATGAGTTTCAATTAGAGTTATTGAAATCAAATTCTGGTTTAGATTTTTATGGTTTATGAATTTAAATTATTACACTTCCGATTTATCTGATTTCAAAATAACATCATTTTAATTAATTTAATTTAAAATAATATTTTAACAAATTGTTATCTTTGGAGAGATGTTTAAACATTATAAAAGCATGTGTTAAACAAATAGTAACAAAAGTTAAACATGTGTCCAAAATAAAAACCTTTATAGTTTTTAATCGAAATCCACTTTCAGAAAATCAAAGTTAGGAACCTTATCGGCTTATCCTATCATAAAGCTTACCAAAATTGAGAAAGAAAGTATTATTATCGGACTAAATGCATAGGCATCCGTTCACGGCTATGGTATATAAAGAAATGAATTAGCTAAATTTTATAATAATAATAATAATAATATATGATTGCTTTCTATTCAAAATAAGTGTAGTGTACGTATCATATTTTAAATTTCTTATATAAAGCAGTGAGAAAGCAACATATTCTCTAAACCCAAAGTAGTGATAAAGTATAATAAGTAATATGAATTCGAGATTTTCTTATCAATTATATAATTATGGTCTAATGATATATGGTGATTGTTGAAGTTTAGGATTTTAATTGTTTCAAGTTTGAAACCAGACTTAAAGGAAAAAGGGTGTGTGGGTGTGGTTGGGGGGGGGGGGGGGGTTCTACAATTGTGGGTTTCTTCTTTCAATTATTTTTTGGGTGAGTCAAACTTGAAATGTTAAAATCAGTATGAACGGTTGACATCTCGTTTTAAAAAGACGAATATTTTATTTAGAGTGGTTTCAAACGTTCTTAGGAAAATTATATAAGTATACAAAAGAAAAAAAAGATAAAAAGCCATAATCCGCATAACAAAGTATACTATTGGATATTCTTTTAGCATAACCATTTAACCTTTATTTCAAAGTTGATGCTTTGCATGAAAGAAATAATAAAAAAAAATAACACAAACGAATAAACAAGTCCAATGAACAGACGCCCATATTTTTTCTGATAAGCTTTAACTCATTTCCAACTCCAGTGGAGATAATTATTCACATGAAAAGTGAGTTATAACGTTTTGTTTTCGAGTTTAGTTAATGAAAGAAAATAAAAGAAAAGAACTGCAATTAAGGTGAGAAAATAAAGCGAGGGAAAGAGAAAGCTATAACTTAATCTCGTATACAACGCACATGATATAAGAATTGTCTTGTGTACTAAATATCTTTTAACTCATACCAATGTTTATTCTTATTTCCATTTGGTCTTTAAGTGAATCTAATTATACCAAAATGATTATGGTGACACCAAATTAACCAATATATTGGTGAAATTTTTTACTATCCCGAATCAATTTTCTCCTTTTCAGTTCAACTCCAGCATTTTCAAAAGTAGAGGGTCACGAGCATCACTTTGCTAACGATATTCTATCGACTACAACTAAAACGATTTGCCCCGCCAAAACAATATTCAAATACTTGTTAGCGATTTTAGTGTAATTGAGGATTAACTTGTTAATCAAGTTAATTATAATTTGAATCTAAATAAGTCGGGCTGTTGGGTGCACACTTTTTTGATCTTATTATGATTTATAATCCTATTGTTACTTATATTGGTACTTATGGGCGAAATCCCCTTAGCTACGGGCGTGCTAGCAAGGTCAAAGAGGTGGCAACCCCTGACAGGGTCCAAGGGGCAGGAGCGCAAGTAATTTACTTATTATTAAATTCCGTAAGTAATTTTGATGCAATAAACATAAGCGTAATTTGATGTATTTGAGCTTCAAATACATGATAAATGCCAAAGGCCGTTAACAGACCCCTAACCTAATATTGTTACTTGATCATAGGATTAACATTCTATTTCATTAGAAAAAAAAACTCTCAATTCATCATACTCGAATTCTTGCGCTCAATCTGAGTTTTATCCGGTCAAAATATTTGGGAACCACATATAGTTTTGATCTGAAAGTGCTTTTCGTGACTCTAAGATCTCCAAAGATACCCATTTTTCTGCAATAATTCCCCAACAATCCTTTTCACAAGGTGATTTTCCTAAACAACAAATTATATAAATTTCGGTGAAGGAATCAACGAGCAGCAAAACCAATTAACACCGTGAGTGTGGGGATCCTTTGGCCGATGGGGCTTAGGAATAAGCCATTCATCTTCTCACCATACTTGCTCTTTTCTCATCATAAATTCGTCGTAAGTGTCCCATTTTCTCATTCTTCATATGTTTATGTATGTTGCAGTTCTTACTTGAATTTGCATATTGTTCTTAGTGTTCTTATGTTTGTGTTATTCTTCTTTTGATACGTTGTAACTTCATCTTTGATCTTCACCACATGTGTTCTACCATTGCTTGTAGATATTTGTTTCTTTTTTTTTTATGTGAAGAGAATATTCGTCGTAGCTGTTTTCCTTAGCTTAAAAATTCATAGGTGGTGCTTGATTTAATATTTGTGTAACTAAAATTTGTCGTATCTGTTTTCTTAAAATGAAGGTAAAATAAATGAGATATCCATACTTGGAAGGGAAAAAGTGGAATGAGTGGAAACTTGTCCCACACAAAAAGAGGAGGGGCACGTCATAAAGTGGTTTACAAAGAGAAACACTCCTTAGATTTTATTTCCATATACAAAGAAACTAGCAGGGACCCAAGGTACAAACTTGCATGTGTGCGCGACGGTGATGGTAGACGCAATGTGTCACTTTAAGTGCACTTTGCACACTTGCTTGAGCCACCTTTTTTGTTTCTGAAGGCACATTTGGTTAGGGTTTTTTGGTCAAAAGCAACCCACAACCTCTCGTTTGAAAGGTAGGATCAGAGATCTTGGAAGTTCAATAAATAAGTTATGAATTACATGTGTAGTGTAGAAGTTTGCTCTAGAGGCGGACCATGAACAACTTTGTTTAGAACTGGTCCAGGAGGTGGATCAGAACCCACTCCTAGGTTTGGAAATTGGTCCAGAGGTTAGATCATAACCCAATCGTAGGTCTCTGAACAAAATCGTAACCCCCTAAAAAGTGTAATAACAAGTCGTATTGACAACAATTTAAATCAGTTTGCAACTTGTTATTAATGAATCAATTAAATTCTTTAGATGAGGTTTCATGGTTTTGTATTGTGATTATAAAACTAAAGTGTTACCTTAGTGGAGAGACACTATTCACACAGAAAACACAAACAAATTTTCTAGCAACTTGTGACATACTTATGGTGCATTTCAAGCTCGGTGGTCAATTGTTACGATATATAAATATATTATTACGACTGTTATCAGTAGAGACAAATGCATTTTCAAAGAAACACGAAATTGAATTTAGAGAAACCGTGTAAAAAAAGGCCTCATCCACGACTTTGTTCACATTCTTGTTTTATTTAATTATTTAGTTGTAGCCATTATTGTAACCTTTTCTCTTCTACTTTATAATTTTCTTCTTTTCTATTCTACTTTATACTTTTCCTTTATAAGGTTGCTTTATATTATTTTACAAAGATTCCCGTAGGCCTATTGACATTAATTACATGATCAACTAAAACAATCATGTTTGAGTGATATGACATGTGAATAAAAGTGATTAATTTATGATTTCTAGCTCTGAACCCTTTTAGACTTTAGTGAACATCTCCCCTTGTGAGAGGGAAAATGGCAAAATTAAGGTTCAAATTCGCTACGTGACAAAAGAAATTGATGTAACTTGTCATAGAGTTGGTGACCTAATTTTAGAGACAAAGTCTTTCAAATAATAAACGCTTATTTAGAGAATCATCATTTCTTTTTTCCATTTGCTTTTAATACATTTGGTTTTTTGGCCCAGAGGCTATGAATTTTTCGAGTAGAGTTCAACGTGTCGTACACGGAACCTCTTCGGCTCCTAGGTTTCAAAGCTTTGTTTTTAGTAGGATTGGTTTTGCTATTCAAAAGGGGGTTACGGCGCAGCTTGTTGCCCGGTTGCCTGCCAATTTATTGTAATTGTTTTGTACTTATGAAAGATGTTAACAAGTAATATAATAATTAAATCATAAACGCTCAAAGGTCTTGATTCAAGTCCCACGAGCAACGAAGAAATTTTCCCTAAAAAAACAATACACTAATTTTATTTTATGGAAATGGATCACCTCCTTTTTTAACATACAAAAAGTGAAAATATGCAACAAAAAGTGATGGCTCTGCATCAAAAGCATCCTCAACACAAAACATGCACATGAAACTCGTCCTTGAAGTGACTAACTAGTTAACCAACACAAAGAACAAACCAAAAGATTCATTTAAATATTGTCGTAAACTCGGTCAATCTTTCTAAGCTTGTGTTTCCTCATGAACATCCACATCCTCCTTCATCATCATCTTCTTTTCTTCTTGTGATTTCTTGATATTCAACAAGAAATCCGTCATTACAGATTCATAAAATGGTAATTTCTCAAAACCAGGGAAATAATTAATATCAACCACAAGATAATCATCAGTCTTATCATCCTTAATCATGTCGAAATTAAAAAGATGCAACCCAAGAGCCTGTCTCAGGCCGTTGGCTACGTCGACCAGAAACTCCTGCGAAGGCATCTTTGGCTTTTCATCGGATTTGTTATTACTACTCCAACTATCATCACCGTCGATTACTGTCACACCCGGCCCTGAGCGGCGGAAACAGCCGGGCGCGCACGAGTGGGGATTGATAATTAAGCACGGGCCATTGCAAACATTCAAAGATTTTCATTTCGCATGAAAAGTTTAATACAAATACATTACATTGATTAAAAATTACATAAAAACATCCAAGTATAAAAACTGTTGAAGATTTCCACGCCATATCCCCTTGCGCGGCGGGAACAACCACGCGCATCGAAGGGATAGAACTAAAATCTTCCAAAAAGCTAGTTTTAGATGTTCAGCGTGAGGTGCTCTAAGTGTGACTCCATGCGCTACCTAGTTATCTCCTGAAAGACACGTAAAAACATTTAAATCAGTATAAACTGAGTGAGTTCACAAGTTTTAGTAACTTGATAAATCGTGTTTGCATCATAATCTTGATACAAATCATTCTGAAACATAATTCTGATAGCATCATTAAAACACATGCTTGGTAAAACATAGTCCTATCAACATATTCAGATAAAAATCGTTCCGCGGGTTACGCGCGAACATTTCTGGGAACTGTACTCGTCTATGCAAAGTGGCGCTGCCACTACGAGCTAAAATAAGTAATACCGTCCCGCGGGTTACGCGCGAACGTTTCAGGAAAATGTGCTCGTCCATGCAAAGTGGCGCTGCCACTACGAGCTAATCAATAATTCCGTCCCGCGGGTTACGCGCGGACGTTGTGCCGGAAAACAAGGCGCTCGTCCATGCAAAGAGGCGCGACCCCTACGAGCGGGCTCAAACCCATAGTACTGCCCCATGACCATACTAGGCACTCGTCCATGCAAAGAGGTGCGACCCCTACGAGTGGGTGGATCAAACCAGCAGTCCCTACCCTTAGAGTTCCAATGGTAAAGTGATCACTTACTCGAATTCTGGCGCACATACATCGAAAACCATAGATACCGTTTGCATTGCTCGTAAATACACCATAATGAAACATTATTTAAACACATAATTGCTTGTATTGCTTGTAAGAGTATCACATAAAACATAGTTTTAAGTACGTGTCCCTCGCCCCGAAAACAGTTTAAAAACAGTGAAAACAGCGAGAATAGGGGCTGTGAGACTCACCTGTGGTTCTTGTTAAGGGATTAATCGAGATTCGGGTTTTCTTGGTGTTGGCCTCGGAATCGAAGGTCTAGTAACTGGAACGGAATCGAAAATAACGGATGCTTTGGGAGATGATTAGTGCAAGTTTGCAGTTCTTTGAAGTGTGTTTTGAGTGATAATTTAGGTTACATATTTATAGGCAAACTCAAGGGAACACAATCCCTTGCTTTAGGGGATTGTAATCTTTTCATATCTAGGTGTAATGATGATAAAGTATGGAAATTATTATTGTTTATTGTTTATTTAAAAGTGGAGGAGTGGTTAAAAGATCTTGATTTGATTTGGACAGGACATGCAGGTCTGTGGTTGGTGAGAATAGGGTGGCTGACAGTTGACTTTTCATGTTACAGTGTGCTTTTTCAGGTACTTTTGTCAGTGTACAGTAAAAAGTGGAAAATCTCTGAAACACGCTACTGTTTCCCTTTTTGGGCGGGAGTAATCTCCTTATGTCTGGAGAATAGACTAAGTGTTCTGTGCGCATCACTTTGTGCGCATAGCTTTCTGCGTGAAGGACATTTCTTTGCTGCGGGTAGGTGCGTAACCTTCTCGCAGTTAGGGATATTGAGTTTCATTTGTAGATTCTCCAGGTGGTCTTGGTATTTCAACATAGTGATCAGTCATGTTGAAGTCAATTCCATCTTGGAGCTTCAGACAAACTAGCTCTCAATGTTCCCGCCATGCGGGGAGGTTAGTTCCCTTCCGCACGCGCATAAACGATTTAGGATGCACCCGCCTTAGCATCATGCGGGATGGTCAACCCATAGACAACATAACGTTAAGTTACATGAAAACATAAAGCCAAAACATTCGCGCATGGCGCATATAACATATGCTCACGCTGGTTCTTAACATGGTGCGCTCGCGCAGGTTGCACATAACAAATGCACGCGCTGACTAACATGGCGCGCTCGCGCAGGGCGCACATAACAAATGCACGCGCTGACTAACATGGCGCGCTCGCGCAGGGCGCACATAACAAATGCACGCGCTGACTAACATGGCGCGCTCGCGCAGGGCAAACATAACAAATGCCCGCGCTATATGGCGCGCATAATATTTACAATCACCTAATTATTAGGTGATTACTTAGTTTAAGGGATTGGGAATTTACCGGGTGTCACAATTACAGAGCTTGATATCTGAGAAAAGCACATTAACCCATCGGATTCTAAAGTAATCTTCACCATGGTCTCGTTTGAAATATCCGGCAACGAACTCCGTTTCACACATTTTACATAATCGCCCGCTACGTAAACCTGTATCAGAGAAAATATATTAGTTATGGTTTAATGTTGCATAAGTATTCTATATGCTACTAAAAATAAAATATAGTTAATTAGAGTTTGTTGTTTTTTTAGAACGTCGATTTTCTTGTACTTAGGCTACGTACCACACTCTTCAAATTTGGAGAGCCCGAGGCCTCATTCTGGCCGGACTATGTTGTTGGCCTACTGCTACTTGACACTTGACAATCGTTGTGCTACCACAAGAGTATAATTCTCTGGTGTAACACACGGTGGGATAAAACCTGGGTGGACTTAGGGTTCGAACTGACAACCTTTGCACAAGGCTTACTTAAATTCTTCATTTCCAATATCCATCCAAAAATGACACAAGTGAGATTCAAACTTAAGTATTCACTAGAGAACCCAAGCCTTCTGACACTAGGACACAAGTGATGTATGTTATGAGTTTGTTTTTAAAAGACATGATTTGATTTTGGAATTATTTTTAGGGTAAGGCTAAATATATTCCCTATATGTAGAACGCACTAACATTACTAAAAGTAAAAGTATAGATATGATGTGACAGATTTAATAGCGTGTCTGTTAAGGTGAAATTTAGTAAAAATATAGGAGGTGATACATTTACCATAACCCTCATATTTATTGTCCATGTAGCTAGTAATGATAATTATAACAAAAAACCTAGCAAATATATATTCTATCTAATATACCTTGAAGATGACTCCACCATGGTTCACAAACTGTTGCAGCACCACGGGTGGGTTTAGTTTGGCTAACCCTTCATGGTTAACCACTAGTGACATCTTATGCGCACCAGTGGCTCCATCAGCAAGCAGCGGCTTGGCGATCACTGGAAAAACCAACTCTTTATCCGTCTGGACAGATTTTAAACACTCAAAATCTTGAACCAGGACTTGGTTTGGAATGCCAAGTTTGGGAACATTAAGTTGAGAAATCGGTTCGAGCATGGAGATACGGTTGTGGAGGCGTTGGATGGCGGATGGGCGGTCAATGATGGTGGCATTAGGGTGGTTGATGGAGAATGTTTCGAGACTTTGGTCCCATTCTTGGCCATAAGACTTGTGAATGATGCAATCAAATGGACCTTGTTCGGTTAATGGTTTGGTAACATCTATTGGGATGAAATCAATACCTCGTTGTTGCGCGTAAGTTATGAATGGTTCCACCATGAAAGCTTCGTTTTTTCGTGTAGGTAACACATAACCTACTCGAAAAAGACATGTTTCTTGATTCTGGCATTTTGTTTGTGTTTGTGTTTTAAGAGAGATGTGTGATTTGTTTGATGAGGGATGGATTGGTTTTATATTAAGTTTTTGAGGAAAAGAAGCAGATTCTAGTGTATTTAAATAAGTCTAGATTCGTTGGAAAAACAAACGAATCTGTCTAGCATGCCCACATGTTTATATATTATTTATCTTTTGTCTTTTAGGAATATTAATGAGGATGGTTTCACACTTCCATATGACAAAGTTGGTTTTTGTTTTCAAGACATTAATTTGCTTCATTTTAGTCAACGATAGAGAACAAATTAAACTAATTGTTGATTGTGATCTAGGTAATCTCACTAGGATATGTGTGGTCATTGTTTCTATCTAAATGTTTAGACCAAACCCAATACCGTATTTACTGGATGAGCTCGGTACCGTACCG
Source organism: Bidens hawaiensis (assembly GCF_021521415.1). Taxonomy (NCBI): domain Eukaryota; kingdom Viridiplantae; phylum Streptophyta; class Magnoliopsida; order Asterales; family Asteraceae; genus Bidens; species Bidens hawaiensis. The sequence goes on from NW_027491709.1 coordinate 395,716, forward strand.
ATACCGGTATCGAAAATACCGACTCCGAAATTTGTAAATTCTTGGTACCGGTACTGGGAGCGAAATATTCGGTTCGATGCCGGGATAGTACCGATACCGAAGGTAAAATTTGGGAAATAGGTACCGGTACCGTATCGATCCCGAAACTCAAAACTTTGGTACCGATTCGATACTAACGGTACCAAATCGGTACCGGTATCGAATTTGCTCATCCCAATTTAGCGGTGTACATGGGTGAGATGGCATGAGAAATACAAAACTCGGTATTGAAGGAGACATGCAGTTGAAGAAGCGCCTGTATGTACGTGCAAATTGCAATGCATTTGGGGTATAGTGTTGGGGCCAAATGATTTAAAAGCTAAAAAGAATGAATTTTCTAATGCCGTTAAATCTTCTACAACTCTTAAAGCATTCTCAGTCTATTCTTCATTCTCCATCTCTATAATTACACTAAAACATCATCTTTTCTCTCTCATTTTCAATTAAATAATATTTTTATACATTTATCATTACAATTGGTATCAGAGCTTTGACTCAACTATTGAGGTTCTTGGATCTTTCTTAGTGTGTGCAGGGTCAGTCAAGGAGGACTATCAACAGTATTTGATACTTAGATAGTGGCTGCACCTGACATATGACGGGGACGAATCCTTGTTATTTGACGCTAAACCATTCAATAGTGGATTCGAATCTTTCGCTAGCGACATGGGAGGACAAATTTAAAGAAAGGAAAGGTTTAATATGTTAGTTTGTGCTTCAACGTCTACTTGGTTCAGTTTGATTGACCACAACTTGTCAAGCGTTCCTCAAACTCACTACATCCAACTGCTTCTCTCAAGTGATCAATCCAACATCAGCTACTGGGTTTGGTTTTGAATCTCTTGAACACTGTTATACACAGCTATAATGCACATTTAAAAACGTTCATACAGATTGCAACTTTGTTGACCTCTTCACTAAAGCTTTTAATCATGTCTAATTTGACTATCTTCTTGAGTTGATTGACATGATTAATGTTTTGAAATCCCAACAAAAATATCCTTTTGTATATAAATTTGCAAATATTTTTATATTTCTAAATTTTGAGGGAGAAAATGAGTTGTTAAACTCAGAAAAAAATTTTTGATTTGTTCTTAAGAAAACAAGAATAAATACTGAACTCACCAAAAAGATTTTATCTTTATTTTAAGAAAATCTGAAAAGGTTTCAAAAATAATGTTCTTGGTTTTAGGGGGAGCAATGTGAGTCAAGCTGTGAAAATTGAGTTTGTCTAGCATAAGTAGAAAATGATAGTTAAATTGAGTAGATGGTTATCCCTGCCTATGCTAACTTTATGCTCTTAAAAAGGAAATATGGGTAGACCTATTATATGATGCATTGATAGCTTTAACGTTTAAGTATGCTTGTTGGCATGTGATATATACTTAATTCGCTTAGCTACAAACATAGGTGGATTACCGTTTCATCGACATATGATTTCATGGTCTTAAATCGTATTGAGAGAATTTCCAAATTCTGAAGCTCTGGATCTAAATGATGTTTGTTTATCTGGGTATCACGTATGTCCATTCTTGCGGTTGTCAAATCATATGTGTGTATAACAGATATTTCATTAAAGCTTTGTGCTAATCCGCAATTAAATTGACAAAATTCACTAATTCAAAATAGTGATGTGTTCATAAGTGATCAACAAGATATATTACGATATTCTTAAACTTTGAGTCGATCACTCCCGCTGTCATCTAGATGTTGTCCCCTCACAAGATCGTCGGATCCAAACTGGGATATAACATACGTAAACCCCACAGATGACAAACATGTATATTCAAATTGGATGATGAAAGCTTGTGCATAACTTGATTACAGGGGTATGCCATGTATGCGGTAAACACTAGCTTAATAGTCTAATTAAACTTATATCTTAACATAGCTAATGGCCGGTAAACAGACTTGGATGCTTAAGCTTAGGCGGACATCAATATCAATGATTATCGTAGACTGCTCATACTTGTGTTCACTATAATACACACATATATAAGGCATGTGCTGACTCGTCAATATCAATAATATTCTAGTCAGAAAAATCACAAAATTGTAGCTCCCTTATTTACATATCTCATCAAACAAGAAACTTCAAAAATTATATGTAAATATTTAAGTTTTATCAAAAGGTTTATTAATTGTGAAAAGGATTTTATTTTTAGTGTTATTTTTATATTTTAAAATACATATTTATTTTTAATATTACTTATTTTTATTATTGCTCTTAAACATTAAAACTTTTGGGATTTTAAAATTTTACGAGCTTTCAAGGTTAGTGAGTTAATTCTACAAAGTTCAGAAATTAAGGTGTAAATTGTAGAAAAACATGTGTTATGTTTGAAAACATTTGAATCCAAAGGTGCGTTTTGAAAACTCAACATTTATTTGACCATAAAATTGGGGTCTGCGAACGCATCTTATTTATCTTCTAGTGTTGTGCAGTTGACTATTCCGTCGGATAAAAAACCAGCTTTTGTTTGAAGAGACCGATGCTGCAGATGGCGAAGCATGCAAAAGAACATGAGAACGTGAAAAGTTGGAAGTTGAATCTAAAGATGATTTGATAGTGTCTGAACTCTGAAGATCCGTCAATACGCAAAGGAATGAAACCAGTTGGTTCAATAAAGTCAACATAAGTAGGGAATTAAATGTCAAGCTTCCTGTTACCGATCCTTCAAAGAAAATAAGCAAGAACAGAAGGTTGAGAATCAAGTCTCCAACAATGGAAATAAGAATCATCCGAGTCTAATAAGAGTTTGGATTCATTGAACTTTGAAGCGTTCGAGATGAAGGTTGTTGAGGATGAAAACCAAGAATGGTTATAGATGAAAGCTCCTATCTATACAATAGCCTAGAGGGAGATTTGACAATTCGTTTAATGCTTTATTTAGGTTTTTATATTAGATGAAAATTGTAATGTTTAATGTGCTTTTGTTTAGTTATGGTTGTAATGGGCCAATGGTCCAAGACAAAATTTTCCCAAGTTGGGCCGCCCAAGAGGCCCATATGAAATGTAACCCAATCCACATTCTAGACAAGTATTATTAAAATAATATCAATATTATACTCTTTCTTTCTCTCATATTGCGTGTGTGTTTCTTAATCCGAGATCCGGATATTCTTGGTGATTTCCGCTCACCAAGTTTACGGATTGGTCCTGGATTAGTCGTTAGCTAGATCCATAATGAGACCTACACCTTACCCAAAAAAATAATAATTCCAATATCAAATAATATCTTTTAAGACTATGTGTAATGAAGTGGCTACATTAGGGGGCAATTTTTGACAGGTGGTGTCACGTCAGCAATTAGATGATTTTCATCTTAGGGTGTAGTGGTTTGTATACCAAAATCACCTAAATAATAATAAAATATCACTATTTTTTAGACTTAACCCGATGACTTATACATGTCGCCATTCATGGCAATGTTCGGGGAGACTTTGCCATTTACCGCACCCCTACTGTACTTTTAGTACCATATAGAATAATTATATAACAATAAATCATAACCAATATATCTTCTTTGATACAGGTTTACGTAGCTGGCGATTATGTGAAATGTGTGAAACGGAGTCGGTTGTCGGGTATTTCAAACGAGAGTGTGGAGAAGATTACTTTGGAATCTGATGGGGTAATGTGTTTTTCTCAGATATCAAGCTCTGTAATCGTCGGTGATGATGGGTGGAGTAGTAATAACAAATCTGACGAAAAGCTGAAGATGCCTACGTAGGAGTTTCTGGTTGAGGTGGCGAAGGCCTGAGATAGGCTCTTGGGTTGCATCTTTTTAATTGCGATATGATTAAGGTGTTGGGTTCCAGTGGTGATCAGTCAACGGTTTAAACGATTAAACCCGGTTTAATTAAATTAGTTTCATAATTATTAATCATATTAATATATGAATACGCAGCGGAATACAAAACGTGTAATCACCATTAAACGGAACCGTACAGGATCCGGTTACAGACGATACGAGTATGATACGAAACAACCAAAGAAACATAAATCTAAACCGACAATAATTAAGTTTACCTCGGTTAATGTATAACCGGTTGAGACACCGAGGTTCAACGAACGTTGCTAGTTGACGAACTGAAACGAATGGCGGCTTTGTGGTGGCACCGAACTGTAATAGCGACGGCGGCAGCGAACAGGTGCGGCGGCGGCGAACAGGTGCGGTGGTAGTGACGGACCTGATGGGCGGAACGAGCGGCACGACAGATGGTGGCGGTTTCCGGCTATTCGCTAATTGTATATGGCGGCGATATTATGTACGGCAAATACGTGAACGAAATTCAATTTGTGCATGAGGCTGATGTCCAATAATTAGGTCATTATTATCATCATAATATATATATATACATTATAATAACCCTCAAGCCCAATTTCGTTAACCACTTGTTTAAAGCCCAGCTCGTTTATAAGTAAACATTAGAGATATTGTTTATTATTTATATCTCATATAAATAATAAATATTTATGTTCGCCATTTGCCGGTCAAACAGTTTAAGCGGATTTTGGTTCGTTGCCCAAGGTGTAACTCTCACGGGTCATGACCTAGTCGGCCACGTTGACTTACCCGAACCGGTCCATAATTCCAACAATCTCCCACTTGGACGGTTTTCGGTTAAGTTGATCAACGCTGACAGCTAGCGGTGCTCTAGCTACACATAGATGCCCCCAACAGGTTATGACATTTTAAATTCATTAACCAAAGGATCTTGGAATACACTATTGCAAGATAATGAACTTATAGTAATCGTTGTCATCTATCCTTTCCGTATAAGACACCAATTGAACAATAAGCCATGGATCAGATCAATCTCATATGGCGTTCAATCATTATCGTTTTCATTCTCGAGTCAAAGTGGTCCAATCAAACACACAGTAAGTTTGGGTGAGGCCTCACACTTTACCAGTTTGAATCAACGAAGGCGTCAAGATGTCTAACTGTTACATATCATGTAAGAGTACAGAATCCCATTTTGATTACATACAACTCCCAATTAACTTCAGAATACTCCCAACCAATGCCTTCATGACTGGCAGTTACACGACAGCGGTTGACATTGATCAAAGAATACCTTTAGTAAACGAAAGTTCTAATATGTATCTCAGGTCTAAGGATACTAAATGAGCATACCAATATCAAATGCATCTTATGACTAAGATCCATGAAGATGATTTGATGCGAGTTACATCCAACATCATTCATAATGAGGTCTGTGAGTTTGGAAGTCAACCCTTTGAGTCCAAAGTCAGAATAGTCTTAATTCAGAATCGCTCCCACGAGTCTGACCGACTACGGATAATTTAGAATACAATGTTCATGGATTAAACGTATTAAAATGAACACAGTTATAATATTCAACGTTTGCATTTAACCATTAAATCAAAAGTGAACTCAAAAGTATAACTGTTTAAATGTTCATACATCCAAATACTAAATCAAAACAAATTACTAGCTAATCTAAGACCGATAGCATCCCTGTGTTGGTCATGCTTGTCCCGAGTCATCGGCATAGTGAACGGGTCTGCTAGGTTTTGATCTGTGTCTACTTTGCTTATTGTGATGTCACCTCGTTCCAGTATCTCTTGAATGAGGTGGAACTTCCTTAGAATGTGCTTGGCTCTGTGATGAGATCTGGGCTCTTTGGCCTGAGCAATAGCACCTGTGTCATCACAGGACACCTCGATTGGTTTACGAATACTCGGAACCACATCGAGATCGGTGATGAACTTCTTCATCCAAGCAGCCTCTTTAGCAGCATCCGATGCAGCTATATATTCGGATTCGGTGGTAGAATCCGCCACTACACTCTGCTTGGAGCTCTTCCAATAAATAGCTCCTCCATTGAGAGTGAAAACGAAACCTGACTGTGAGAAAGAATCATCTCGGTCAGTCTGGAAGCTAGCATCAGTGTAACACTTTACAGTGAGCTTCTCTTCCACTTCCCCAAACACCAATAACATATCTTTTATCCTATTCAAGTACCTTAGAATGTTCTTCACAGCAGTCCAATGGGCAATGCCAGGACTCTGTTGAAAACGACTGGTCATGCTCAGGGCATACGAGACGTCAGGTCTAGTACATAACATAGCATACATGATAGAGCCAACCGCAGAAGCATATGGAATTGCTTGCATACGCTTAGATTCAATTTTTGTTGCCGGAGATTGCGATTTGCTCAACACGGTTCCTTTAGTCATTGGAACAACCCTTTTCTTGGATTTTTCCATTGAGAAGCGTGCCATTACTTTGTCTATGTAAGTACTTTGACTTAGCCCTAGAATCCGCTTAGATCTATCTCTATAGATCTTTATTCCCAGAATATAAGCGGCTTCTCCAAGATCTTTCATTGCAAAACAAGATTCCAACCAGTGCTTAACTTCCTTAAGCATAGGAATGTTGTTTCCAATGATCAGTATATCATCCACATACAATATGAGGAATGATATAGTGCTCCCACTAGCCTTTCTATAAACACAAGGCTTATCTTCATTTTTGACAAAACCAAACTCTTTGATTTTCTCATCAAAGTGAAGATTCCAGCTTCGAGATGCTTGCTTAAGTCCATAAATGGACTTATTTAATTTGCAAAACCTATTAGGATATTTAGGATCAACAAAACCTTCAGGCTGAACCATATAAACATCTTCAGAAAGATGTCCATTGATGCGTGCTGTGTAGCTTGTATAAAATATGATAGATTGGATATTTAGCTTTTGCACAAGATCGTGTTTTAAATTTATAAAAGTGATTTCTACAAAGACTAAACACACACAAAATAGACAAGTGTACCTATCGTATATGTAGAATAGTATTGGTAAGAACCAAGTATCGATCCGTGGACACAAAGGTTTCTAATAATAAATCGTTGTTTTACTTCAATCGGAGGTTTTAATCATTTTGAGGTTAATTTTTGAACTTTATAAAATATAAATAATTATATATATATATAATATATAGGTGACCAAGATAAGAAATTCTAAACGAGTTGTTCAATTATACGAAGGTTACCATCTAAGATCAAGAATCCACTCCATTTTAGCATTGATAATTAATATATAGACATGTGATAAACTTACCGTAGCAATATATGATAGATAACTCCTTAACCCAAAGTGAGCATCTTTGGCACTAAGGAGATGATATGCACATTTTAAAGTCCACCCTTTCCTAATGTCATACCATCTCAATGATGTCAATTTAAGTTGGCAAGTAGTTTCGTTAAGTATAAAGATTAGGATTGACTTCAATTTCTCGAATACCAATTCTAACAACTTCGGGTGATTGTATTTCATCACACAACCTCCCCTTGGTTGATTTAAGTAGGTTATGATTACACATTCCATTAACATATGGTTTCTTTAGCTAATTTGATATCCTAAGCAAAACCATTTTCGGATTACCAAGGTTTAGAAAAATACACCATAACTTATATCTCATCATTTTTAAGTACAATATAAGGATCCATGTTTCGATAATGTATCAAAGTATTTCTATCTTTCAAGAACATGAATCGATCATGAACAATTGCCAAAGAGATTGACAACCGCCAACTTTGAATTAGTGATTTAAGATGATGAAACATTTCTCATCAAAAGATAATTGTAATATAACCATGTACTTAACTAGACTACATCACATGTCTTGATTAATTATCAAATAAAACAAAGCTTCTTCATAGATTTTAGATGGTAAAAGGAGTTTAGCTCATAATGAGCATTATGATGAACATTAAGATGATTGATAATAACAAATAAATGATTAAACTTGGAACAATCTAACCAAATGTAGATGAATCCTTCTTCTTAATGATGGGGATGATGGTTGATGATGATGATTAGTGGTGATGACCTCCAAACCTTCAAACTCTTCACTAGATCTTCAAGGTGAGTGTTATTGTGTGTTTTTATAAGAGAGAATCGGATAGAAATCTTTTCAAGGCACACTTAATGAATGCAACATGAGCCACTATTTATAGGCAATCTGGATGGTGAGGCACGGCCCCGTGGTTGATGAGCACGGCCCCGTGTATTTTTATGACATGTGCCAGATTTGTTTTGTCTTTTGTGTGAGCAGGCAACGGCCCCGTGGTTAGCAGGCACGGTCCCGTGCTTTTTAGTGACATGTGCTCAATTCTTCTTTGTCTTTTCTGCATTCCCGTCCACGGCCCCGTGCATGCTGAGCACAGCCCTGTGCTTTTGTTCTCAGATTTTGTCTTTTCTTGTTCCATAAGCATGGGGGCGTGTTTCTTGAGACATGAGGGCGTGTTTCTTTGTTTTCTTATGTTTTTCTTCGTATTTTTGCTTGTTTCTTCGTTTGAGGTTTGGTTTCACCTGAAATTACGTTTTATTATGATAAGTAGCCTTTTATGCTATGTTATTAGATAGAAATTGCAGTTTTTAAAGATTATTTGATGCTGAAAAGATGTATATTTCTATGTACATCATTACCCGAAAACTAATCTAGATCTACAAACTTTAAACGATTTAAAGTTTGAGATGTAGATCCGGTTTAAGCGAACCGGGATCGACTCGTACGTTGTAACCGCGGCTCTGATACCACTGTTGGGTTCCAGTGGTGATCAGTCAAAGGTTTAAACGATTAAACCCGGTTTAATTAAATTAGTTTCATAATTATTAATCACATTAATATATGAATACGCAGCGGAATACAAAACGAGTAATCACCATTAAACGGAACCGTACAGGATCCGGTTACAGATGATACGAGTACGATACGAAACAACCAAAGAAACATAAATCTAAACCGACAATAATTAAGTTTACCTTGGTTAATGTATAACCGGTTGAGACACCGAGGTTCAACGAACGTTGCTAGTTGACGAACTGAAACGAATGGCGGCTTTGCGGTGGCACCGAACTGTAACAGCGGCAGCGGAAGCGAACAGGTGCGGCGGCAGCGAACAGGTGCGGTGGTAGTGACGGACCTGATGGGCGGAACAAGCGGCACGACAGATGGTGGCGGTTTCCGGCTATTCGCTAATTGTATATGGCGGCGATATTATGTACGGCAAATACGTGAACGAACTTCAATTTGTGCATGAGGATGATGTCCAATCATTAGGTCATCATTATCATCATAATATATATATATACATTATAATAACCCTCAAGCCCAATTTCGTTAACCACTTGTTTAAAGCCCAGCTCGTTTATAAGTAAACATTAGAGATATTATTTATTATTTATATCTCATATAAATAATAAATATTTATGTTCGCCATTTACCGGTCAAACAGTTTAAGCGGATTTTGGTTCGTTGCCCAAGGTGTAACTCTCACAGGTCATGACCTAGTCGACCACGTTGACTTACCCGAACCGGTCCATAATTCCAACATAAGGATGATAAAACTGATGGATATCTTGTGGTAGATTAATAGGAATAATATATGTATATAGTAGATACATCTTATATCTTGTAATATTGGTGGATATTAGGAGAGATTTGATTTCCTAGATAAACATATCATTGTATTATATATTGGGGAAGGAATGAGAAGAGGGAGGACGATCATTCTCTACATGGTATCATAGACAAAAAATAAAAAAAACCTAATTACACCTTCCACTCTTCTGCCGCCTCCCACCCCTGTGTCGCACTACTTCTGCCCCATCCCTTCTTCTCTACAAGATTTTCCTTCTCTCCCATCATCATGGACACAGGCCCAAATTATCATAGTTGTGCAAATCACAATAATCAGTGGCCTAATTATAACCAGAACTATAACCCAACCTATGGTGGACATAATCAACCTACATACCTTTTGCCACAAAATTCAACATTTTCTCAACAGACATCATGGCCGACTCCCCCTTGGCCATTCCCCACTCAAGAACAAACCTCATATGGCAATGGTATACTTGGACCAAGGCCCAACTAAGCCTACTATACAGCCTATGCACCCACCAACGTTGAGCAAGTGTTGTACACTACGTCTCTAAATCCTCCAGATCAAAGTTGGGTGATGGACGCTGGAGCTACTACTCATATGACAAACAACCTGGGTAATTTTCAGTCTTTCTTTAATAATGGCATTTCACAAAAATTGTTGGTAATGGCACGACCATCCCGGTTAATGGATATGGCAATCAAATCCTACCCACACCTTTCTCCCCTCTTAAACTAAATAACGTACTTTATGCTCCTAAATTAATTAAAAATCTAATTTTGATTCGTCGCCTTACGATCGATAATTGGATATCAATTGAATTTGATCCTTTTGGTTTCCTTGTGAAAGATTACAAGACCCGAGTCCCTATCCTCCGGTGCAACCGAAACGGTGATCTCTATCATCTACTCCCATCGATGTTTTCCGGCCTCAGCAATCCATCCGCTTTTGCTACTATTTCTCAAGATATTTGACATCATCGTCTTGGTCATCTGGGACATGACTTATTAAATAAGTTAAAAACTTCTAGTTCTATTTCCTATGCTAAGAATAATAAGCATGTTTGTCAATCTTGTGTTTTTGGTAAAAGTGTTAGACTTCCTTTTCATGACTCAAACACCAATATTTTTTTACCCTTTGATATTATCCATAGTGATCTGTGGACTTCGCCTGTCATAAGCATGACCGGGCATCGTTATTATATATTGTTTTTAGATGATCATACCAATTTATTGTGAACATACCCCTTAGCACATAAATCCCAAGTTTTCCTCACATTTGCTAATTTCTACAAGCTAATAGAAACTCAATTTGAAGGAAAAATTAAATCCCTACAGCGCGGTAATGGCACCGAATATATTAATAATAACTTTAAACAATTTTTTGCTCAAAACGGTATGTTATTTCGTCTATCTTGTCCACATACGTCTTCCCAAAATGGCAAAGCGGAACGAATGGGGGTTAAGCAAGTTCGGCTTGTGCACTCCAACGGTATGTTATTTCGTCTATCTTGGACAAAGCCTCTAACGGTATGTTATTCCGTAAGCGTAGCATGTGGTTAAGCCTCTAACGGTATGTTATTTCGTCTATCTTGGACAAAGCCTCTAACGGTATGTTATTCTGTAGCATGTGGTTAAGCAAGTTTGGCTTGTGCGGAGTGCACGCTTACTTTAGTATGTTGTTATGATGTTTGGACGAAGCCTCTAACGAATGGGGGACCGTGGGCAGCACCCCAGGTTGCGGAATCCTAGGGGTGGCAGCCCCATCAAGGTCCAAGGTGCGGCAGTCCGTGACTAGGGTTAACATAATCATAAGTATTATTTGGAGGCATTATTACTTAAATTCAAAATATGAATTAATGACTGCATAAGGCAGTTATATTCAATCCTAATTGCTTTGGAGATAAACTGGACGTTCATTCATTTTGGTCGCTCTCTGGTTCATCATTCTCTCAAATCCATACTAAGTTTTTTGTCTCTAATTTCAGAGTTTTATCCGATTAAAGTAATCGGGAAACCACCAAATAACTTTTGATCTGAAAGTTATCACATGACTATCTGAAAAATCCAAGTGTCAATTCCCAAAAATCCCCAACAAGTTATCATATAATTTGTTGTTCAGGAAAATCACCTTGTGATTATGAAGAGCATTTGAATATTAATTTGACGCTACAAATCATTTTATAAGTTTTAGTTGTAGTTAATTGAATATCGTTATATCGATATAGCATCAACTATTTCATGCCCTCTTGATAACAAGCTAGAGGAGAGAATTGTTGATAAAATTTCGTTACAAAGTGATGCTCGTGACCCTCTACTTTTGAAAATGTTGGATTTGAACAGAAAAGGAGAAAAACTGATTCAGGATAGTCATAAATGGCACCAACATGTTGGTTAATTTAGTTTCACCATAATCATATTACTATAATTGGATTCATTCAAGACCAAATGGTAAGAGGTGTGTAGTATACAAGACAATTCTTATGTCATGCATGTTGTACGTGAGATTAAGTTATATATTTTTCTTCCCCTCTCTCTCTGTTTTTTTTTCTTAATTGCAGTTCTCTTCTTTTCTTTCATTTACTATACTCAACGTTAGAGCAGCTCACTTTTCACGTGAACAATTATCTCTATTAGAGTTGGAAATGAGTTTAAAGCTTATCAGATGGATATGGGCGTCGGTTCATTGGACTTGTTATTCGTTTTTATTATTTTTTCTTATTATTTCTTTCTTGCAAAACATCAATTTGAAACAAAGGTTTAAGTGGTTATATATGCTAAAAGCATATCAAGCATATCTAATAGTGAATACTTCATCAAGCATATCTAATAGTGAATACTTCGTTACGCGGATACCTTCTTTTCTTTTCTATACTTATATAAATTTTTGATAACATTTAGAACCATCTCAATAAAATATCCGATTTTTTAAGATGGATGTCAACCGTTCATATTGATTTGATTTTGACACTCCAAACCTGACTTACCCAATGAATACTATCAAGGAGGAAACGGAAAACCCACCATGGCCACCATTGTAGGAAAATCCCCCTTCAGTTAGGGATGGTAGTGAAATGTAATACTTCGTCTATAACCCTATAAAATTTTAGCTAAATAAACAAACTTATAAAGTATAGAGACTAAATTTGTCAAAACTTGAAATACTCACCCATCGCGATACGCGATGGGGTAGGGATAAAGCCCATTGCGTAGCGCGATGAACGTGCACACCAACCCAGAAATGGGGCGTAGCGATACGCGATGACTTAATCCATAGGACCATCAAGTAGCGCGATGACTAGGTTAAGTAACCGTGGACACGTGTCCAACCACGTGTCAACACGTGGCACGATATGACAGGCCACGTGTCATCACCAGATAAGGTGGCGTCAAAATGCGGCGATACGCGACGTGTATGATAAAACCCATCGCGTATTGCGATGGGTTGTGGATTCTGCCTATAAATAGAGGGTTACGGGATTGAGCCTCATTCATCCCAAACACACCTTCATTGACACACACATAGCCTAGGGAAACGTGCCCTATTGTCGTAGCAAGCCGACGTGTCAATTTCTCGAAGTTCGTGCAAGTAACAAGGTCATAATCAAGTAGCAATCATATAAGCGAGTAGATCAAGATCCGGTCTTTTTCTCATTATCATTCTAAGTATCCATTCTAAGGTAGGAGTTATGTTTAAGTTATTTACATTATAGCTTAGACAATTAATCAAGGCTATGGCTTTTAACCTTGAACGTATTTTATAAACATTCTATAATCATTCATAAACGAGTTTTCATAAACGTTACTTCATAGCAAAGTAATATTAACAAAAGATATATTTTGACGGGCATGTAGTAAACATTCTATAATCATTCATAAACGAGTTTTCGTATAAATCTTAATCAACCGAGGGACCCGTTTACTTACCTGGAGCAGCATGCTATATCAAACGTCACATAAAACCAAGTATTTTCATTCACAATAAAAGATAAACAATTTCAAGGTTAAGCTTAGCAGTCATAGCTTAATCAAGAAACACCATTCAAAATATTCATACAAACCTATTTATGTATAGGTTAATATCATTCTCAATCAATCAGTCAAGGTTTCAACGCCGACGTTACAAGTGAATACGTAAACCTTTTCAATCAGTCAAGACATATTTATACTCGACAAGATGAACGGGTGTTTGTCTTAAACGAGTCAGTCAATGTTTACATGAGATTACATGATCTCAAAAACATTATAATACAAAGTAGAAAATAAAATCAACTCAGACCGAATACGCATGTGTTTGGATCCAAACATAACTGTTAAGCCTAATCTGTCAAAGGCTAGGTAGCCGCGGGCTAAACGGTCATGACTAGTTCTCTGTTCAGAGCTATGTGGCTCGGAGAATACCGTTGTGTGTGTAGGGAAGTGCTATATATATCGGAAGTAGACATACTTCTGCTGAGATTGTCGAGTAAACTATGTTTGTATTGTAACTTTCATACATGTTCACCAGCATATAGCTGACGTATTTTTCCAACCCATTGCAGGCAATTGAGCATAAGTAGCAATAGCAAGGATTGGAGTCTATATGAAGATAGAAGCGCGTTACGAGATGTAACATCCTGATTTTGATAAGATTAATAAAATAAATTCCGTTTATTCAATAAAGTTTTGTGTGTCGGCTAAGATAAATAAACTAAATGATGATGGGCTTGGACTTTAAAAGATGGAATAAGAGATGGAATGGGTCTTTTGTCCATGGGCTTAAGAGAGTATAAATACCCCTTAAACCCTAAACCTTTTCATTTTATCCATCTCTACGCCATAGCCTACACCATCAAAAAAACACACACAAACACCATCTTATATTCCGAACCAAGATCCGAAGGCGAAAACCCAAGCTTGTTGGTGCCGGAACGTCGTGACAAGCCAAACCAACATCAAGACTTGACCGTGTTCATAGTTCGACTCGTTTAAGGTACGTTTATGACTTGAACTTGTTCGTTTAGGTTTGGATTTCGTCAAGAAATCACACATCTAGGTGTATATGGTAAAAACGAATCCAAAGCAACAAACCTCACTGAAATCCTTTAGCAATTGATGGGTTAATCGTTTGATTTATGAACCGGGTTTACAAAGGTATAAATCGCACCCTATAAACATGAATATTTGGATGATTGAATGGTTAGGGTTTGTAGGCGCTATAATCCGAATCCATTGATACCAGAATCGTGATGTTTCGATAAGAAACGAAGGTTTAATTGCAGATCTAAGATATGTTGACCAATTGGTGTTCTTTACGATTTTGACTTTGACCCATGAGTCAAAGTATGGATAAGACTGAGCCAATTCGTTAAAGTTAAAATAACGAATCAGTTGATTCGTCACACACCAATTCGCTATGTGCAGATAACGAATCAGAATAGCCAATTCGTTATATTTAGATAACGAACCAGTTAGTTCGTTACTCGCCATTCGCTATGTTACGATGACGAACCAGAATAACGAATCAGCTAGCGAACCAGAATAACGAATCACATGATGTTTAGATAACGAATTTAGATGATGAATCAGATGCTGATCAGATGACGAATTGTTTAACGAACCAGATCACAAAAGATAACGAATTAGGCTTAATTCGTTATAGAGAATGAGTTAGCGAATTAATTAATAATTTAAAATTCTAATGAAAAATGTGTTAAGACAGTTAATGAAAATAAAATTTTAACCCCAACTTAACCCCAGCCAGGGGCTCTGCCCCTTGGACCCTGCTAGGAGCTGCCGCCCCTAGAACCTCGCTGCCAGGGGCGCTGCCCCCGGACACCCGTTCGTTGTGGGTTATATAAAGACAGAAATACGATATGAGTAATAATAGTTAATTAATACATGTAATTATTATACAGTTAGCCGTGCACAACTCAAGAAAGGAATAACCATTATCGGTGAACGTAATCGAGTTCAGGTGAGTTTCTAGCCCCATTTCCTATGTTATGTTTTCGGGGCTGTGTGCATACTCGATGTGATAGTTATATAATAAATGAATGTGTATGATAGATATATGTACAAGGGAGGTATGTATATAATAAATGAATGTGTATGATAGATATATGTACAACATATGAATAGGTATGAATTAGTAAAGAATGTATATGCATGTTATTGGTATGCAAAGACAGAATGTACGAAGATGAATAAGTAAGGATCAGACCCTAAAAATATCTGAGATAGAGAAGAAAGGGATCAGACCCTAATAATATATGAGATAGAGAAGTAAAGAGGGATCAGACCCTACTAATATCTGAGATAGACAAGAAATGGATCAGACCCTAATAAATCTGAGATAGACAAAGAAAAGAGGGGTCAGACCCTAATAATATCTGAGATAGAAAAGGAAAGGATCAGACCCTAATAATATCCGAGATAGAAAGGACAGTAAATATAAAGTATGAAAGTAATAAAGTATGAATGCATGTATGAAATTATGCAATGAAAGTAAGTTAGTAAAGTAATTATTATGTAACTTCGGGTGTATAATTGAAGGTAAGTGTATGTATTGTATGTTATGTGATTAACTAGAAATCACTCAGCGTAGCTAACTTTTAGTATGCACACAGGCGAGTAGAATGAGACAGCTGGCTTGAGCGGGGACACATGGCAGAAGAATAAGAGTCTGGCATCTGAAGACTCATGATGTTCTATATTTAATGTTTTAGTTACTGAAAGACAAGTTATGAATTATTATGTAATGTTTATGAAAGTTTTATATTCCGCGTAAAGTTTTAATTAACTCTGATATTTAGAACTGTGTTTATGAGTAAATCCAACGTCCAAAGTATGGCACCGGTAATGGGGCCTTACACGAGATGGCTCCGTTTTGATAAACTAATCCTTGCAATATGAAAATATATATTTTGTAAACTGATACTTGAGTATTTAATTCCCAAGTAAATTTTCAATGTAAATTAATATTATATTCAACATAAAATCTTCCGCTAAAATTAATCCATAAACTCTGATATATTTACAAAACAGGTACCAACTCGTGGTCACACGCCTAGGCCCTAAATCGGGGTGTGACATGAAACCCGAACCCGATGGGAAAACACGAAACCCGACATAATTCGGTCGGGTACTACCCATCCCATTAGGATTTGGCACGGGTTTGGGACGGGCTTTGAAATTTTTCGCAAGTCTGGGACAGGTTTGAAATATCTAATATACTCACTTATCCGACCCATTTACTCGTTAACATTGACCCATTTACCTGATAAATAACCGAGGTACCCAACATAATTTTTCTTATATAATAACATTAAAAAATATATACGGTAACATTGAAATTCATAAATTCTATATATGTTATGTTGCATATATTGTTTTATCATTTATCAATCCAAGAGCTGTTCAAAACAATTACTCCCTCCGTCTCATTATAACTTTTCACATTTCCTTTTTTATTTGTCTCATTATAAGTGTCCACTTTCAAAATTTATTAGTCAATTTCCAAGTTTACCCTTAAACACACACAACTAACATTAATAAACAATATTGATGGACCCACTTTTTAAGGGCATTATTGCCATTCGGTAAGAAAAAAAAATAAATCATTCAATCCACCTTAAACTATGTGTTTTTTAAACCTTGACACTTAAAATGGAACGGAGAGAGTATATCCACTAAAATTTACTATACGGGTGCCCGCGCGATGCGGCGGGTAACAAAAATCATAGTAATCATGTAACAATTAACGAACAACGTTTGAACCAATCATCACCTTTGGTCAGTCGGTTTCCGAATGTTCAAACCATAGCAAACGTTTGGTTTACGGTTTATACAAAAAATTGGTCATATAAAACCGGACCGGAAGGTCGACTTATTATTGAAACTCAATCCGTGTAATCAAACCATTAGTAACGATTCAGTTTAAATTTTCAAAGGTTTAGTTTCGGTTCTTAATAACAAAAAAATCGAACCAACGGTTTGGCTCACAATATTACTTGGAAAACCGTTAAAAACCGAATTTTGAACACCCATACGTAATATGTAATTTTTTATTTGAAAAGTTATACAATATCATACCCAAATTAAAGACAATAAAATACTCATTTTATGGTGCAATTTTTTATAGAAAAATATTAGCGTATGAAAAAATTATGGCCGTTGGCAAATCATTGGTGGGAAGTTATTTACATTTAAAATTAAAATGAATCTATGGGTAAAGATAAAGGTTCAAAGTAGTAATTATTTTCTTAAATTTACAAAAGTTGAGTAAAGTTGAGGGATAATGTTTGTAACTATTTCAAGACATATTTTTCAATGGACAAATTTGTCCTTATCTTAGATGCTATAAAAGATGTACCTTAAGCAATAAAAATTGTAAATTACTTAAAAATGAGGTGTCTTAATTTACCCAATTCTCATGTATTATATATAGTATAGATTGACATTTGTTTCCATATCAAATTTTACTATCCCGCCCAACTCCTCCACAATACCATACGTTATAATCGGCAATTCGAGATTTGGAACATTCGGCTTCTTTATCTTTCTTAAATCTTGATCTCGAATATGTAAATCTGTATTCATATATTTCTTGAGTTGGTTTATGTTATTTTCTGTTGATTCTTGACTCACAACATTTTTCTTTTCAGTTGTTGCAAGGTCTATAGTCTTCGGTTTTTTTAATCTATCTAGATAACAGTCGGTTTTCACGACTTCTTTTTTTATAGAATTGTTTATTTTTTGGTTGAATGGTGTTTATCACGAAACTAAAAAAAATTACTTATTTTTTTTTGATTGAATCAGATGATTTTTTGTTAATCATTTTTGTAATTGATTAGTTAGATTGTCAAAACCCAAGAAACCCGATGGGCTTTGTGTCAGGTTTACTCGACTGATGCTTTTATTAAACTAACGGGTATACCCGAAACTCGCGGGTATACCTGTTACCCGATAGGTAATTGTCTTATAAATACCTGACGATCGAGCAGGTTTGGAATGGTTTGTATAATCGGGTATGGGTCTAAGAATACTTATATCCGTTTCATACCGACCCATTGCCATATCCTTACCTTGATCAGGTTTTAAACAGAAACCTTAAATCTTAAGTATTAACCACCACCACAAGCCATTGAATCAACATACTTAATTGATTGACAAAAGAAATCTCAAATTATTATTATTATTATTATTATTATTATTATTATTATTATTATTATTATTATTATTATTATCTACTTTGGATTTAGAACATGTTACTTTCTAACTGCTTTATATTAGAATATGTTACGTAACTACACTTTTCTTTTAAGACAAAGCAATGGTATATTATTATTATTAGCTAATTCATTTTATATTAAACAAATAGTCGTGGACGGATGCCTATGCTGCTATGCATTTGGTCCGATAATAATACTTTTCTTTTTCCATTTTGGTAAGATTTATGACAGTATAAGGTTCCTAACTTTTCCAAACCTAGTTTGGCATAAAATTTCCAGAAATTGTCCATGCTCTACAAAAATCCCCGAAACGGCCTAAAAATCTTGTCGGATCCGACGGAAACAAATTCTGATATGACGAAAATTCGCGGACCTTTAAAATCATGCCACGTGTCAACGTATTAAGGGATCCAACGAATTTTTTTAAAGAGTCGTCGGATCCGACGCAAATAATAATGGGTCCGACGGAATTCTTCATCCTCTACCTCTCAAACCCTAAACCTCCATAACCAACATCCATCTCCATCTTTCTTATTTGTCCACAAAATCAAGCAAATCCGTAGTGTAAATCACTTAGTTTTTCGAGGAGAACACATTATATAGCGTAACAGGATTTAGGTCATGTTGGGGATTTTCGTAGAACATGTATCCGACAGGATAAACACACCGTGTATTTTCTTGTATCTACTTCCAGAAAATACTTCATAATTCACAATAGATAGGTGAGAGAAAGATTTATAATCATAGCTAAATTGTAGGAGTTTTCATGGAGAAAATAGTTGACGAAATGCATGAGCTTATCACAATATGGACATTTGTACCCTTAACTCCCTATAATTAAGCCAATAAAATAAAATATACCTATAAATAAACCAACTTTGGTGTGTTCATCAGTTCATGTCTACCTCTCATGTGTTTTGCCAACGAACAGGTTCTCCAACAAGGCTTGCCAGACTTATTTAAAATTCACAGAATTAATAATTACCACCGAACTTGTTCATGCGTTTTGGGGATTTAGGCCATTTTAGAAATTTCAATTTCTACCTCTCAATGATATAGGTTTATGACGAAAAGCATTGTTTCCGTAATGGACCTAATCAGAATGATCTATAATCATTCGTAAATCTAGATTTGCTAATTGTTGTCTGATAGAACAACCACCAGACATCTCTCGATCTCGAAATGTATCGAAGCTCCGGGTTGTAAAAAAATTGGGATCCTGTGTTTCCAGGATTGAATTTCATATTCTAATAAACCCCGTGATCGTAAAAAAGTGGGTTTTTTATCTACAGACCTAGGAAAATAAAAATTGGGATAGAATCCCTTAAAATTGAATGTGAAAGTTTCCTTTCATCCGGCTAAATTAGATCAAATAAAGAACATAGCATGTTTATAGAGTATAGATTGCCAGTGATCTATAGTTCAAATGGTTAGTGTGAGTCATTCAAAGACTTTAATTTAATATAATGATGTCTTGAGTTCAAGTCTCATTTAAAAAAAAAAATAGGACTTAAGTTGGACCAGAATATTCTCTCACATATTGGTAGGTTTCCTCTTGAAGATGGTATGAAGATGTCCGGGTGGGTACTGGGTAGTGGCCCGTCAGTGATCCATACGACCATTTCAAAAAAAATATACATATAAATTAACCCCTAATTAAAAAAAATACTATATTATCCTCAAGTAATATTATCACTAACAACACTAAATATCATGCAAAATCAAATTAGAAAATATGAATTTATAGTAAGCTTAACTGTAAACTAAATTAGTAACCAAGAAATAACTAGTTTGACACTCCCTAAAAACACCGAATCAAACAAAACCCAAATCCGCTTCTCCCACGCTTCCATGGAGGATGTGATAGATAGTCTTTTGTAGTAGGCAAACACTCCCAAAGAACAAGATAAAGAAGCTAGATATTGAAACAACTTTTCATCATATGTTTCACTACTTCAATTCTAATAGAAATAACCTTTTATAGACAAAACAAATGAACAAGGAAACTACCCACTATCCTAATAATTAGACCCATTACTTAGAATACTAAATAATAAAATAAACTAGAATTAAAACTAATTAAAACTAGTGGTGCATGCATGAGAACATGGAGTTGAGTTGTTGCATGAAGTAGGAACGTGGGTACGAATAATACGATGATTTGGGTAAGGTAACAACAGTCGGATCGTATCAGGATGATTCTGATCAACAATCGACTCAATCCGAGTCATTACTGGTTTCCAACGACGATCATTTAGCCGAAATCCTTCTCTGCCTTATTGAAATATTGAAATAAATTATTTTCACCACATAAATCTCCATAGTATTGATGAGAATATATAATACAAATGTTACAGAGGAAACAACACAATTATAGGAGTTAAACAAGGAAAGCTATAACTGATTTGAATAAATAATAACCACGTATTATTTACGTTTATTGTTTCCAATACCCCCCCTCAAGCGAACAGGTGGCGGACGAACGCGTAACTGATCTCGAAACGATTCAAAAAGTGGTTTTGGTAATGGGTTTGTGAAAATGTCAGCCACTTGAAGCTTGGTAGGAACAAATTTTGTATGCAACTTGCCGGAAGACACAAGTTCGCGTACAAAATGATAATCAATGTCAATGTGTTTTGCCCGTCGGTGTGCTACCGGGTTTTGCCTGAGAAAAATGGCACTCAAGTTGTCGCATAACAGCGTTGGTCGTTCTGATGGCAACGCACGTAAGTCATGTAATAAGTGAGTGATCCATATTAGTTCAGCAGCGGTGTTCGCCATCGCTCGATATTCGGACTCACAACTTGACCTGGAAACTGTTGGCTGCTTTTTGGCACTCCAAGACACAAGATTCCCACCTAAGAAGATTGAGTAACCATAAGTGGAACGACAGGTTTCGATGCAACGGGCCAATCCGCATCGGAGTATCCTATAAAAGTGGACTTTGTTGGATACGAGAATTGTAACCCGTAAGTGAGCGTGCCTTTGACATACCTCAGGATCAGCTTTACCAGTTGAAAGTGATTATCTGTGGGAGAGTGAAGAAACTGACTTGCTTGGTTCACAACATAAGAAAGATCTGGTCTGGTAATAGTCAGATATTGAAGTGCACCAACTAGAGACCGGTACTTGGTAGGATCATTAAAAACTGTACCTTTACTGGTGAAAATATCATGTGTGGCAAGAGGAGTCCCTACCGGTTTAGAGTGGAGTAAGTCGGCTTTAGTGAGAATGTCATGGGCATATTTTGTCTGACTTAGAAACAAATCGTCTGTTGCATATGAGACTTCAAGACCGAGGAAATAACTTAGCTTGCCTAAGTCTTTAATCGCAAATTCCGTTTTTAATCAATCCAAAAAACGTTTAATTGAGGGCTCATGATTTCCGGTAAGAATTATATCATCAACGTATACCAATAAGTATAATAGACATGAATCTCGATGAAAAATGAAGAGAGATGTATCTGCTTGGCTACAAGTAAAGCCTTGAAGTATCAAGAAATTACTTAATCGTTGAAACCAAGCACGCGGGGCTTGTTTGAGGCCGTAAAGCGCCTTGTGGAGACGACACACATAATTTGGATTTTGAGTGTCAAGAAAACCCGGTGGTTGCTCCATGTAATGAGTTTCGCTGAGATTACCGTTGAGAAACGCATTTTTAACGTCAAGTTGATGGAGATTCCAACGATTTGTCACCGCAAGAGAAAGCACAAGACTAACAGTTGTAGCTTTTACATGACTAAAAGTATGTGAGAAATCAAAACCGGGAATTTGCGTGAAACCTTGAGCAACGAGTCGTGCTTTATATCGATCAATAGAACCATCTGCATGATATTTTGTGCGAAATACCCACTTTGACCCGACGACATTGGCGTGTGACAGACGAGGAACAAGAGTCCATGTATTATTCTGATGAAGAGCCATTAGTTCTACCGTCATAGCATCACACCAATGTTTGTGTTTGGAAGCTGATTTAAACCCCTTTGGCTCTTGAGTTGTCAATAGCGCATTATGAAGAAGAGTAGGAGCGGTAGCTAGTAAATTAAATATGTGTTTGTTTTTTACAATACCAGCCTTGCCTCTAGTAATCATAGGATGAGAAGGTTCTGTAGACGCTTGCGAGATGAGAGGAGGCGATTGGTTTGTGGATGGGTAAATTTGTGAAGGACAATTAAGAGTGGAAGGAGCAGTAGGTGAGGGCTGGCCAAGTGTGGTAGTGGTTGTAGGGGTTGAAATAGGTGAAGACAAATGGCTGGTGGCAGGTTCGGCAATGGGAGATGTTGGTTGGTGCAGGTTCTAAGGTGGTGGGAATAGTTTGTGGGTTTGCATGGGAATTGGTTTGAGGGACTGTTGTGGTATTGGTTATGCATGTGGGGCAATGAGCAGTGGGTATAGGTGGGGAATGATTTTGATTTTCTAATGGGTGAGTTGGTGTTGTTAATGGTGGTGGAGTAGTGTTTGGTGTGTGAGGTATCTCATCATTATAGGAGCTCAAAAACAACTTTGCCATATCAACAGGTGGGTTATTTCCAGAAAATGGAAAACAATTTTCATCAAATCTTGCGTGACGGGTTATATAGATGCGAGATGTATTTGGATCTAAACATTTGTACCCTTTGTATTGAGTACTATAGCCAATAAAAATGCACTCAATGCTTCGAGGAGCAAGCTTGTGTGACGCATAAGGCCTCAAATAAGGAAAAACGCGACATCCAAATACTTTGAAATTGTTATAAGATGGAACCGAACGAAATAATAGCTCATATGGGGACTTGTTCTCTAATAGCTTTGTTGGGAGACGATTTATGATATGAGTTGCTGAAGAGAAAGCATCTACCCAGAATGTGGCAGGTGCATTTGCACCAAATAACATAGCAAGTCCGGTTTCCGTAAGATGACGGTGTTTGCGTTCAACTCGTCCATTTTGTTCTGGAGTACAGGGACACGACATTTGGTGGTGCGTTCCATTTTCAAGAAAAAAACGCCGGACTTGATTATTTAAAAACTCTGTACCACCATCACTTTGAAACACCTTTAGATTGCATGAAAACTGCGTTTGAGCATACTTGAGAAACGTTTTAAGCACCTCAAAAAATTCAGATTTTGCTTTTAGAGGATAAAACCATGCGAAGCGTGAGTAATCATCAACAAATAATGCATAATATCGATAACCATCATTCGAAGTAATGGGTGCCGGTCCCCATAGATCACAATGTACCAAATCAAGAACACGTAGCGAACGCTTTTCATTTAAATTGAAAGGTAACCGATGTTGCTTTGAAAGTTCACACGAAGAACAAACATGGGGTTTAGGTAAAATGGAGGTAAGATTTAAACATCCAGATTGGTTTAAAACTGAAATAATATCAAATGCAACATGCCCAAGGCGTTTATGCCACAATTCAAAAGATGCCTTAGATGGAGAAGTAACCGAAGCCATGTAAGCATTTGAACCAGGGCTAAGAATATAAAGTCCATCTTTATGTGTTCCTTTTGCTAGAATTTCTTTGGTCACGGAATCCAGAATTGCGAAATAAGACCGAGAAAACAAAAACTCAACTGGGTAATCATTGGTTAACTTACTAACCGAAAGCAAATTTTTCTTGAGATGAGGAACAATTAGAACATCCTTTAAGTGTAAATTTGGACGAACCGACAAAGAACCAATACTGGAGATTGAAAGTACATTACCATTTCCAAAAGAAACCTGGTCATGACCATGATAGGGAATAAATGAGTCAACTTGAGCCGGTGAAGGTGCCATATGACTTGTTGCACCCGAGTCAACGCACCAATCCGAAGTGGAATTATTTTGCTTACTGTTAGCGTGAAATGCTTGTGCTAAGTTTGCTGCCGAATAAGAATATTTTTGAGCATAAGATTGGCAAGATGAACCAGAACTGCGGGGATTAATGTTTCTGACCGATCGTCTCCGACTTCTGGAGTAAGACTGTTGGGGCTGCTGAGGACGAGCAAGGAAGGCAACAGAAGGTGTAGAGCCATTTAAAGAAGAAATAAACAACTCATGGTGTTCGGCCTGCGCTAGCAAATCACTTAATAAGGAACGCGGCCGTGCCGCTTTGTGAGCAGTGGAAAATGATTCGAATGAAGATCCCAAACCGCAAAGGAACCGATGACATTTTTCATCTTCCGGAATCGGCTTTCCAATAGCTTCCAATTGATGACATATGGACTTGAATTTCTTACCATATTCTGAGACGGAGAGTCTCCCTTTCTGTAGTTGACGCAAGGAGTCTTTGAGATTTTGTGACCGCTCCAAAGAATCACGGTTGTAGGCGGACTCGAGGGCCTGCCATATGGCTTGAGAGGTGGAAAGGCCAAGAATTTCGGACATGGCCTCTTCCGTAAGAGAGAATAGAAGAAGCAACAGAACTCTTTGATCGGTCTCAAACGAAGAAGAATAATCCGTGTTAGGAGATTCTTTGTCGTCAATGACGATGGTTTTGGGAGGAGTGACATTAGAACCATTGACAAAATCGAACCAGTTTTGGTACAAAAGCAACTGGGTGACTTGATTACGCCATAACAAATAGTTTGATGACGATAACTTTATGGTAAGCAGATGTAAAAGAGTGTTCATGGGAAGTGTAGTAGTATCAGTTGATGCCATGGTAGAAAAAGAATGGGGTGTATTGATGTAGGATTGAATAGGGAAGGAAAAAAGGATCGGCGATAAGGCGGCCGAACTAGGGTTTGGGTGGGGAAGAAGAGATCGACTACTGGCTTGATACCATATTGAAATAAATTATTTTCACCACACAAATCTCCATAGTATTGATGAGAATATATAATACAAATGTTACAGAGGAAACAACACAATTATAGGAGTTAACAAGGAAAACTATAACTGATTTGACTAAATAATAACAACGTATTATTTAGGTTTAATGTTTCCAATACGCCTCCCTTTTACCTCTATCCATCGTTTCAAATCCGTATGCAAACACTGGCGATTGCTTTTAACTCACACACACTTCACCCACCATTATGATAATAACTTTTTTAAATCTCCTGGTATATTTGTTCTCTTTCATTTAATTGGCCATTACCATTACGTTCAAAAAGCTACATATGTCCCGTTTGATGTCGAAGACCGAAGCACTCCTTCTTCTCTCCGTAGTCTCGATTTCAACTTTAATCGTTCCAGTGCCATAATCGAGCAATCTTGTAACGGTTTATTACTTTGTTATACCGTTCACAGTTATGCTCGTGAATATTATGTTTTCAATCCCACCACCAAGCAACTGGCAATCGTCCCATCCGTCCCGGCCCAAAGCCACCCGTTATATGGCTCTAGCATTCCATAAAACACATTGTGCGCACTACAAACTTGTTTGTATTCGTGCTTTAAAGCCTGTTGAAGACTTGTTTCAGATTCAAGTCTACTCGTCTGATACGATTACATGGAAGATTTGTATCGAGTCTTTCTCTGCGCAGAAACTCGACTTCCGCTACCCGGTTTACTGGAATGGAGCCGTGCATTGGGTTCCGTATTATCAAACTCGCAGTAGTTTCATGTACTTCAAATTTGATATCGAACAGTTGCAAATATTGCCCGTGCAGAAGGGGTTGGGGTCTGATGAAATATTAATGTATTTAGGGGAATCGAGAGGGTGTCTACATTTAATATCACGAACTGATCGCGAAGAAGATATTTTGCGCCTGAATGTGTACGAGATGTTGAGGGATCAATCGGAGTGGGTTGTCAAGTATCGACTACAGCTTGTTGAGCTTCTGGGTGATTTCCCGGAAGTGATCCGTCAATATCAGACTCTGGATGATTTCAGGAACATATATTTTGGAAACAAATGTGTTTTTCGAGTCGTTGACGTGGTTAGAGGTAAAGCAGAAGAAGATACATTCTTGGTGCTGTTAACTCCCAGGAAGTTGTTAAGGTACAACGTTCACGACAAGAGTTGTAAGGAGTTATATAGTAACAAAGACTATTCTTGTGAATTTACATGTGAATTCACAAGTGTTCATCGTTACATCGAAACCTTGTCTTCTTTCTAGAAGACAATTATTTACTTGCGAGTTTATATTTTGGCTTAACAGGAATGTCTGTTAGCTTGTTTTGCGCCTCCGTTTTTGTTAGAAATTGTTATTTGTTTATAAAAAAAAGTGTCATTATTAAGGTTCATACAACAATATGCACTTTTTAGTAACCAATTTGTGGCTGGTTTGTGTTATAGCATTTAAAGATTAACATGCTTGGCAAGTTGATAAGCAGGGGACATCATTCAAGACTTCACTTTATTACATGAATATAACCACTAGACTAACGAATGTTGCACAGTGACATTGGATCGATAAAACTCTTAAAACGAGCTCAGCATACTTGAGCCCGAGTCGAGTTTGAGCCTCAAATAAAAGTCATTTTCTTATCGATTCTAAGCTCGATCGTTGTATGAGAAGGTCGTATAGGCTCGTTAAACCTGAACGACCTAATGTATTGTTGAGTTAAAACTCTTTAGGCCTTTTATGTATTAATCTCACACTACAAAGCTGAGCTCGAGCCGAGCTTTGGCTCGTGTATGGCACGGAACACGAGCTCGAACTCAGTTTGTGGTCGCATAAGGTTTATTCAAAAATAATAAACAAGCCGAGCCCGAGGTAGATCGAGCTTGAAAACGCGACTAATGAAATGAGCTGAGCTCAAGCATAGCCAGGCTCGGCTTGTTTACACCCCCTAGTCCTAATTGCTACTGCAAAGTCAACTTCTCAAGTAATAATGAGCAATGTGAGATGAGGCAGTGTGTTGGTGGATAAAAGTGGCTAGTCGCTCTCAAATGGCTGAAGTTTGATTAAAAAGAAAGTCAATACTGACAAAACCTATATCAAGTTGTTGAATTGATATAAGACTTAAACGTGATAAAGGTTGGTAGTTTAATTAAGATGCCCCGTCACATACTTATAAATAAAATGCAATAGAGAGATCCACTTCAGTGGGTGGATCAAAAAAGGAACTTTGTCACGTGATACCATTACAAATTATGAATTACATTTGTATTTGACCCATTTTGAATGACATCGTATATATTCCGAAAACGTCACTTATAATCAAATTTTGAAGCATTAATACACCCCTATTCAACTAATCACCTATATTTTTAATACGCTGGTTAACTAACCCTCTCCTATAACTCTCGTTTCTTAAGGGTACTACATTTAATTCATTGCAAACAACTTCTAGCAGACCATATTTGACACGTGTGTTTCCTGGATTATATGGTCTTTTTCCGTGTATTTCTGTAAAATGTCACCAAATATGTATCGACTAGCTTTTAGCCCCCGTGGTACGGGGGTTTATTAAGATTTTTGTTTTTAATCATTTTGATATATATCTTTGCTATTTTATTTTTGTACTGACTTTTTAAATTTTCAACGTAGTTTTGTGTTGATTTAGTACGTATATATTAGTTTGCTAAGTATATTATATTTTTAATGTTCATTTGGTTCAATTGAGATGAGTAGGTTTATAGTTGGGTTGGAGTAAGTCCTAGTCGAATAATAAACAGTACCACTAATGATATATATATTTTGTCCAATTAACTTTTAGTATCGCTGAATTTCATTTTATTTTATGTATATTTGTTTATGCTATAAAATTTATTGTTTGCTTAGCGTGTTTGTGTGTTAATAGATTTTAGAATGCAGAAATGAAGTGATGTAAAATTAAATTAGATAACAATACAAATATGAATGAAGAACATTGATAGAATCGACTCTCTTTTCTTCCCATCTTCAACTTCTTCCTTCTTTCTCATCATCAATCGACAAAATAATAATAATTATAATAATAAGATACAATCAATCTCCATATGAGCATACATATGTAGCAACATAAAAGTAAGGTGTGAACTCGTTCTTGACTTTAAACATGGTTCCATCCTTGAATCAAAATTCAAAATTGATCAACTCTAATAGTTAGTGTAAAGAAAGCCTAATTGTAAGAAACGAAAATCAAATCGAATTAAACCAATAAAATTGTAAATGTTAACCTTGGATTTGGCATCAACTGAAGAAGTAAAAGACACATAAATCATTCTAACAACTTTATTATCTCCATTCAGTTGCTCCAGAAAATTGAATGAAACATACGAAAAATCTAAATGAAACCCATCTATAGTTCCGTCTGATTTCAAAAGGGATGTTTTTAGTATCATCCCAAACATGTTTATTTATCATTTAACATTTGAAAAAAAAAGAATTTATGCCAATTCACATCAGTGACGAAGAGAAGCCCAGCATATACTGGTTTTTAGTATCATCCCAAATGGGTTAATCGACCATTATAGCTTAGTAGTGTCGAATTCAGAAAGTATTGCCCTTTCTTCCTCTATTGCCCTTTAAAAACTACATAAACATGGTGAAATCATTACTCTATTCAAGTAATTAATTCAACAATGGATGGAAAGATTAATACCTTTCACATATGAATTTAAGCACCACTAAAACCCATTGACACCTTTGTGTTCCTTAAGTTTTTTAGCAGGTTAGTAATGTCAATTCAATTTTTTGTCCTTGATTGCTCCACTAATATCAATCGCTGCCACCACTTTGCCACCGACTTCAAGAATAAGTTGAGCAGCCCATGAACAAACATTTCCAAATCCCTAATATGCAGTGCAATTAAACTTCATTAGAATTGGTCAGCTGGTCAATTGGTCACCAAGAAATTGATCAACATAATACGATTCTACCTTTATAACAAACCTTTGACCAGCAACATCTTCCATGATCATTAAGAAGGGCTTCTGTAGCAAAGAGCACACCCCTTCCGGTGACAACATCTATACTAAGGGATCCATCAAGATCCTTAATTTAAAACTAAAAAAATTATCATTTTTCTATAATGTATGTAGTTTCTAAATGAATATAAATTTATTGGTTTGAAATTAAATATGCTAATTTTACTTACTCTAGGTTGTTCAGTAAAAACAGCAAGCAAGTATCCATGAAAGATGAAGTATTCATCTAAAATCCATGCCATTGTCTGTTAAAAGTAAAAACTTAAAATATAATTATAGTTAAATGAGTTAAAGATTAAAAATAAAATAAAATTAAAATGAATAATGTGATAAATCAAGCTTGATTTTATCATTTAAACAAAAGGTTCGTAAAGTGGCCATGATTTCGAACAAATTATGGGCCTCACTAAAATTATATTTAATAGTGATTGGTAATTAGGGTGCCCAAAAGCTAATATCATAAAATAGTATGAATTAGGGTGCCCAAAACATAGTATGAATTGGGGATTAGGGCGCCCCAAAACTAATAACATATGTAATTTAATCCAAAATCAAATTGGGTGTTATAATGAAACAAACATAAACTTTGACTATAGGCAAATACAATAGACTAAATTAAGGTTAAATATACTTAATACAAGTTTAACAACAATAGAAAGCACAACTAAGACACAAACATACCAACTAACCTCAAGCATTCGAATCACATTTGGGTGTCTTATCAATTTAATAGTTGATATCTCGCATTTGATCTGCAAGTCTGCAACTCAAACAAAACAAAACAAAACAAAACAAACAAATTATCTTTTTAAGTCAACGTAAACCAAACAATAAACAATCTGATCTAACTCCAATATGATCGCTAAAAATAGTCAAACAAAGAGCAACACCATATTTCTCACCTGTGTGATCGTCATGTGTTTGAACACTTTCTCTTTATCATGAATTTTGATCGCCACATACTCACCCGTCTAAACGTTTATTGCAAACTTAACCTTCGCAAACCTCATCATCCCTCATGCAAATTAAATTATTTATTTTCGGTAACATTTTTATTACTAAGAGAAAATCAAGCCCCAAAAAATTTTTCAATAGAAACTTCTGTAATTATTGTTCAGCATTCCATATTTTTGTTCATGACCAAAATAAGTCTGATACAAAATCTTAGCAAAAAGTGAAACTAAATGTAACCAAAATCTATCGACGTTTACTTTGACAACGATTTTCCACTTCCTTCTATAATATAACCTTTACATATGTACGAAAGCATTAAATATGAATAAAAACTAAAAAAAAGAAAAGAAAAAGAATTGTTTTAGGGGTCTATTGATGGGAGAATGAGAATACTATTTTATGAACAACCTAAACTAATGTATTCCTAAAATCAACTAAAAAACATTACACTGCATCTCCTTGGTTAATTGAGCTTGAGATTATCAAATCACAACTTCAAATACTCAAAATTAACATAAATGTAAATCTAAGCAGAATGAATTAACAAATAACATAATTAACAACTACGATTAAAAACCCTAGTCATGATTGAAACTAACAATTTGCAAAGTCATCCAAATAACACAACTGAAATACAAATAAAGATTACCCAAATTGAATCGATTAAACAATCATAGGTGAGTTAGATTAGGTTAACGGCAACATGTAAATAGAAAATACAATAATCAGAAATCCAATTTATAATAGAATACAAAAATAGAAGTCACCAACCCACCAAGAAGAAACGCAAATAATAAATTGGGGTACTGATGTATATATATACATACACACATATATATATACATACACACACATATATATATATATATATATATATATATATATATATATATATATATATATATATATATATATATTTTGTGTGTGTGTGTGGGGGGGGGGGGTTGAGGTGTTTGCGAGGTCTAGGGGAGTCGAAGGATGGACATATGACGATGATGATGGGAAAGACTGATTTTAGGGTTACACAAATAAAGGGATGGTAAGACGTTAAGACCCGTCTAATGTAAATGGGTTGAAACCGAGCTAAATCAATGAGAGATTACCATTTACAAATCAAACAATCTGGTGGTTTTAGAGGGGGTGGGGAGCGACGTGAGAGCGACACGTAGGATTTTATGGTAGACAATTATATAGATACTAGTTTGATCCTCCCGTGTTACGGGAGTTTATTTAAAGTTTTGTTTTTAATTGTTTTGCTATTTTATGATGATTTATTTTATTTCTAACGTAGTTTTGTTTTAATTTAATACATATATATTAGTTTGTTATTATATTTTTTAACGTTTGGGTTTTATCAGTTGAGATGTTTATGTTTTTTAGATTTTTAACGAACACGGGCATGTTGATTTTTTTAAATGTACAAATATGAATACAAATATTTGTCTAATGAAAAAAAAGGCGTTGATGTAGTTGACGATGGTGGGTGGTATCGGAAGTTAACCGAAGATGGAGATGATAGACCGAAGAACATGTAAAATAGATAAATTAAATTAGGGTTTGATAATGAAAGTGTCAATAAATGAGATCTTATAACCCATTTGAGGACAATTAGAGTTTGGTAAGACACATAACCCATGAATATCATTCTTTGATAATTAAGGGGTTATTTCCCAAATAAATTAGATGTTATAGCCCGTTTAAGGGTTGTCCGAGTTTGGTGAGACCCATGACCGGTGAAAATTATTGTTTGATTATGAAATAGTTTTACAAATAAATGAGATGTTATAACCCATTTAAAGACTACCGGGTTTGGTGAGACTCATACCCGTGAATTCGGGTCAAATGCATGAGAAGCTTTCATTTATAAATCAAGCAATCTGGTGGCTCTAGAGAATGGGGGAACAGCCTGAGAGCGACACTTAAGATTTTATGGTAGGCAATTATATAGATAGTTAGATAGTTAGATTGATAACTTGGAACACATAGTGTTTACCTTTAAGACCCTTTGACAGTGGCTTGAGTTTTAAACTTCCGAGAATGAGTTTGCAAAATAGTTGTGGTTGTAAGAGCATTCACAACCTGTTTTTTTATAATTTGTGATGGGTTTTCGCAAAGTATATGACGTAGTTGTGAGTGACAGAGAGACAAAATGTTATTGTTTTATCAATAAATTTGAGAATATACTATTCACACCACATAGTTTAAGATGCTACACCCCATACTTACAAATAGAATGCAATAAGTTACAAACGAGCTTGGCTTGAACCTTCCCTGAGCTAGAAATAAAAACTCACGAGTCAAGATTTAAAAACATAGGAACTGGAGTTGCTGGAAGTGCAATAGGAACCGAAGACGCTAAGTTAAAAAGTTCAAATCAGGAGGTAATTAAATCAATTATGGAACATAAGGCGGGTAGGTTAAAATGTTTACCCTCATGGGCCGCCAAAAGGGTATTGTATATGAAAGTCTTAGGTTTAAAAATTGTTTCTGATATAAACCGGTATTGCCGCAAATACCGACGTTTCAATTAATAAATCGTTCATCAAATTAACTGGGCTAAAACGTACCGGTCACTTGCCTGAAGTCCGGTTGAAGTTGTATCAAAAGTTTTATCTTTAGTGTAGAAGTTGTATCGGTGATATAACAACCCAAATTCTGCAAGGATCTACCAATCTATCTACATATCCTATTAAAGCAAACCAATATGAACATATTACATCATACTAGCTTGTTCACATAGGATGCAAGTACATAGACTAATTCCATGTCTATAACTTAATTATATATAACAAATAATATACAAAATACAATTTATTAACCACATTAATGATAATTTTATTAATGAAATTAATGATAATTTTGTGAATATGACGAACTTGCCAACTCAGAAAAAAGTTAACCCCGTTAATTATTTTTAACGGGGGATCATAAAACAAAAAACATCGAAAAGATGTGACTGCCGGAGGGAAATAACTGAGCTGAGATTATTAATGGCCAACTCCTTAAAGGTGGGATTATTTTAATCCAATAATCCTATTATTAATTACATTTATCGCTAATAATTAAATTTTAATTCATAATTAATAATTAGTAACAACCTATAATTTTGTGATATTTTCGAAACATATACAATGGGTTTAATTCACTATAAAATACCAGACTAGAACAATTTGCTTCTCGTAGGCTTCCATGGAGGATTCCGATGATCAATCGGGAGCACTAATTGGTTCCAACGATGGCCTTTTAACCGAAGTCCTTATTTGGCTCCCTGCTGCTTCCATCTTCCGTTTCAAATCCGTATCTAAACACTGGCGATTGTTTTTGAGTCACAAACGTTTCACCCACCGGAATGATTATAATAACCTTTTTAAATCTCCTGCTGGTATTTTTGCGCACGCATTTCACCGGCCTTTACCATAGCGTTCCAAAATCTATATATGTCTCGTTTGACATTGAAAAGCGAAGCACTCCACCTTTTGCTAGTCTCAATTTCAACTATAATCGTTCCAATGTCGCGAACATGCATTCTTGTGTCGGTTTATTACTCTGCTCCGCCTTTCACAATTCTGCTAGTGAGTATTATGTTTTCAATCCCACCACCAAGCAACTGGCATTCATCCCATCCGTCCCCAAAACATCCGTTCAGATCTATGGTTACAGCATTTGATCAAACCGATTGTGTGCACTACAAAGTTGTTTGTATTCGTCTTTTACAGCCCAACGAGGACTTGATTCAGGTTGAAGTCTACTCGTCTGATATAAGGACATGGAAGAATTGTATCGAATCTTTCTTTGAGCGGCAACCAAATTTCCACTACCCGGTGTACTTGAATGGAGCCATTCATTGGGCTCCCAGCTGTTTTCAAAATTATAGCACCACTAATTCCCTGTACTTCAAATTAGATTATGAACAGTTGCAAGTGCTTCCCGTACCAGAGGGGTTGGTGCCAGAGAGGTTGGTGTTTGATGAAGTATTAATGTATTTAGGGGAATCAAGAGGTCATTTACATTTAATATCACATACCAAACGCGAAGAAGATATTTTGCGTGTGAATGCGCACGAGATGTTGAGGGACCATTCATGCTGGTTTGTCAAGT
The DNA here is from genome assembly GCF_021521415.1 of Bidens hawaiensis. NCBI lineage: Eukaryota > Viridiplantae > Streptophyta > Magnoliopsida > Asterales > Asteraceae > Bidens > Bidens hawaiensis. Next base: position 430,209 of record NW_027491709.1, read on the forward strand.
ATCAACTACAGCTTGATGTGCTTCTTGGTGATTTCCGAAAATGATCTTCCAAGATAAGCGTTGGGGTGCTTTGGGGGAATTGGAGCATTCATAAGTCCATGATTTTCAAGTTATTGTGGTTAGAGGTAAAAATGAAGATACATTCTTGGTGCCGGAAACTTCGGGGAAAATAATAAGGTACAATATTAACAACAAGAGTTTTAAGGAGTTATATAGTGGCATACGACGATACTCTCAATTCTCAAATGTTCATCGTTACATTGAAACCTTGTCTTCTTTCAAGAAGATATTAAGTTTGTTTATGGTTTCTGTTAAGCTGTTCGAATGTGTTTTAAAATAACAGCTTATCTGGTACTAAATTGATTATCAGACTGAAGTTTCGTGTTTGTTGAAAACTTTATTAATGGAGAAATTGAAATTTATTTACTTGCAAGTTTATATTCTGCCTTAGATAGAAGTATAGAACGTGGCTCCTGTTAGTTTGTGCGCTTCTGTTTGTTACGTACAACATGCTATCTAGTTATTGATTTTTATACAACAATATGCATTTTTAATTAGTAACCAAATTGTGTGGTTTTTTGTTTGATTTGACAAAGGTTGTGGTAGAATAGTGATTTAATATCTTGATGATGATGCTGAAAAAGGTGAGAATAAAGATATAGTAAAAGGACTTGGTAATTAATGCAACTAAAAGTAGAAAATATAGATTTCCACAAATGAGAATGTATAAATTAGACATAACCACAAACTTTGAAAAAAAAAATAGAGAGAGTTAACATATTTGAAAAGATCGTATAGGCCAGCCTGGGGTATACGTTAACTCCATAGGACTATTAACTCTTAGTAAACCGAGCCTGATTTGAGCTAGCTTTGGCTCGCTTTAGTAACTATACCTGAGCTTGAGCCGGGCTTAGGTCCGCTTAAATTTTTTTAAATATAAAAATAATTAAAAATATACATGAATTTATTAATAAACAGTAAACAAGTTGAGCGCGAGCTTTCATAAGTCCGACCCGAGCTTGAGCCTAGTCAAACTCTGGAACAGTTTGACTCGTTTACACCTCAGCCTAGTACTCATTGCTACTCGAAAATCAGCTGCTCAAATAATAAAGAGCAAAATGAGACGAGATAGTGGTGTTGGTAGATAAATGTGGCCGGTGCTCTCACATGTTTGATAAGTTTGGTAAAAAACAAAAGTTAATTCAACAAACTCAAAAGAATGGTTATTATTTGCTATTGTTTCTTGTACATGGACAAAACTAGGGATGAGCTAGGTACCGTACCGGTACTGAAAATACCAATCCCGAAAATCGCAAATTCTTGGTACCAATACCAAAATATTCGGTTCGGTACCGGTACGGTACCGGTATAATACCGGTACAGAAGGTAAAAAAATCAGGAAATACCGAAACCGGTACCGATCCCGAAACTCAAAGCTTTGGTACCGATTCGGTACCGACGGTACCAAATCGGTACTGATTTCAGTACCGGTACCGAATTTGCTCATCCCTAGACAACCTATATCAAGTTGTCGAGCGTGGTCGGATTAAATGGGGTGTTGTAAAGACAACATATGGTAAGTTGTGATAGAAACAAGGCAAACATATGGTAAGTTGCGATCTAGTAACGATTTATATGACGATGTTGATTTGATTTATTTTCAAAATTTAGACCGGTCTATAGCTGGGTTATAGACATCGGATCAGTTTTATCAACAACCACTAGTGTGTTAATAATAATGGTTGTGCGCAGGTTGATTCTTCCATTGTGACACATGCTTGAGGCTAAGAAGGCGTGTTTTATGCCTCTAAGCGGCGTCAACATCACAGTCCATATTCGTCGAGCTTAATACTACTAATTTTAGTACCTTTTGTTTTTGTTAGTTTTGTTTCCTCGTCTATGAAACTTGACTTCTGAATTCTTATCAATAGTTGAAGAAATCAAATGAAAAGTATTCTATTTTTGTTTTGCGCCTTGAATGAAAGTCTTTCATCTCCCATCTCAATTAAGATGGTCCTGGAAAGAATAGGTTCAAAATCACGATCAATTCCTTTTTCATATTTTCTGCTATTCACGGGACGTGAGAAGCATATGATGAGCATCTCTCCGAGACAGTGCCCAGATCGTTACACCTTCCATGCGTGTCGGAACTTACCCAACAAGGAATTTCGCTACCTTAGGGCCGTTATAGTTACATCTTGCTGTTCACCGGAGCTTCAGTCACCGGCTCCTCTATCGTCAGGTCACCAACTTCCTTGACCCTCTAGCACTAGGCATGCGTCAGCCCCATACATGGCTTACGATTTTGCAGAGACCTATGTTTTTGATAAGCAATCGCTTGGGCCTGGCCACTGCGACCCCCTTTGTTAGGAGGCATCCCTTCTCCCGAAATTACAGGACTATTTTGCTGGATTCATTAGAGAGAGTTGTCTCATGCCCCTAGATATTATCTACCTACCCATTTGACACCCAACATGCGTTTGTTATTCCATACCATTGAGATAAAGTGTACTTATATGAAGGAATTTATAATTCAGTACAATCAATAAATAAAAACCCAAAGAAATTTTAGCAAAACCGAATCAAATAAGCAACCGTAAAAACCCGTCACAAAATTGACAGGATTGCATCATCAAGTGATCAAAGAATATTTTGTTGGATATTTTAGTGTTATTGGATTAACTTGTCAATGGAGGAAATAACGTTAAGAGATTAAACGAGTTAGGTGACGCAGGAGTGCAGACTTGTTTAACAAAAATGTTATTTGGGCTTTGTTATTTGGTTTTATACTTGAGCTTAAGTGTAATGTTAAATGGGTTTTTAATTAATTTATTTGGGCTCATGAGGGAATTAGATTTGGATTAATATATTAATCAATATTTTCATTCCTGGATAACAAGATTATATTAATCGACACACATAGAACAGAGAGATGACGGTTACTTCTTCTCTTGTTCTTCATCGCATTCACATAATCATCAAAATCCAATTCCAACTACAGAAAATCTCTGTCTTATCCGATAAATCATTGTGTGTAACCCGCAAATAGGTTTATCTCATTGCGTGTAACCCGCAAATAGGTTTATCTGAAAGTGATTCATGATTCAGAGATTAATCCAGGCAATATTTGTTCAAGAAAGTAATATTGAAATCATGATTACAGGTTTGCATCATTGATAGAATTCATTCCCCAGGTACGCAATATATACAACAAAGATAAACCTAATAGGGTTTGATTGGGTTATATTGTTAGACTATTTTTTGTGTGAAATTAATTTTATCAAAAACTAGACAACAATCAGGTTATCAAATGAGATGTAGTCCAATCTCATGTGTTTAATTCTAATATATGTGATAAAGAAAAGTGTTCTTTATAAGTCTCCGTAATGTTTTGAGCGGTATGTGTTGGTGGTTGACTTTCTAGAACACAATTCAATTTTTAAATTAATTTCGTTTGATGATTGTGGAATCAGTTTTCTTAAAATTGCATTATTTTGTTTCGGTGATCATGAATACATATAAAAATTTTGTGATAACAAAATGTGCACTTATGTTAATTGAAAACATGAATAGATTGATTGAAAATAATTCAATTCATGTGCACCAACACATATTAACTAACGTCTTGGTTTAAGTGCAATTCTATTTCATGAATTACTTTTTAAACAGTAATCCTGATACAAAATTTTGAATACGGTGATAAGTTTTCCCCATATTATCGGTTTACTGTTTAAATATTCTCATTGCAATTCTTTGGAAGAAAAGAACTATTTTGGTAAATTGCTTTGGTATTAAAAATAGTCATGGAATTATATTCTGTTTTGTATTTGATTTTGGATGTGAGGGGTTTTGATTACAAAGAAGGATGTTCCAAATTATAAAACCGACATAATCATTATCTTTTTGAGTAAACAAAATATATTTTCATGCAAGATTTGTATTGTTATTGAACGTCAACCACAAAGTTAAGTTTTAATATAAACTTTGACTACTACTTTTTGGATATTTTCACTGATTGAAAAATGAAATAAAACTTTATAATTTAAATGAAATATAAAATTGTTAAAGCATTTGACCCCATGGTACATACATAGGGTTAATAGGCCACGGCCCGGGTAATAATTAACTCATTAGAAGTATATAAGTTGGAAAACCCTTTGAGACGTGAAATAAATTAAACTCGATATTTGGGTTTGTTATTGGACTCGAAAAGTCTAATGGTTTTAAAATAATTCGGTGACGAATTATTTGTGGGTTTATTTCTTATTCCTAATATGTACAGGATGACATGCTTCCATGGTGGGTAGACTCGGGTGATACGAGTCATATATACAAGGATCTGAAATGATTTGAACTTTGAAGGATTTGAACCGGTTGAAGACTTTTATTTACTTGTGGAAAACATATGTTTTGGATTATGTGTTGTATGTTTCAGGGATTAAAAAGAACCTCTTGTCTGGGTTGTTTTAAATAATTTGTGGTTTTAAGCAGGTTATTGGGTCATATCAATTTATTTTACCTCGACGTGAAATCTTTTGGATTTGGATATTTGTGTAATTAAATGTTTAAAGTTAATATAAATGTCCCGTTTGCTATTGAATATGTTTGTATGTCATTATCATTTTAAACATGCTAGATTTTTTTTTATATTGTGACATGCTAGGTTATGTCATAACTTATTTAAGAATGAAATATATGTCTAAGATGAGTTTAATATCGGTTTTTGATATTCATAAAAATAAATTTCATACATGTGAATTAACTCATTGATTTAGACTTATGTGATTTTCATAGCATGTCTTCATTGGGTAATAAGAAATTACTGTCTTCTAATTTTGAAATAAAGGATATTGGGGAGGCATATGTGATCCTTGGTTTAAGGATTAAAAGGAGCAACAATGGTAGAACCATGATACAGTCTCATTATATTGAGAAAGTGTTGAAAAATTTTATCGTTTTAATTGTTCTCATGTAAGTACTACCTATAGACCCAAGTGTCATGCTTATGTATGCTATGATTAGCACAAGGACTGATATAGTTTATGTTATGGGTAAGTTGAGCATATAAGCTAGTAATTAATAGTGCTCAACATTGACAAGCAATGAACAACTTAAGTACCTGAAAGAAACCATGCATTATGATTTGTGTTATTCAGGTTTCCTTCAGTTTTAGAATGAGTATTCTGATACAAGTTATATAAATAAGTGGATGCGTATTCTCTCTTAAGGGGAGGTTTCATTTATTAGGTAATTAAGGAATGAATTTGCATCACTTGATAATGGAATGCGAGTTTCTAGCATTTGCAACAACTGATAAAAGTGGTTGAATGGATTTATGAAATTTCATTTCATTGTGGTCGAACCGATATCACCAAAATCTATTAGGTGAGATAGTGATGACTATGTCAAATGTATAATGGAAAGTCTAGACGGTTATATATTATACTATGCAATGTGTGATATCAGTTCAGTTTGTAATGTATGAGTATAATTTGGCTGATGATCTAACTAAAGAGTTAGGAAGAGATCTCACGAACATATTAGTCATGGGGATGGGTTTAAAGTCCATACTTTAATATCCTATGTCAAGACACCCAATTCCCATCTAATACAACGTTAGATGCTGAATTCAATGCGGAAAGCTTGTCATATAGATATTGGAAAACAATATCATAAACATCCCAAGGTTTGTGTTTGGACCACGAGATAAAGTAGGTTGAAGTATAGCTTCTTAATAGTTCATTGATAAATTGCATTGCAGGTGCGAGAATAATGAACTACCTATAAGAATATGAAGTTTAGCTGCTTCAAGAAGCTTTGGACTTGAGCTTTGATATATTCTTTGAAGGATTAGGACACAGGCTAGTAAAATATTGTGTCGAGTGAAATTTGGATTTATAAACGTATGTGTATTTTTCCTTGAAGTATTCAAAATGGATAGCAAGGGTTCAATCCATAGGACACCCCGATATTCGAATAGTTTGATCGTATAATTTACAAAGATGAAAATTCAATCCGTAGGACATTTTCATTTATGCATACGTTTGCGTTTCTGTGATGATGGTTTAGCTAATCATGGATATCACTAAAATAGGGGAGGATTGTTGGATATTTTAGTGTTATTGGATTAACTTATCAATGGAGGAAATAACGTTAAGAGATTAAACGAGTTAAGTGACGCGGGAGTGCGGGCTTGTTTAACAAAAATGTTATTTGGGCTTTGTTATTTGGTTTTATACTTGGGCTTAAGTGTAATGTTAAATGAGCTTTTAATTAATTTATTTGGGCTCATGAGGGAATTAGATTTGGATTAATATATTAATCAATATTTTCATTCCCTGGATAACAAGATTATATCAATCGACACACATAGAACAGAGAGACGACGGTTACTTCTTCTCTTGTTCTTCATCGCATTCACATAATCATCAAAATCCAATTCCAACTACAGAAAATCTCTGTCTTATCCGATAAATCATTGCGTGTAACCCGCAATAGGATTATCTGAAAGTGATTCACGATTCAAAGATTAATCCAGGCAATATTTGTTCAAGAAGGTAATATTGAAATCATGATTACAGGTTTGCATCATTGATCGAATTCATCCCCCAAGTACGCAATATATACAACAAATTTTTTGTTGGTGTTTACTTTTGTGGATTAAGTACTAACTGTCAAGAAGATTCATGAAACAAACTGAAATCGTGTAACGTGGACGCATTTGACAAGTGCGAAATGTCGTATGGGGTGCGGTGCATAAGGCTCGATGCAAAAATTGTAATGCTTTTCTCAAACAAGAATCGAACTCAACTTTGAAGAGTCACTTAAAAAAGCATTGCATGTAAAACTTGGAGCAACACCAACTTGAAGGACCCGAATGGTTAATACGAAAAGTATAAGGGTGGTACGGAAGGTCTCAAGGGGCGGTTTGGTGGAGATCCAAAGTTCAGGGACCAAGTTGAATAACTTGGTGTCATAATTATCTTTTACTTATTATTAAATAAATTAGAGGTCTAGTTTAATTGTGGTTCCTAGTTTGAGTAGTATTAGAATTGTGGGTATTATATAAACCCATCAAAGGTTTTATTTGTGTAGAGTAGAGAAGAGTAGAGAGAGTCGAAAATATTTTGTTCTTGTTTCTTATGAATGAAAAGAGTCGCATAAACGTTTTATGCAACTGGAAGCACACAACACCGAAGGTTTGATTGGACGATCGACTCTTTCGGTTTATTAATAACAGAACAAAAACGAATTACAATAATAATAAACTAAGCATAATGGGCTTATATACTACTTCAGTAAACTAGTCCTACTAAAACTCAAATAAGAAAACATAATTATCTAAACATTAAAAGATAATTATAAACGAACTTAGCCTCCAAGTAATTCGAACTAAACCTTGGACTTTATTAATCTCCTCCAACCACCCCTTTAGAGATTAGTGAACCACCCTTGTTTATTTCCGTACTAACCGTTTTGGCCCGTTAAGGTGGTATTGTCATAATCTTCACACTCCCTCTCAATACCAACCTTCTTCATTTCCATACTCGAACAAAACTTCAACATTTTGACTTTAGACAAACTCTTAGTCAACACATCGGCGACTTGTTCTTTTGTATCCACGTATGTTAAAACAATTTCGCCGTTTAACACCTTCTCACGTATATAGTGATAATGCACTTTTATGTGCTTGGTACTCGCATGAAACATCGGATTCTCGGCCAATTGGATTGCGTACTTATTATCACAAAACATCTTTACTTTGTAATCAACTTTCTGCCCAAGTTCACCAAGTAGTCGAACCAACCAAACTAATTCTTGAGCTGCCATTGCCGAGGCTCTATACTCCGCCTCGGTAGTCGACAACGACACCGTTGGTTGTCGCTTACTACACCAAGACACCATGCTTTTACCGATAAAAAACACAAACCCGGTTGTCGACCTTCTAGTGTTCGGATCTCCCGCATAATCCACATCACAAAACCCGTTTAACTCGGTACTCGACTCCCTCTTAAACTCAACTCCTAGCCCGATTGAATTCTTCACATACATTAGAACTCGATGAGTCGCATACAGGTGTGGACGACGAGGTTGTTGCATGAACCGACTTAAGACGCCTACCGCGAACGCGATGTCCGATCTTGTTAAAGTTAGGTAGATTAAACTACCTACAATTTGTCGGTATTCGATCGGATTTTTCAACTCCTTTCCTTCGTCTTGATACAACCGAAAATTTTCATCCATAGGTGTTGTTGCTAATTTTGTGTTTAGCATTCCAAATCCAAACCTTTGTAACAACTCACATGTATACTTTCTTTTATGTAGTACCAGGCCCGTTTTGGAATATTCAATCTCCAAACCCAAAAAATGACTTAATTTCCCTAGATCTTTGATCTTGAACAGTGTGGACAGATTACTTCTAAGCTGGTCCGTTTCTTCCTTCCAATTACCTGATATTATGAGGTCATCTACATAGACCAGAACCACCGCTACATTTGACCCGCTTTGCTTAACAAACAAACTAGCATCCGCAACCGTACTTCTATAACCACAATGCTCAAGAAACTCCCCAAATTTACCGTACCATGCCCGCGGAGATTGCTTGAGCCCATATAACACCTTTTTTAATTTACACACATAACCTAACTGTACTTTTTCTTCGAACCCGATAGGCTGTTCCATATAAATTGTGTGACTTAAATCTCCATATAAGAACGCGTTATTTACGTCCATTTGTTCTAGACCCACCCGAGACTTGTCGCGAGCGCTAGCAGGACCCGAAGCGTGGTTAGTTTAGCAACGGGGCTAAATGTCTCGTCATAATCAAGCCCGTATTCTTGGGAAAAACCCGTGCTACTAGACGAGCTTTGTACCGATCAATTCTTCCATCCGCCTTCTTCTTAAGCTTGTAGACCCACTTGCATGTAACCGGTTTTACTCCATCTGGTTTTGGAACCAACTCCCAAGTTTCATTATCCTTAAGAGCCTCAATCTCAGATTTCATCGCGTCTATCCACTCCGGTTTCTTAATAGCTTCAGAGTAATCTTTTGGTTCAATTATTTCCTCTTCAATGGTTACTACATTTGCGTACCTTGTATTTGGTCTACGGTCTCGGGTTGATCGCCTTCGTGGTTGTTCTTCGGTCACTTACCTTCTCGGTTCTTCTGTCGGACTTTCAAGTTCTGAATGATCACTCGTTGAATGATCACTAGTTGCTGATTCGTCTTCATCAAACAACTTCAGTTTGATCCTAGATGTTTCGAGATCCTCTTTCAATTGTTCGGAATCTGGTAGTGGTTGTTTGCTCGGTGACCACCACGAGGAATTCTCGTCAAAGACGACATTTCGGGATACATAACATCGTCCGGTATTAGGATCGCAACACTTCCATCCTTTCCTTTCCCGGTCATATCCAACAAATATACACCGAACCGCCTTTTTCTCTAACTTGTGTCGCAAGTGACTCAGTATGAATACATAATAGACACATCCAAATACTTTGAAATAACTCACGTTCGGCTTGATATTCATTAGGAGCTTGTATGGTGTTACTTGATCGAGGCCTTGTTGGGGTAACCGATTGATGACGTATGCTACGGTTAGTACGGAAATAAACGAGGGTGGTTCGGTAATCTCTAAAGGGGTGGTTGGAGGAGATTAATAAAGTCCAAGGTTTAGTTTGAATTGAGGCTAAGTTCGTTTATAATTATCTTTTAATGTTTAGATAATTATGTTTTCTTATTTGAGTTTTAGTAGGACAAGTTTACTGAAGTAGTATATAAGCCCATTATGCTTAGTTTATTATTATTGTAATTCGTTTTTGTTTAGTTATTAATAAAACGAAAGAGTCGATCGTCCGATCAAACCTTCTGTGTTGTGTGCTTCCAGTTTCACAATTGGTATCAGAGCCTATCGATCCAGGCTCGCGTTTTCAATCTACGGTAAGTTTTGATTGCGGTGGTAGTTCCAATCAAAGATATAAGAAGCCAAGAAACCGATCAAAGGCAAGAAACGGTTCAAAATTTTCACAAGGAGAGTTGCTGGAGTCATAGCGAGTTGCTGGAGTCATAGCTGTTGAATCTAGACGTGGTCGTCTGTTTCCAATCAAATTAAAGCAAACAAAGTATAGTTCTTGTTTTTTGTCTTTTCTGAATTTGAAACCTCGAGAAAGAAGATGCAATAGTTAATTTCTTTGGTTTTTGTCTTCTGTGAAGAATATTACAATTGGTGTGAATTGTTTTTTTTGCGTGAGATATATCACAGCCACCATAAGAATATATTATTTTGGTGTTGGTTTGACTTTTTCACACATCAACCAATATCAAACCAAGTTCCGTCGTGGCGTCTTTCTTAAGCAGCAAGGTGTTCAATTGTAGTGAGTTTCTAGTCGCAACATAAAAGTTATATCGAAACCGAAACCATGGCAGAATTCCAGGTTGTTGGAGGAATCAAGAAACTGAACCAAAGAAACTACAAACAATTTTCGACGTGCATCAAGTCGTATCTTCAAGGTCAAGATCTTTGGCAAGTGACGAATGGTACCGAGACGAGACAACCTGCAAACGATATTAATGGTAGTATTGGGAAGTGGCATGTGAAAGCGGGCCGAGCGATGTTTATCATCAAGACAACGGTTGATGATGATGTTCTTGATCACATTCAAGATCTTGAATACCCAAAGCAAGTGGGGGATACGCTAGAGACCTTATTCACGAAAAATAACGATGCTCGATTGCAACTAGTCGAAGGTGAGTTGATGACTATTTCCCAAGGCGATCTTCTAAATTCACAATATTTTTGCAAGGTCAAGAATTTGTGTCGGGAGATTGGAGAACTCGATCCACAGTCTCGGGTTAGCGATGCTCGTATGAAGCGAATACTTAACCACGGTTTAAGGCTGGAGTATCGTAGCTTCGTTACCGCTATTCAAGGGTGGGCGACCCAACCGAGTATAACCGAGTTCGAGAATATTCTTGCTGTACAAGAAGCATTAGCAAAACAGTTAGCCGGGGTGTCGATTAAAACCGACAATGAAGCCTTGTATGTCGAAGGAAAGGAGAAGCATCGGTTCAGTAAAAATCATAACCGTTATGGCGAGAAAGGTAAGAGTAAATATCGGGAGAACGAGAAACATGACAGACCCAAGAAGAGAGAATGGAACCGAAAGGGTCGAGATGACAACTCTGAAGAAGATTCATCGGACAAAGAGAACCGAGACAAGGAATCAAGGTACCAACCAAAACAGCTTCCGTTTAGGTGCCATAACTGTGGACAAAAAGGGCATATGGCAAGGTATTGTCGAGAGCCTAGAGAGGAAGATAATGTAGCTGTTGTTAAAGAAGAAGAACCGTGGGATGTGGAGGCTAATATGGCCTAGGTTCAAAGAAAATACGCAGCTGACACCGAATTCAAACCGAATCTGGTAGATGAATGGTTTGAAGTAGGCTCCTGTTGGTGGGCAGATTAGGAAGTAGTGCCAGAGTCGAATCAGTTGAAGGTAACCTTGGAATCATCTATTGTTATGTTGAATTTAGATGATGAGGAAATCATGGTTGAAGAAGAAAATACGGTTGATCAAGATGTAACCATGACGGTAACCGAACAAGACGAGAAAGAAACCGTGTTGGATGAAGTGCACGAGGAGGTAGTTCTGTCTCATGTCACGGGTTGTCATGGTGGAATAGAAAACGCTGAGGATCAACAAACCAACAAAGTTGACGTTGGAGTTTGCATGAGGTTCATGCAAAGTTCGGGTGATTCGAATGAACGAACGGATAGAGGACTTGAGTTCGAGAGGGAGCATGCATCGAGTGGGGATGGAAGAATTGCTTTAAGTACCATTAGAGTTGGTCATGAAATTGAGAAAGCAAAAGTTATTTCCCATCTGAATTCGGGTGATGCAGTTCTAAATAGTGGTAATCTCAAAACTATCTCATTTGTAAACAGGAAAAAGAAACCCGAGGGTAGTGTTATAAAGTCGAATCCAAGAATCAAGCTCAAGGAAGTGCGAGCGTTACAAGGTGTGAAGGATCTTGGAGGAACAATGGAATTTGGTATTGAGAGGGAGTGTAAAACTTGGAGCAACACCAACTTGAAGGACCCGAATGGTTAATACGAAAAGTATAAGGGTGGTACGGAAGATCTCAAGGGGCGGTTTGGTGGAGATCCAAAGTTCAGGGACCAAGTTGAATAACTTGGTGTCATAATTATCTTTTACTTATTATTAAATAAATTAGAGGTCTAGTTTAATTGTGATTCATAGTTTGAGTAGTATTAGAATTGTGGGTGTTATATAAACCCATCAAAGGTTTTATTTGTGTAGAGTAGAGAAGAGTAGAGAGAGTCGAAAGTATTTTGTTCTTGTTTCTTATGAATGAAAAGAGTCGCATAAACGTTTTATGCAAAATCGTGTTTGGTGTTCTTGATTCACTTGTCTAAGGTTTAACATTGCAAGGCTTTGAAAAGAATCCGGCTAATGACCAAACACAAATTGCAACCTGGGGAGCAGAGCCTACTGTGAGGCAAGGTCAAGGTCAGGTGGTCGACCGACCACCGGCCGACACTCCGATAGGCCCACATTTTTTTTAATTATTTATTTTTTTGAAAAATAATATATGTATTTTTAAAGTTTAAATCCAACTACTCAATTAATTAAAAGCCCAATTTTTTTCCGACTTCGGCCAAAAAAATTTTCATTATTCTCGAAGATAGCCCGGCTGGGGAGCCCAAGTCCCACCCAAGAATATTGGGCTGGTCCGGAACTTCAGATTTTGCCTTGGATTTTTCCGGTTAAACCGTATGTGACTGGATCCGATTCTTTGGGCTGGAACTTCAGGGTCGGTTACCCAATGCATGGCTGGCTCCATTCACTGGCTACAAAAGCAGATTCAAGAATGACAGACCATGGAGGATTCCGGTTATCAGTCTGGAGCAGCAATAATCGGTTCAAACGAAGACCTTATATCCGAAATCCTTATCCGCCTCCCTGTTACCTCCATCTTCCGTTTTAAATCCGTATGTAAACACTGGCGATTGCTTTTGAGTCACAAACACTTCACCCACCGTTATGATAATATTAACCTTTCTAAATCTTCTCCTGGTATTTTTGCTCACCGCCGTATAATCCACCGGTTTAGTAACGTTTCAAAATCTTTTTGTAAGTTTGGTGGAAATATATATGTTCCCTTTGATGAAGACCGAAGCCCTCCTCCTTTTCGCAATCTCGATTTCTACTTTAGTCGTTCCAATGTCTCCATCGAGCAATCTTGTAACGGTTTATTACTTTGTTCTGTTGTTTACAACGGTGCTACTGAATATTATGTATTCAATCCCACCACCAAGCAACTCGCATTCATCCCATCGGTCCCCGGATGTGAGAAAGTTCCTAAAACCATCAGGTCTATGGCTCTGGCATATCATCAAACAGATTGTGTACACTATAAAGTTGTTTGTATTCGTGATTTAGAGCCCGATAGATACTTGCTTCAGATTCAAGTCTACTCGTCCAGAACAAGGAAAATGAATATTTGTGTCGAATCTTACTTTGAGCCGCTTCCCAGTAATATCCATGATCCGGTGTACTGGAATGGAGCCGTTTATTGGGCTCCCTATTTTGAATGGAGCATTAATTTCTTGTACTTCAAATTGTTGGAATTAATCTTGATGTTACGGGTCTTGTAGGGGTCAAGTCGGGTCACGGGTCAACTCATGGAGTGTGTCGAAGGATATGGAGCAGAAAAGGTCTAGAATTGACCAAGTTTGTAGGAGAAAAGGTTGGGAAAGTGGAAGTTAAAGTTGTTCTAAAATCAAGGGAAAGTGGTTTATTTTTTTATGCATGTGTTTGTTTTGTTTTCTTTTAAATAGCATGTAGCAGCAATATTGTTAAGTACCCTTTTCATCCGAATAAACAGAAGTCTGCATATTATCTTTCTTGCAATTCACTTTTACATATATACGTAAGTTTGTGTTATGTGTGTTGAGTGAGGGACCTGATCCAACATTTGGTATCAGAGCCTAGGGCTCAGGAAGAAGGAGACGGTCGGTTTGAAAGTCAGTTTCGAGAAAGGGAGTATAGCTCTTGATTGCGGGGCAAACGCAGCAGTGGAAACCAAGAAAGATGAAGGTGAAGAAGGTTCGGAACAGCAGGTGTTGTTTCGGGGTGTTTAACAGCAGAAGACGAAAGCGTTGAGGTGTTTCGGTTAAGCCGTTGTCATGGTAGACGTACCAGTTGAGACAACGGGATGACCGGTGATAAACACTTGTGTTTCTGGGCTGTTAGTAGTGATGAAAGGAAGAGGCGATTTAATCGCTAGAAAGAAAGGGCTGATTAAAATCAGCAATAAGACCGTCATCGGAAAGGAGATTTCAGAAAAGATCGACGTTGGAGAAGCACCAGCAAGAAGAGAAGACCGTGCCGCGCCGTGCAGACCGAACTGGCGTGAGAGAGACCGTTGCCGGAGAAGAAGAACCAAAGTCGTAACAGACTGAACGGCCAAGACCAAAGCAGTTCTTCTTTCCGGAATGAAAGACCGAGACCGTATTTTTGCTGGAAAAGAAAGATTGTAGACCGAAACTGTGAACAAAAGACCGAGAACGAGAACGAAGGGGTTCACAGCAGACCGAAAGAAAGAAAGAAAGAATGAGAAAGTAACGGCGGTGCAAGAAAGAAGAAAGAAAGAGCCATCACAAGAAAGAAGAAAGAAAGAACGGGAATCGATCAGAAAGAAGAAAGATAACCGATAACCAAAAGAAAGAAAGAAAGAAAGAAGCGGACTTTCTTGGTTCGTAAAGAAAGAGAAAGACCGAACCGTATGGTTCGAATAGCAAGTTAGAAAAAGAGAAATCAGACCCGTGGGGTTCGTTCAGCAAGTGCTTAGAGTCGGATTATTAACCGATAGCAAGCATGAATAGCAAGATGTAAGAAAACAATAAGTGAGCAAGATGATTCGATGTAAGCGAGCAAGAAAGGTTCGAATCAAGAAAGACAGTGGCAAGTTTATCGAGAAAACCGATTCCGGTTTTAGCATGGAAAGCAAGAACGAATGTGACCAAGAAACGAGTATGTTGCAAGAACCGACATCAAGATTAAGGGGGTGAATGTTGGAATTAATCTTGATGTTACGGGTCTTGTACGGGTCAAGTCGGGTCACGGGTCAACCCATGGAGTGTGTCGAAGGATATGGAGCAAAAAAGGTCTAGAATTGACCAAGTTTGTAGGAGAAAAGGCTGGGAAAGTGGAAGTTAAAGTTGTTCTAAAATCAAGGGAGCGTGGTTTATTTTTTTATGCATGTGTTTGTTTTGTTTTCTTTTAAATAGCATGTTCATCGAATAAACAGAAGTCTGCATATTATCTTACTTGCAATTCACTTTTACATATATACGTAAGTTTGTGTTGTGTGTGTTGAGTGAGGGACCTGATCCAACACAAATTGGATGCTAAACAGTTGCAAATGTTGCCTGTGCCGGAGCCGCAGTTTGATAGAAAGTTATTATATTTTGGGGAATCGAGAGGTCATCTACATGTAATATATAAGAACAAATACCAAGATTACACATTTCTCGTTAATGTGTACGAGATGTTGACGGATCATTCGGGGTGGTTTGTCAAGTATCGAGTAGAACTTGATGCGCTTCTGGGTAACCCAGAGGTGATCTTAAAATATGGGCGTTAGAATGTGTGATACCTTCATAAATTTCAAGTTGTTGATGTGGTTAGAGAAAAAGAAGAAGAACATACATTCTTGGTGGTGTTAGATCCTTTGAAGATGGTAAGGTACAATGTTCACGACAAGAGTTTTAAGGAGTTATATCATTACAAAGAGTATTCCGGTGAATTTGCAAGTGTTTATCGTTACATCGAAACCTTGTCTTCTTTCTAGAAGAAAATCAGGCTTGTTTATGTTTTCTATTAAGGTGTTTAAATGTGTTTCAAAATATTAGCTTATATCTGGTACTAAGTTGATGATCAAACTGGAAGCTTTAGTAAGGTTTTATTAAGTTAATCCAGATATCACATGAATTATTAAGTTTTGTTATAAAGTAGTTAATAGGAAACCATAGCAACCATTCATGTTCCGCCACCACGCCATCATTTATAAACCATTACTCCATAATCGTCCATACAAATTTCGTATGTGCTCCTGTAAACGTATGAATGCTGTTGCCACCAGGGACGGAACCACAGGAGGGTCCGGGGGGTCCGTTGACTCTCCGGTGGCCGTAATTTATGTTAACATGCATATCGGACGAGGAACTTTTAGCTTAGTTATAGCCTTTAAAATGTTTCTTGTAGACCTATTAAAGTGAAGGAAAAATGGTGAAAATAACATTTTGTTATGAATTTCCGGTGGCTGGCAGGAGGGTGTATTTGCAGTAGAAGAGAAGGAAGAAGATAGGAGACTAATGGTTTCTTGGTTAATAAAATATATAAAAGTATTTTATTATTATAGATAGAAAGGTGACTTGTCCACTCATTCAAAATAACTTATTTTCTTTCTTTTTTTACTATTTATTATTATTTAATAAAAAACAATACTGATTGAGTTTTTCTCATTTAGTGTTTGATGGTTTATTCAGTTATATTGAATATTTTTATTACTTTGTCATTTAGTTGTTTTAGGACTTTTTTTTACTTTATATGGTTTTCGTTATTTTTAATCATATTTTCAATAAATATATACTAAATAATTTTATCTTTTGATAATGTAGAGATCTATTTAAGAAAAATAATTAGATTAAAGAAAACCCTAATCAAACACAAGGGTCATAAATCTGTTAAATAACAATAACACTAACAATTGAAAAGTTCCAAGTACAATCAATCAATCAATCAATCATGCCCAGTAAAATCCCACCGAAAGCAAAGCTATAAGTAGGGTCTGGGGAGGGTGGGATGTAGGCACACCGTACCTCTATCCAAAGGAATAAAGAGGTGGCTTCCAGAGAGACCCTCGGCTCTAAGTACATATGTATGAAGCAAAATAAAGGAAATCAAAGTTTAACAGTTATATAAAAACTACTACTAATTATAATAATATTAATATTAATAATAAGATCACAGTTTAACAGCTATATAAAAGCTAATAATAATTATAATAATAATAATAATATATGTAAGGGAAATACCATTATGGTATGTGACCTAAATAAGTTAAGTCTAAGCCCTAAGGTATTCAATTCTCTCTAAAAATCCTTAACTTTAATTCTACTTCTCCACGAATTCCTATCCTCAACCATGTCCTCGGAGAGGTTTAGGTCTATCAAATCATGCCTAATCCTCTCATCCCAAGTCAATTTCGGTCGTCCTCTACCCCTCCAAGTACAAGTACAAGTGAGCTTATTGAACATTTCCAGTGAACGTAAAAAAATTATATCATTACCCTCCGGTTAAAAAGTTCTAGTTCCGTCACTGATTGTTACTGTCTATCCGTTGGATACTAATTCTTAGAAACTAATCTAGAACTGGATTTAGAAGTTCATGGACATATGACTGTTACTTGAGTCGAATTATGTGAGTATGAGGGTGGTGGTGGTGGTTACATCAGTAGAACAGTGGTTGGTGGCAGTGGTGGTGTTGATGTTGGCGGTGGCGAATGGTAGGTTGTGGCGACGACAAAGGGTGTGGGTGTCGCTCGCCTATTTCGACCATTCAGGTTCGCAAGTATTATCAAGTGGCCCATTTTGACTTGGTGTGTTATTTGAACTAACCCAAATTGACCCGGTGTTTATTTTGAATCAACCCATTGTGTAATATGAGTATACCTAAATTATCCTATTAGCATTGAACACCAACAGTGACCGATTCAAATTTCTCGTCAGTAGTTACAAAAATGGGTCAGATCATAACGGGCCAGGTCAAATAGTTACATTAATTTGTACCAAAAATTCAGTCTAGGAGTCTTAATGGTTCAAAAGTTAGGTGTATGTTTGGTTTTAAAGTGATGGTGTATGTTTGTTTTGTTTGGTATATATTTGTAGGTCTGCTGTCTACATCTTATCCTACTCAGACCCTACTATAGCTTTGTTATTGGTGGGATATACTGAGTACGATGATGATGACATTTGTAGGTCTGCAAATGTTGAATTGATGTCATGTGACGCCATTATAATTATGTATTACTAGGTTTTATCCCCGTATTACGGGGTTGTTTTACATTATTCGCTTCTAATATTTATAAATGTTCTTTGGATTTTTTATTATATTTATTGTAAGAAAGTTAATAATATACGTAGGGTTTGATGATGAAAGAGTTTCACAAATAAATAAGATATAATAACCTGCTTTAAAAGCTATATGGGTTGGTGAGACCCATGACCGGCTAAATTTTTTACTATAAAAGTGTTTCTTAATTAGAGGGATAATGTTATAAAATTGTAACAAGTTTCAAAAGTGTTTCAATTGGGATACTCATGCAAATTTCCTCCGAATTGGGTCACTAAATATTCAAATCGAGTCTCAACAATTTTTTTGTGCGTTAAGAAAGTCATGGAGGATAAAATGTGGGCTGTCGGAATTTGCAATATGTGTACTTAAAATTAAAAATTGAAAAAACAAGTTAATTATATTAAAATTTAAAAATAAATAGTAAAAGTCATGTTGCCACTCAACATTAACATAAAAAAAAGATTTCCTACGTTTAACAAAAGAAAAATGCTAAAGGGTAAAGTTAAAATAACAAAGAAGACAATAATGAGAAGTGTGAGAAGAATTTGTGACAACACAAAAAGCCCCTTACAAATAAATTCAGAAAAAATAATAAAAAAATCATAACTCAAAATATAAATAAAAAACGAAAAAATTGAAAAACTAAAATATTTCCACCATCATTCCCGTTAAAAAAATGACGAAAATACACAATGCGAAAATCAAAGACACAATGACGAAAATGAATAAAAGACATAATTATAACTAAAAAAACAAAATAAATCACAAAATATAACACAATGCCGAACAAAATACAGCATAATGTTTAGTAATGTAACACAATATAAAGAAAAAAAGACACAATGTCAAAGAAAAAATACACAATCAATGATGAAAATAAAAAAAAACACAATAATAACCAAAAAGACACAAAGACTTTTTCATTTACCATTGTTTTTTGTTTTTGTTTTTTGTTTTTTGATTTTTGTTTTTATGAGAACGAGAAGACAGTAGAAACATTTTTGTGGTTTTACCTTTTTTGTTTTTTTATTAAATTTTGAGTTATGTTTTTTTTTTTAATTTTTTTAGAGGTTTCTTGTGTAGCTACAAATCATTCTCATCCTTCTCATTTTTATTATATTTTGTAGATTAACCTCAGTACCGGCTCTAGTGTGAAGATGGTAAAGCAAAACTTTTAGGCCTTCACATTTAAAGGCCTCATTTTTAAAAAAATATTCCATAGCTTATTTTCTTAGCAAATTACACCATTGATAATGCATTTATTTATGTTTTGTAAAGAGAATAGAATAAACTTTTGAAACAAAATTGATAGGTTGTGGCTTTGCTCTGTTTTTGTTGTTGGTAACTGTTATCATCTTTGAGAAGA
The DNA here is from genome assembly GCF_021521415.1 of Bidens hawaiensis. Taxonomy (NCBI): domain Eukaryota; kingdom Viridiplantae; phylum Streptophyta; class Magnoliopsida; order Asterales; family Asteraceae; genus Bidens; species Bidens hawaiensis. The sequence goes on from NW_027491709.1 coordinate 449,739, forward strand.
TATAGTTGCTAGCTAAAAAGTAATTGGTAAAAGCGATTTTTAATACAACAAAAAAGATCAATTTTCTTTTGTTACTTTTACATTTTTAAATATAAAATTATCGAAAGTTTTAAAATATGTAGTTACTTTGAATACACTAAGTATTTTTCTCTTAAATTAACTTATTATAAAAAGAATTCTATATGTATTTGGAAAATAGAAAAGTATATATTTGGAATATAACTCTTTGTAATAAAATATATATTGAAATGTAAAAAAAAAAACCCGGATAAAATAGTATGTTTAAAGTTATACTAATAACCAATAAAATAAGGGGTATTTGTTTTAAATACTCTCAGGTTTCACCAATTGATTAATAACACTCCCAACTTTTACTTTGTTACTCACCACTCCCAAGTTTGACTATATTTGTTTTTGTCACTACCTCGCTAACGAACGACTAACGTCGTTAGTGAAAACGCTGATGTGGACGTTTATTTAACTGATTTGGCATGCTTATGTGTTACATATGGGTCCCACAAGGCCATCTCATCTCCTTCTTTATCATATTAGCCATAGCCCCTTCGGTGACTGCAGGAGCATTCCTAGAACCTCCATATGTTTGTTGCTTAACCACCAGGAGCATCAATGATGGAGGAGTTGAATGTAATCTGGTGAGTGGTGGAGGAGTTGAAGGATGAGTGGTGGTAGAGGTAAGTGGTGGAGGTAGAGATTGATGGGTGGTGATGGATGTGTTTAGGGCTAATATGATGAAGAAGGAGATGAGATGGCCTTGTGGGACCCACATGTAACACACAAGCATACCAAATCAGTTAATAAATGTTCACATCAGCGTTTCCACTAACGACGTTAGTCGTCTATTAGAGAGGAAGTGATGAAAACAAATATGGTCAAAGTTGGAAGTGGTGAGTGACAAAGTGAAATTTGCGAGTGTTATTAACCAATTGGTGAAACTTGAGAGTATTAAAAACCAATACCCCATAAAATAATATGTTCAAAGTTTATCCAACTTACATATTCCTATTGCTTAGAACTAAATACGGAGTAATATGTTAATGAAAATTATAAAAATATCACTGATTGTTTAATTATATTAATTTTGATTATTTCAAATTACATTTAATTTTTTCTATACTTCAACAATGACTTATAAAAAGAGGCCTCAAATGTGTTGTGAGCTTTAAGCCTCTCAAAGTGTTGAGCCGGCCCTGAATAACCTGGCACATAATTCTATTAGCAATCTTTTAATGAAATGTTGTTTTATTTTATTTTGCTGCCAACATTGAAGGGCTATTGTGCTCATCTTTCATAAGTTGGGGGTCTCAAGGTGTCTTCTTGGCTCTTACTTATTACTTATTAATCTCTACGGCTTAGGGTTAAGGAGCACGCTTAATCAAAACCTAATTGCCGCCCACGGTTTGTTCGAGTATTATCTTCTAATGGAGGACTCCAATCATCGATCTGGATCATTCATTGGTTCCCGACGACCTTTTAACCGAAATCCTTGTCCGGCTTCCTACTATCTCGATCATTCGTTTCAAATCCGTATCTAAACACACTGGCGATCGCTTTTGACTCACAAACACTTCATCAACCGCGATGATGATAGTAAGCTTTTAAAATCTCCTGGTCTTTTTGCTCACATGCATTTCATCGGCCATTGCCATACCGTTCTAAAATCTATATATGTCGCGTTTGATGTTGAAGACCCAAGTACTGCTCCTTTCCGTAGTCTCGATTTCCACTTTAATCGCTCTAATGTTGTAATTGAGCATTCTTGTAACGGTTTATTACTTTGTTCTGCCTTTCACAACACTGCTTATGAATATTATGTTTTCAATCCCATCACCAAGCAACTCGCATTCATCCCATTGCCATCAATCCCCGGATGGCGGAGTGTTGATGTCATCATCCTTTCTATGGCTCTCGTATTTCATCAAACAGATTGTGTGCACTACAAAGTTGTTTGCGTTTGTGATTTAGATAGATCCTGGATGTTGATCCAGATTCAAGTCTACTCGTCTGATATAGGGAAATGGAAGATTTGTGTCGAATCTTTCTCTACGCAGAAGACCGAGTTCCGACACCACCAGGTTTACTGGAATGGAGCCGTTCATTGGGCTCCAGACTATGGAAGTAACAATATCTTGTACTACAAAGTAGACGCCGAACAGCTACAAAATTGCCCATGCCAGAGGGGTTGGTGACTCATAAAGCATCTACATTGTATTTAGGGGAGTCGATAGGGCATCTACATTTAATATCACTCACAGGTCTCAATGAAGATACTTTGAGCCTGAAAGTGTACGAGATGTTGAGCGATCATTCTGGGTGGGTTGTCAAGTATCAACTACAACTTGATGTGCTTCTGGGTGATTTTCCGGAAGTGATCCGTCAATATCAGGCTCAGGAAGATTTCAGGAACATGATTTTTGGAAACAAATGTGTTTTTCGAGTCGTCGACATGGTTAGAGGTAAAGCAGAAGAAGATACATTCTTGGTGCTGTTAACTCCCAGGAAGTTGCTAAGGTACAACGTTCACGACAAGAGTTTTAAGGAGTTATATAGTAACAAAGACCGCTATGAATTCGCATGTGAACACACAAATGTTCATCGTTACATCCAAACCTTGTCTTCTTTCTAGAAGACAATCAGGTTTGTTTATGTTTCCTATTAAGGTGTTTAAATGTGTTTCAAAATATTAGTTTATATCTGGTACTAAGTTGATGATCAAACTGGAAGGTTTAGTAACGTTTTGTGTTTGTTGAAAACGTTGTTTAAGGAGAATTGGAAATTTAATTACTTTCAAGTTTATATTCTGGCTTAATTGGAATGTCTTTTAGTTTGTTTTACGTCACTTTTTATTAGAACCTGGTATCTGCTTATCAGTTCATGTTTTGTTGTGGAAAAAAAATCTCATTATTAATTTTCATACAACATGCATTTTTAGTAACCAATTTGTGGCTGGTCTTTTATATTCTGGCTAGTTGATAAGCATGGGACATCATTCAAGATTTCACTTTATCACATGATTATAACCACTAGAGTCATGAATGTAGCACAATGACATTGAATCGATAAAACTCTCAAAACGAGCTCAGCCCTATCGAACCCGAGTCGAGTTTGAGCCTCAGATAAAGATCATTTTGTTATCGAGTTTGAGTTCGAGCCTTGTATGAGAAAGTCGTATAGGCTTGTTGAACCTTAACGGCCTAACGTATTTTTGAACTTTTAACTCTTAGACCTTTTATAGTTTTATGTATTAATCTCACACAGCAAAGGCGAGCTAGAACCGAACTTTGGCTCGTTTTTGGCATTGCACACAAGCTCGAACTGAACTTTGGGTTGTCTAAGGTTTATTCAAAAATAATAAACAAGCTTAGCCCGAGCTTTTTAAAGCCGAACTCAAGCATAGCTGGGCTTGGGCTTGGTTTACACCCTTAGTCCTAATGCTACTGGAAAAATGAGCATTTTATTCTCTTTAATTTGAGTATGATATTGTCATACTTCTTTAACTTTAAAAAATTAACATACTATGTTATTATCGGGTAGGATCGGTAAAAAGTCGAGTCAGGTGAGCTCGAGTCATGTGTAAGACCAAATTAGGAGTAGAGTCAAATGAACTTGAGTCATGTGTAAGACCAAATTAGGGTCAGAACGAGTCGATACAAAAAGGGTTAAATTAGTTTGATTCGTGTCGATAAGCTTTTGAGTCGAAAGAGATCAGGTCAGAACATATTTCAGATTAGAACATTGCATGTTCTGAAATGGATTCATATCAAAATATGTTGGTTTAAAAAATTATATATTTGAAATTATTGTATCTTTCAGCTTTGTTTCTTGATTTTAGACATCATTTACATTCTTACTGCTTTTCCATGAATTACACATCTACATTAAGGTTACATATGCACTGTCATCAGGTGAATCATGTACCGACACTGATTATGCGGTTGATGTTAGGTTGTGCGCCCATTCCACCGCACCACGCGGGAACCCAGCTAGTTTTATTAAAAGTTGCTGCTACTCTGCCAAACACCTAAATATTTAAAAAGTTACAGCTAACAGCATACCAGCTATCAGCTTTCAGCCTTCAGCTTCCAGCCTTCAGCTTCCAGCTAGTTTTGCCAAACATACCCTAGTCGAAGCACAAAAACCCCTAATAATTATACATATTCTTCAACACTCCAAAACCAAGAAAATGGTCGATAATCAATCTGTAGCACGGATCGGTTCCAACGACGACCTTTTAACCGAAATTCTTATCCGACTCCCGGTTACCTCCATCTTTCGTTTCAAATCCGTATCTTAACACTGACGATTGCTTTTGACTCACAGACACTTCACCCATAGGTATGATAATAATAATAACTTTTCTAAATCTCTTGGTCTGTTTGCTCTTAATCGTCTATTCTACCGGGAAGATGCCCTTTCAAACTCTCTTTTACATCATGCTGGCGATGTATATGTCCCGTTTGACGTTGAAAACCGAAGCACTCTTCCTTTCCGTAGTCTTGATTTCTACTTTAATCATTCACATGTCAGGATCATTCAGTCTTGTAACAGTTTACTACTTTGTAATACCATTCACGAGGAGGGTGCTATTAATAATTATGTATTCAATTATTATGTATTCAATCCCACCACCAAGCAACTAGCAATCATCCCATCGATCCCAGGAGGGCAGAGTGTTATTAAAACCATTTGTTCTATGGCTCTGGCGTTTCATCAAACCGATTGTCTGCACTACAAAGTTGTTTTTATTCGTTATTTAGAGCACAACAGGGACTTGATTCAGGTTCAAGTCTACTCGTCTGATACAAGGACATGGAAGATTTGTATCGAATCTTTTTATGTGCCGAAACCCTTCTTCCGCCATCCGGTTTACAGGAATGGAGCAATTTATTGTGTTTCCGTTTATCGAGATGATATATTGTGCTTTAACTTAGGTGATGAAGAGATACAAATGCTGCCCTTACCGGTGGAGACGATGTCTTATGAAACAAGTATAATGTATTTTGGGGAATCAAGAGGTCATCTACATTTAGTATTTCACAATGAGAGCAAAGACTATGTCTTGCGCGTGAATGTGTATGAGATGCTGAGGGATCATTCGGGGTGGTTTGTCATTTATCAACTACAACCTGATCTGCGTGATTTCCCGTGCTTGATATCTCCTTATGAGTGCCCGGGTGTTTTCGGGAAAATGGAGCATCCATGCCGGTGGGATTTTGAAGTCGTTGATGTGGTTAGAGGTAAAGAAGAAGAAGTTGCATTTTTGGTGTTGTTAACTCCTTGGAAGTTGATGAGGTACAATGTTCACGACAAGAGTTTTAAGGAGTTATATATTAAACAATATGACTTCGTTCGAGTCTCATGGTTTCATCGTTACATCGAAACCCTATTTTCTTTCTAGAAGACAAATAGGTTTCTTTATGTTTTTTTTGGAGTTTGAATGTGTTTTAAATATATTAGTAATGTTTTGTGTTTGCTGAAAACTTTGTTTAAAATATTATCAAATTATTTCAGGTTTTTTGTTCTAGAATTCACAAGCCATATGATGAGCAAGAAGCTGAAGGCTTAATGGTTTTCTTACATATTAGACTTTTGAAAGTCAAAAGTCAAACAACTGATCATTTGAATATCATCTATTCAAGCCAATCTTGAGTAGGGTGGTGGTGGTGGCGGTCTCGATGTCGGTGGTGGCAAATGGTAGGTTGTGGCGACAACAATGGGTGTGGGTGTTGCTCGCCTATTTGGACCATTTAAAGTTAGCAAGTGTTATCAAGTGACGCATTTTGACCCATGTTTTATTTGAATTAACCCAAATTGACCCGGTGTTTAATTTGAATCAACCCAAGTAGACCGATTGTGTAATTTGAGTAGAGACCTAAATTAACCAATATGCTTATTTTTGTTCAACCCAAGTCAACCTAATTATTTGTAAATGGGTCCTTATTGGCACATATATTGATTAGAGGTAACAAGATAATGGTTTTAATGTGTTGGTTAAACAAACACAAACATCTTCATTTTTTAAAACAAAAGAACATGAACACAAAGATTTGTTCAATTATTGAATTAAGTGTACCCGTTTGTTTAAAGTTAATTGAAAGAAAACGGGCACGCCCTTGTTCATGTTCGCTCAGTTCGTTTCGTTTACAGACGTATATGCTATTATAAGATAATTACTTGTGAAACAAATTGGATATGGAGTGGAATGAGAATTATTGCAACCCACAAGTTACAAACACAAAAATCAACCTAAAAATATAAAGTAACATCGTTAACCTGATTAACCTGACTAGCCCGAATCTTAATAGGGTCGGGTTGCTGGTTAGATATTTAAAAAAAACTGGCTAACCCAACCCGATTAACCCGAAACCCGATCGGGTTAACCCAGTGAACACCCTACTTGTTTCCATTATCGATAGTTCCATGATCTAAAAATACTTGGTATCTATTCATTCAATACAAGTAAAAATAGAGATTAATTACAGCTATCCAAAAATGAGAATGTACAATAATTAAATTATTCACAACCACATACTTTGAATAAATCAAAGAAAGTCTTAGCAAGTTGATACAATTCAACATTGCTCTTGTTAAATTAGATTTAAAGTATATATGAAGCTGGTGAGACGTGAAACAAAGCAGGGGTGGATTTATAAATGGAGAATTGGTGTCATGTGACACAGTTATAATAATTGTGTGTTATGCGTCATGTTCGTTTTATTTTGCTACCAACGTTCAAGGGCTACTGCGGTCATAATTCGTAAGTTGGAGGCCTCAAGTGTCTTGTAGCATCTAAGCTTATCTGTCTATACGGCTTAGGGTTAATTAATTAAAATCCTAATTGCCGCCCACTGTTTGTTCTGTTAATCATCTTCCAATGGAGGATTCCGATAATAAATTTGGAGCACTAATTGGTTCCAGTGAAGACCTTTTAACCGAAATCCTTATCCATCTCCCTGCTGCCTCAATCCTTCGTTTCAAATCCGTATCTAAACACTGGCAATTGCTTTTGACTCACAAATATTTCACCAACCGGTATGATAATAACTTTTTAAAATCTCTAGGTATTTTTGTTGGAAATATATACGTCCCGTTTGATGCCGAAAACAAAAGTACCCCTCCTTTCCATAGTCGTCTTGATTTCTACTTTAATATTTCCGGTTTCAGAATCATTCAATCTTGTAACGGTTTATTACTTTGTTACAGCGACCACTATGGTCCTCATGAATACTATGTGTTGAATCCCACAACAAAGCAACTCGAATTCATCCCAACGCTCAAGAAAAACCATCGTTTATATGGCTCTGGCATTCCATCAAACATGTTGTTTGCACTACAAGCTGTTGGTAATTTTAGTGTTATCAACATGATTTTAGTAATATTGGATTAACTTGATGATCTAGTAAATATTATTATTTATTAACGGGTTAGGAGATGCGGGAGTGCAGGCTCGTTCAATAATAATATTTGTGTTGTCGGTTGGGCCATGTCTTGTAATTAATTGGTTTTAATTCATATTTAATGAATTGGGCATTTTATATTAAATTGCATATAAGCTTAGGTAAAAGGCTTTTGAGATTAATTGGATATGGGCCAAGTTTGATAATGATCCTTTTAAGGATCCGTTTGTTTTGCGATCAATATATATATTATTTGATGGATGACGGTTGTAGATTAACCGTAGACAAACAACAGACACAACAAAATCTCTTATGATCATCACAAATTTGGTAGAAGGTTTTCTCACAAGATTATCAATATCAAAATTCTGTTTCTCAAGTAAATCTTGATCTAATCCGATTAAGCATTGAGTGTACCCTCAAATAGTTTAATCTGATAGTGACATCACGATTCCAAGATTAATCCAAGTTGCTATATTTAATTCATCATTACGGTATTCAATCACGCGTCATTTACGGGTACGTTAATTCTGTTTATACAACAAAGATTAAACTATTTGATTGCACTGATTGAAAAATAAAAATCCCGTATTGGATTTTGGGGTGCATCGAATTGGGATTAGTGTTGGAATTAAGAATTGCTATGGTTAATATATAGTCATCGATATTAGATTATGTTTTGGATTTGACTTTTGGAATCTTGAATATGATATATGGTGGCGTAAGATATTGAAAACATAGAATGATTTTCTAAAAAACAAAAACAAACGTTTTATCCTATATAGTTTGAGTAAACAGAAGGGATTCAGTGGTATTGAATTTTTCATTTGTTATCTTACCAATTATATTCATATAGTGTTTATATTTTGATTTAGAATCATTGCATACTTATTCTATAAAATAATAAATTATGACAATGGGAAATAAACGAAAGTTCAACCGGGACCATGTTTATCCCAAAAAGAAGACTAAGTCTTGTTGGGGATATGTGGAAAATGGGGACATTTAAAGTCTGATTGTCGAATTAAGTTTACGGGTGGAAACGGGCCTGATGAGGCGGGTCCTAGCGAGTCAAAAGATCCAAACAAAGTTAATAACGAAACTGTTTATGGTACTCACATGGGGTTGATGGACCATGGTCCTGGTAATCAACCAACTGGATGTGTACAAGATAGAAAAAACCCATTGGGTTGTGAAATAAATGAAACTCGGTCTTTGAGTTTGGTTTTGGACTCGAAAAGTACAATGGTTCTTAAAAACAATTCGGTAGAGAATTGTGTATCATTTATTTCCGAATCCTTTTATGTACAGGATGACATGCTTGCATGGTGGGTAGACTCGGGTGCTACGAGTCACGTATGCAAGGATCTGAAATGGTTTGAAAATTTTGAACCAGTTGAAGATGGATCTGTACTCAGAATGGGAAATGTAGCAACCGAACCTATTAAAGGAATCGGGAAAGTCAGGCTTGTATTTACATCTGGAAAACATTTGTTGTTGGATAGTGTGTTGTACGTTCCAGGGATTCGAAAGAATCTTCTGTCTGGGATTGTTTTAACAAAGATTACAAGAAAACCATTTAAAAATGTTGAAAGAAATTCTAAGTTATTAGAACTTGTTCATTTGACTTATGTGACTACCATAATACACCTTCACTTGGTAATAAGAAATATGGTGTTACTTATATCGATGATGCAACAAGATATTGTTACGTATATCTTGTACATGCTAAAGATGAAGCACTTGATAAATTCAAGATTTATAAGCAAGAAGTTGAATTGCTTCATGGTGATTTTATTAAAACTCTTCGAACTGATCGAGGAGGGGAGTATTATGATCCAGTATATTTTCAATCAACTGGAATAATACATCAAACCACAGCACCATATACACCAGAACAAAATGGTGTGGCTGAAAGGAAAAATAGAACCTTGAAGGAAATGATAAATTCTTTATTATCTTACTAGAGTTTGAGTGATGGGTTCTGGGGAAAAGCTATGCATACAGCATGTTATTTATTAAATATAACTCCCGATAAAAAGAATAAAATAACTCCTTATGAGTTATGGAAAAAGAAACCTCCAAACTTGAACTATTTGAAAGTTTGGGGTTGTAGGGCTGTTGTACGCCTTACTGAACCCAAGATAAAGAATTTGGGTGAAAAGGGAATAGACTGCATTTTCATAGGCTATGCAGAAAATTCAAAAGCTTATAGGTTCTATGTATTAGAACATAATGATTCAGTTTCTGTGAACACTGTCACTGAGTCTAGGGATGCTATCTTTAATGAAAATAGATTCACTTCTATGCCTAAACCTAGAGACGTCATTCAGAATTTTCAAGGTGGGATTTCTAATCCTGTTGAGAAGGCATCTGATGGAGGAAGTATAAGTGTTCCTAACGAACCTAGGAAAAGTACTAGAACCAAAAAGCCTAAGTCTTTTGGCTTCGACTTTCACCTTTATTTAGTTGAAGGGACCAGAAATGAGGTTGAATATCAGTATCAATATTGTTTCAATATTGAAGAGAAACCTAAGACATATAATGAAGCAATGGCTTCTATGGATGTTTCCTTCTGGAAAGAGGCCATCCAAGATGAGATGGATTCTATCATGCATAATAATACATGTAAATTGACTGAATTGCCTCCTGGTTGCAAACCATTGGGTTGCAAATGGATCTTTAAGAGAAAGATGAAAGTTGATGGAAGCATAGATAAGTTTAAAGCCAGATTGGTTATTCAAGGCTTTAAGCAAAAGGAAGGAATTGATTTCTTTGATACATATGCTCCGGTTGCAAGAATTTCCACTATAAGACTTCTTATAGGTCTTGCTTCAATTCATAACTTGATCATTCACCAAATGGATGTGAAAACTGCATTCTTGAATGGTGAATTAGAAGAGGAGGTATACATGAAACAACCCGAGGGTTTTGTATTACCTGGTTAGGAACACAAAGTGTGTAAACTTATTAAATCATTATATGGTTTGAAACAAGCACCTAAACAGTGGCATCAAAAATTTGATGAAGTGATTTTATCTAATGGGTTTCTTTTAAACCAAGCTGATAAGTGTGTCTATAGAAGATTTGATTCCTCTGGTAAAGGAGTGATCATTTGCTTATATGTGGATGACATGTTGATCTTTGGTACTAACCAAGATCAGGTTGATAAGACAAAGAAATTGTTGTCTTCTAATTTTGAAATGAAGGATATGGGGGAGGCAGATGTGATCCTTGGTATAAGGATTAAAAGGAGTAACCACGGTATAACCATGACACAATCTCATTACATTGAGAAAGTGTTGAAGAAATTTAATCATTTTAATTGTTCTCCTGTTAGCACTCCTATAGATCCAAATGTTAGGTTGATGACTAATTCATGTGATTCAGTGTCACAATTAGAATATTCAAAGGTCATTGGATGCTTGATGTATGCTATGATTAGCACAAGGCCTGACATAGCTTATGCCATGGGAAAGTTGAGCAGATATACTAGTAATCCTAGTGCTCAACATTGGCAAGCAGTGAACAGACTGCTTAAATACTTGAAAGGAACTATGAATTATCGTTTGTGTTATTCAGGTTTTCCTTCAGTATTAGAAGGGTATTCTGATGCAAGCTGGATAACAAATATGGAAGATTATTCTTCCACTAGTGGGTGGGTATTCCTACTTGGTGGTGGTGCTATCTCCTGGGCTTCAAAGAAGCAGACTTGCATCACAAATTCGACAATGGAATCTGAATTTGTAGCTTTAGCAGCAGCCGACAAAGAAGCTGAATGGCTCAGAAACTTAATTTTTGAGATTCCTTTGTGGCCAAAACCGATATCACCTGGTGTAATAGTGCAGCTACCTTGGCTAAAGCATATAGTCAAGTGTATAATGGGAAATCTAGACACTTAGGTGTTAGACATAGTATGATTAGAGAGTTAATCATGAATGGTGTGATATCAGTTGAATTTGTAAGATCTGAGCTTAATTTAGCTGATCATCTAACAAAAGGGTTAGGAAGAGATCTCATGAATAAATCAGCTAATGGGATGGGTTTAAAGTCCATTTAAATATCTTATGTCAAGACACCCAATTCCCATCTAATACAACGTTAGGTGCTGAATTCAATGTGGCAAGCTTGTCATAAAGATATTGAAACACATTAATATAATCATCCCAATGTATGTGTTTGGACTGCAAGATAAAAGGAGGTTGAAGTATAACTTCTTAATAGTTCATTGATAAATTGCAATGCAGGTGCAAGAAGAGTGAACTACCTATAAGAGTATGAAGTTTAGCTGCTTCAAGAAGCTTTGGACTTGAGCTTTGATATATTCTTTGAAGGATTAGGACACAGGCTAGTAAAATATCGTGTCAAGTGAATTTGATTTGTAAACGCATGTGTATTTACTTACATGTATTAAAAATGGATAACATGGGTTCAATCCATAGTGACACCCTTGTTATTCTAATATTTGTAACGCGTAAATACTAAAATGAAAATTCAATCCACAGGACATTTTCATTTATGCATGTGTTTGTGTTACTGTGAGGATGTTTAAGTTAATCATGGATATCACTAAAATGGGGGAGGAATGTTGATAATTTTAGTGTTATCAACATGATTTTAGTAATATTGGATTAACTTGATGATCTAGTAAATATTATTATTTATTAACGGGTTAGGAGATGCGGGAGTGCAGGCTCGTTCAATAATAATATTTGTGTTGTCGGTTGGGCCATGTCTTGTAATTAATTGGTTTTAATTCATATTTAATGAATTGGGCATTTTATATTAAATTGCATATAAGCTTACGTAAAAGGCTTTTGAGATTAATTGGATATGGGTCAAGTTGATAATGATCCTTTTAAGGATCCGTTTGTTTTGTGATCAATATATATAATATTTGATGGATGACGGTTGTAGAAGAACCGTAGACAAACAACAGACACAACAAAATCTCTTATGATCATCACAAATTTGGTACAAGGTTTTCTCACAAGATTATCAATATCAAAATTTTGTTTCTCAAGTAAATCTTGGTCTAATCCGATTAAGCATTGAGTGTACCCTCAAATAGTTTAATCTGATAGTGACATCACGATTCCAAGATTAATCCAAGTTGCTATATTTAATTCATCATTATGGTATTCAATCACACGTCATTTACGGGTACGTTAATTCTGTTTATACAACACAAGCTTGTTTGTATTGTTTCTTTAGAGGCCTCCAGGAGGTTGATCCAGATTCAAGTCTACTCATCTGATACAAGGACATGGGAGATCTGTGTCGAATCTTTCCATGTGCAGAACACCTCCTTCCACGACCCGGTTTACTGGAATGGAGGGGTTTATTGGCCACCCCGTTGTGGAAATAGAAATTGCTTGTATTTTAAAATAGATGTTGAACAGTTGCAATTGTTGCCATTGGTGGATTATGAAACATTAATGTATTTTGGGGAATCAAGAGGTCATCTACATTTTGTATTACTCATGAAACCTGAAGAAAACAGTTTAATTGTGTGTGAGATGTTGATGTATCATTCGGGGTGGTTTGTCAAGTATCGAGTACAGCTTGATGAGCTTTTGAGTGCTTTTCCGGAGATGGTCCATCAATATGGCTATAATTTTCTAGTGGTTGATGTGGTTAGAGGTAAAGAAGAAGAAGATACATTCTTGGTGCTCTACACTTCCGGAAAGTTGTACAATGTTCACGACAAGAGTTTTGGGAAGTTAGGTAGTTGCGACATCACCTACTTGCATCTCTTAAGTTTCCATCGTTACATCGAAACCTTGTCTTCTTTCTAGAAGACAATTAGGCTTGTTCACCTTTTTTTTAATAAGGTGTTTAAATGTGTGTTTTGAAGATGAATATGTATTTGCAAATTTATATTTTGGCTTAATTAGATCGCCGAACATCTACAAGTTTGTGTTTGTTCGCCGGTGTAGGAAGTTGTATCGGATTGCTTATTAGAACATTTTATCTAATAATTGATTTTTATACAACAATATGCACATGTTAGTTATCAAATTGTATGGTTTTTGTTCTAGAATATGTAGAGTCAATGACAGATTCTTTGTATTTCAAACCAACATGCTAGCTTACCTCCATCCGGTGTGATACCTAGAAACTTAAATTTGAATGTTTTGAATGGAATTAACAACTAGCTCCGAGATACATAGATCACCACCCGATCCACTCGTTGGGTGGCCCAGATGAATACCACTTAATTGCCCAGAACTAGAGGTGGGAGAAAGAAGCAGATAACTAAACCTGAAAATCGAGCTGAAACCGAATCGGGATGAAATCGATTATGTAGAAACCAGTCTGGAACTGACTAAAACCATAGGTTCGAAACCGGTTTGTAATGTTCTCCACCAAAACCGGTTAAGTGAACCGAAACCAATCGAAAACTGGTCAAAATCCTAACCGAAACCGATCGCAATATATTAAGAAATTGGTTTCAACCCAAACCGAACTGGTTTTGACTTTTGTTGATCAAACCGGTTGTAGGTTTAAACCGGTTTGTGCACCTCTAGCGAGAACTAAGACAACTGTGAATTGTTATTTATCAATAGAGAATAAACAAATAAAGTTTGCATGTTATTTTGTCTACATTTTTCGATGGTTCGTTGATGTTTGCTAGAAAAAGAACATGGAGACAACACTACTAAATAACTGATCAACTTGAAACAAATGAAAAGCTTAAGAAAGCAAATTAAACATGTAATTAAAAACGCAGGGGTGGTTTGTGGTGAAATTTATCCGATCATGTGAAATTCACGCGGACCAGGTTGACCCTAAAAACCCCCGTCAGGATCTATATCATACTCAATGACTACCCACCGAATTCAATCCCCAAATCATAACATCAAAATTCAAATCCTAAATCCCCAAATATCGTAAAAATTCAAAAACCTTATGATGATATGGAGAAAGGGTTTGAGGATTTAGGATTTGGATTTTGATGTTATGATTTGGGGATTCAGGGTTTACAAGATATATGCGTTTAAAAGAAAAGAAAAAAACAAAGAAAAATAATGAAATTCCCAAATTATCCCTGACTTAATGGAAAAAATAGACGGAGTTAGAAAAAAGTACTTAAAATGCAAGTTTTTTAAAACTGAGGTAGCCATTTGCATAAAATAAAAAATAGGTACTAAAATTACGTAGTTAACCAAACCACATATACTAAAATGACGCTTAACTCTATAATTTATTTGAAAAGTTTTTTTTACTGCAATAATCGGTCAAAATCCTAGGAGATGGTAGGTTTTAGTAAAATGTGAATTGCTTGGGAATCCGTGATCCGTGGTGGGGCATGTAAAAAAATCTAAAGGGTGATCTCATCCCACACTAGCGGGGACATACCTATATAGTGTGAATCGGGATCCTATAACAACAATGTTTTATAAAAATTTCTTAGAATGGTATATTAATTTTTTTAGGACCCATAAGTATTAATACCTGGAACATATATACTATCAATATTGCTATGGTATAATGGAAAGTCCCTTGTTTTATCTTTAATAGGTCATGGGTTCAAGCCTTATAAAACTATGTGTAGTGGAGGGGCTATAAAATCGGACGTTTTGTACCATTTGACGTCCGGTCAACAAAGGGTGAGTTTTTGTTTTAGGGGTGTAATGACGTTGTAGCTATACACATACACACACAATATAATAATAATAATAATAATAATAATAATAATAATAATAATAAAACCAAACCCACACCGGCGACAACTTCTCGTCGCCCCACCCCTTGTCGCCCACCGGCGCGGTGTTTTCGCCCCCAAACCCAAATTGTCACCTAATTTTGCCGCCCACTACACAAACCCTAAGGTTTAGTATTTGCTGTTCATTAGCGTTAATCATCTAATTATTAATGGAGTGTTATTTTTTTAGTGTTAGTGATCTGATTATTTGTCACACCCCAACCTACGGCGAAAATGTTGGGGCGTGAGCTAATTGCCCACGGCTCTTTATGTACTATCATACAATATTAAAAGTGATAATATAAATTTATTTAAATAATCAACTACAAAAATTCATAAATAAACAAATAAAACAAAAATCCAAAATGTAGTTCTTGTATCTTCTTCTCTAACAGGCACCCTAAGGTTCTTCAAACAATCTTGATAATCATAACATGCGATCACCTGCATATGCGTAAAAAATACAATAGGTTTTGTCAACACGAAGTTGAGTGAGTAAAACACCAGATTTAATAAGACACTTTAATAATAATAATAATATAAAATAGAAACTGTCTCAAGTGAGATAAGCAATTTAACCAATAAGCAAGTATATAATGTTGTCGGTAAGCTCAATGCCAGAACTGAATGATGGCTAACACGATGGGCGTATGATTATACTAGTATGAGAATATGTTGGACCTCCCCGAATGCGAACCAAGAGCATATAAGCATATAACACATAATCTATAAATCGTTAAACGCACATGACGAACAGTTGCAATTAGCGTATTAAATAATAGTAAAATAGGTAGTAACGCATACGTCCCCAAAACAGTAAAAAATGAGTTTAAATGGGGAATGTGATACTCACCTGATTAAATGAACGAAGTAAAAGTGAAGATGATGAACCCTTCGGGATACACCGACAAGGATTCCTAGTTAAATATAATAATATAAGTTAATTATAAATGATATAATCGATTTAATGAATTAAGATTTTGGTGTGATTTGAGTTATGTTTGAGATTATAATATTATTGATTGAACGATTGATTTCCATAATAATTATTTTTGCGAATATTAATATTATTGATTATTATTTATAAGAAACATTACTTTTTTTATTATTTATATAATCACCATTATTATTCTTGATTAATAAATAATTAATTATTTAAATAATTTAAACAATTAAGATATAGGATATAATAATAATAATAATATCTAAATAATTAAATAAAATAATTATAATAATGTGTAGATAATTAAATACAGTATGTAGTAAGATATAAATAAGTATTAGGAAAATCTATTTATTACGTTTATTAGATATATATATATATATATACAAGTAAGTTTACTTAGACATTCAATGAAGACGAAATGTGAATCAAAGCGTCGGGTTCTAATAAAATAACAATGATTTATTATTAAAATATACTTATACTACATACATATACACACACACACACACACACACATATATATATATATATGTATGTATGTATATGTATATATATACGTCAACGAAAGACTTTTACGAGATTTGACAAAGACATAAACTCCAAGATGTTGGTTTTAATAAAATAATATTTATATTATATCTAATAATTATTATAAATACTTTAAACCATAAAAATAAATAATTAAGAAAAACAAAAATATAAAGCCGCGTCCAGGGGGCTCGAATCCGTGCCCTTGCCTGCTCAAACGCTGAACACACACACCAAACCAACTGTACCAAGCTGACCACTGATTATAGAATGAAAACCCTAAATATTATACAGAAGCCTATTTCTTTACCCCCCCCCCCCCCCCCCCCCCCCCGCTCCTGAATTATTATAAACCCTAGAAATTCAAATCGGCCAATCTGTTGTATGATTACTTTATTGGTGTCAGGGTTGGCATTAAGTACTGAAAAACGATCAAGATGCATATATAAATTACCAGTTTTCGTTGTGAATTGATAGCGAACTACGAACTTATGATGCCGTCCAAGAACACAATCCGTAATGGGTCATATAGACTTCTATAACGAAATTAAATTTAGGGTTACGATTGGCGACAAGGAGAGGATGACGCCTATAGATTTAATTGAGCTATTATAAACGAAATAGGTATAAACCAGTTTATGGTTAGGGTCGGTTCTTTCAAACGAGCAATACGTATCAAAAATGTCACGAATTCCATAATTAGGTTAGTCGGTGAGGCCAAGTATGGTAATAGAATCAAAATGTAGTAATCATTTTCACAAATTGGACGAGATTTAAGGTACAAGCAACTTAAACAGGTTACGGATCACATGGATACGGGTATGGGTAAAGGGTTGAAGGGTTTGGATAAAAGATTATAATAATATTTTTACATATTTGCTATTTAGTCCCTGCAGTTAGGAAATAGATACATTAACAGGTTAAAGTTTTGTTTATGGCTCAAAATGAATATAAATGAAAGTTTGTTTACATATATTTTAATACTAGACGGGTGCCCGCGTGATGCTACGGGAAACACAACTCTGGTAATCGCATTGCAAGCTTGCGGTGTTCATTGTTAAGTTTGAAACCATGAAACATTTGAAACTGGTCATTGGTTTGATTTCACAATTGATTTTTTTCTTTAACTTTTGGCCAACCGATTTCATTTTTCAACAAGGTGGTTTAGGTTTTCGACGACAAAAAAACATTACTAACGTTTTGGCTCACAGTTTAATTTTAAAACCATCGGAACCGGACCGCAAATACCCATACATAAAATGTTATTTTTTTTAACTAAAAACCTATAGCAATATGATACTCAAATTAAAGATAATAAAATGTTCGTTTTTATGGTGCAACGCTTTATAAAATATATTGACGTATAAAAAAGTTATGGCCGTTCAAATTTCGTGGGAGAAATTGGGTTAAATGAGAAAATAAAAAAAGTACATACGTAAAACATTGAGGTTCATAGTTGTAAGTATTGTTTAAATTTACAAAAAATGCTTAAAGTTAAGGAGACAAAATTATAAGTGTGTTTGATGAATTGAAAATGCACTTAATAATAAACCCTAAACCCTTTTCAGCATGCTTTGTTAGGTTGTAAGTTATGTAATTTACTTAAAATTAAATGTCTTAATTTGCCAATCTCTCCTTCATTATATATAGTATAGATATAGATAAATTAAATATAATAAACAATTAATGATATGATAATGATTACTCGATAAACGCAGTATTTTTATTAGTAAAATTTCCCGAACATAAAGGCGGGTCGGGTATAATATATGAAAAAACCGAGTTGTTACATTATTAATGTTAAAGTGTTAATCAATCATCTATTCATTAATGTTGCAATAATCACTTTGAAAGTACACATCCAAACATCTCAAAATACATTTCATTGTTTTTAACTATATGTATCAATTTTATTTTATTACTAGTTTAAGTTAATGGTTTTGGAAACATGCTTTAATTGATAATGATTACTCGGTAAACGCGGTATTTTATTAGTAAAATTTCCCGAACATAAAGGCGGGTCGGGTATAATATATGAAAAAACCGAGTTGTTACGTTATTAATGTTAGAGTGTTAATCAATCATCTGTTCATTAATGTTGCAATAATCACTTTAAAAATACACATCCAAACATCTCAAAATACATTTCAATGTTTTTAACTATATGTATCAATTTTATTTTATTACTAGTTTAAGTTAATGGTTTTGGAAACATGCTTTAAATCGGTGGATCTGGATTTTATCTCAAACAAGTTAATTAGAAAATAGCTAAACATAGTGATTGATCGAAAGGAGTACAACGTTGAGTATTTGAAAGAAAGGTGGATTTGCACACTTTGACCTATTCAGGTGGTTGATTGTTGAAAAGAAAATTTTATTATGATATTGTTTTTATTATGTTCCTCGTCTCAATCTAACCCGAACAACGACCGACCCGAAAAGTAAAAAAAAAAAATACTCTTTGGATCCGTGGTGCACACCGCGGGTTTGCAAGTAAATTCGTCCATGCATGGAGGATATACATTAGTATTTGAGAATAAAACCATATATCTTACAAATGTAACATTACAAATGTTGTTTTAGACTTGTACCAAGAACATGAAATAAAAAAGTTGACTATATCCGTCGGTGTAAAGGATATAACATTAGTCGATCACTCATACCATGCAATGGGCCCTATAAAAAAACTTGAGAAACCCTAAATCGTCACTTTTTGTAATTCATAAATACGAATAGCAGGGTTCTCACTTGTGAAACCCTAGATTTGTCGAGCACTCAAACCTGGCTAAGCTCCCATGGAGGATACCGATTATCAATCTGTAGCATTAATCGGTTCAAACGATGACCTCTTAACCGAAATCCTTATCCGTCTCCCCGTTACCTCCATCCTTCGTTTCAATCCGTATCTAAACACTGGCGATCGCTTTTGACTCATTGATGTTTCACCCACAGGTATGTTCCAAAATCTCCTGGTCTTTTTGTTCACACTTATAAACTCGAACAGGACGATAACTATCCAGAACCTCATTGTCTTTATGTTCCGTTTGATGTTGAAGACCGAACAACTCCTCCTTTCCGTGATCTTGATTTCTACTTTGACCGTTATTATGTCAGAATCAAACAATCTTGTAACGGTTTATTACTTTGTCATGCTAATTCCTTTTATAATGGTGCTGGTGAATATTATGTGTTCAATCCCACCACCAAGCAAATCGCATTGATCCCACCTGTCCCCGCAGGGCCGAGTGTTAGTAAAACCATCTTGTCTATGGCTCTCGCATTTCATCAAACACATTGTGTACACTACAAAGTTGTCTGTATTCGTTCTTTGGAGCGGGATGAAAACATGTTTCAAGTTGTAGTCTACTCGTCTGATACCGGGACATGGAAGGTGTGCATCAAATCTTTCTCTTCTCCAAGCATGTTCCGTGACCCGGTTAACTATAATGGAGAATCTTACTGTGCACCAAGACCCATCTTCCACGGCCCGGTTTACTGGAATGGAGCCGTTCAATGGGCCCCCCATTATCGAAGTACCAATCACTTGTACTTTAAAATAGATGATGAACGGTTGCAAATGTTGCTCATGCCGGAGGGGTTTGGGCCCGATGAAAGTTACACGGTCGTGTATTTTGGGGAATCGAGAGGTCATCTGCATTTAATATTACGTACGAATCTTGAACAAATAGCGTCAATGTGTACGAGATGTTGACGGATCACTCGAGGTGGTTTGTCAAGTATCGTTTACAGCTTGATGAGCTTCTGGGTGATTTCGCGAGCTTGATATATTCATATCGATCTAATTTTCATGTTGTCGATGTGGTTAGAGGTGAAGATGAAGAAGATACATTTTTGGTGCTGGTAACTTTCGAAAACTTGATAAGGTATAATGTTCGTGACAAGAGTTTAAAGGAGTTATATAGTTGCAACACGTTGCTATCGGGAAACCCGGGTTTTCATCGTTACATCGAAACATTGTCTTCTTTCTAGGAGACAATTAAGTTTGTTTATGTTTTTTCTATTAATGTGTTCGAAAGAGTTTAAAAATATTAGTAATGTTTTGTGTTTGTAGAAAACTTTGTTTAAAAGGTTTTGTCTGTTTTTTTTGTTCAAGAATTCATAGACATTAAGGATATGTGTTCTGGCATTAATTTGTTTGATTTTATATGATGAGCAACTGAGCAAGAAGCTGAAAGACTTTACGGTTCTCTTACATGTTTGAGTTTTGAAAGTCAAACAGCATATATGTGTTCTGGCATTAATTTGTTTGATTTTAAGTTGCGACATTTGTACTATACATAAGCAAATTAGAAGAAGACTTGGGTAAAAATGAACTTGAGTGTGTAACAATCTGATTTCCCATCTCCATTCTCTCTTCAATAGGTTTTCTTTTCCCATCTATATCTGTAATCAATTCTTATGAATCCAATGGAAAATGTGAGCCGATTTCTTCTATAATTCCTGTGTTCTATTGTTTAGTTTTTATTGAATCACTTCATTTTTATAATTGCTATGGTAAAATAGGTATCTAATTTAATGATGGTGGTTGACACACAAAATTAACTTGAATAGTATGAATGATGATCTAGAAAAAGAACTTGGTAATTAATACAACTGACAATAGAAGTTATAGATTTTCATTGTGGCAATGGTCCAAACCTTTTCAAATTGGTTAATTTGGTGGGTGGTTGCGGTGGTGGTGTTCGGTAGTATTATGTGGCGAAGGAAATGGTGAGAGTTGGATGAAGAAGATGGTGAATATGATTTTTTTTTTAAAAGACGAAATTCAAATGAAATTTATCTTTTGAGATAAATTTCAAAAAACTCAAAAACCCACTTTTTGAAAACCCGCGTGGAATATAGAAACCATTTGAAACATCACGTTAAATATTGTTTTCATTTGGTAAGTTTTTATGCAAAATCCAACGTGTAAGACGGATTTGACCAGAAAACTAGCGTGGTAGGTGGGGAGCTTTGATATGTGTCAGTTTGTGATAGGTGGTTGAAAACTTATGGGGAATTTCCCAATGTCACATGAAAGACGGATTTTGAGGGCTATATTGGGAATTTCAAATTTGACGGGCTATTTTGGAGATTTTCTCTCCTCAGAAAAGCTATTTTGGGAATTTTCCCAAAAAATAATGATGCTTTCTTTATTTTTATTATCATAGCATCTTTTCTCTTCACGGAAAATTAAAGCTTCTTTCTTTCTCACTCCTAACAAACCAAAAAAAACATAGACCAGCCCGATAAAAGGCTGGAGTGTGAGGGAGAAGTGAAATGTAAGAATAGAATGGAGAAACTGAAGTTAGGATTAATATTGGTTTATGACCCGAACCCAGTACATTAAAAAAACTCATGACCCGTGAATTTTAAAGGAGTGAATGAATGGAAGCAAGTATTCACGAATGGAGCAATCTGGTGGCACAAGAAGGGGGGGGGGGGGTTGAGGCCTTCAAATGTTGGGAGTTATATATATATAGATTGACGTGGGAATAATGTTCTAGAAAATGAACAAATCAGTTATCACAAATGAGAATGTATAATATCTAAATGTGACACAACCATAAACTTTGAACAAATTTAAGAGAGTTTGTCATGTTTGGCTAGTTGATAAGCATGGGACAATATTATTCAAGATTTCACTTTATTACATGAATTAAACAACTATACTAATGAATGTAGCACGGTGACATTGGATCGATAAAATGCTTGAAACGAGCATAACTCAAGCTCTCGTAAGTCGACCCACACAGCCTTCTGTTTGGCTCGTTAGCACCCCTAGACCTAATCGCTATTTGAAAATCGACTTCTCAAATAATAGAGAGCAAAATGAAACGAGGTAGTGGCGTTGGTAGACAAAAGTCGCTAGTGCTCTCACATGTTTGTTGAGTTGGGGATAAAACGATTCAACCGACTCAAGAGAACATTTATCTTTTTATTGTACATTGACAAACCTAACTCAAGTTTTTGATAATGGCAGGATTCAAGAGGATGTCATATCTTATCTAAATTAGATCGGGTGTCTAGTTTCTTTGTTTGTGCACCTTGTTCTTGGTGTAGGAAGTTCAATTGGAATTGCTTTTAAGAGCATGTTTTCCAATAACTGATTTTATACAAGCATAGAGGTGCACAAACCAGGTATTTTCAAAAACCAGAATCGGGTAGGAACAGGTTCCGAGTATGGTCAACAAAAGTCAAAACCTGGTCCGGGTAGGAAACCTGGTCCGGGTATAGTCGGGTATTTGACCGGTTCCACTGGTTTTTTTCGGGTAAGGTAGGCTCGGGTTTTGATCGGGTATTGGCGGAACCTGTTCCACCAGGTCCGGGTCGGTTCCCGGGAAAGCCAAAGCCCATTCCATACCCGCAGATGGGGTAGCATCGGGTCCGGTTCCGGGTAGAAACAGCCGGGTTCTACCCGGGTCGGGTCTGGAACCGGTTTTTTTGTGCTCCTCTAAACGAACACATGTTAGTTAACAATTTATATGGTCTTTAGTTCTAAAATTCATAGATTATTGAATGACTCAGCAACAGATACTTTGTATTTCAAACCAATTTAACGTCTAGACAACATGTTTACGTCCATACGTTGTGATACCCAGAGACTTAAATTTGAATATTTTGAACAGGAATTAATGATCGTTGATCAACAACTTGTTGGTATAAATGCTACAAAGCACACAATAAACAAGAATAAAGAACAATAATGGCAGGGAACTCTTGTAGGTTTTATTGATGAAATTTCTAATGATGAATATAGTACATGACAGCCCTATAAATACTTGAAGAAATGCTAAAAGTACTCAACAGAAAAAGTGACTGAATCAAATGCCATTAAAGGCTTATTCAAATAAACTCAACTAAACAAACTAGAAAGTAGGGCACGTGCATGACTAAACAAAAGTGAAGAGAGAGAAAGAGAGTTCCAAGCAACAACTTTGAATTATTCTTCAACACAACTAGCTCTGGGATACAGAGATCATCACTGGATCTACTCGCCGAGCAGACCAATTAAATACCACTAATTGTTTGAAAACATTTTGTTTCCAATAAATCATCACTAATTTGATATATGTTAATTTGTTTCTACTATCAATCAGGAAAGATTTAGTACCATTAAATTGACATATTGAAGAAACACTAATCGACCCCGGGCAGATTATGGATAATCTGGGGGTTAAGTAATGTTTCCCACGAGGGTTAGGTCCGGCAAAGAAGGATGTTCTTCAGATGACCTGCAAAACAGACACCGTAAGCTCGTCACTGAGAAGGGGGGGTTCCTCCTTGTGACCACCCTCCGGCGTGAGAATCAGACTAGATTGCTCTGAATATAAATGTATATTGAGAGAAATAGCTAGTGAAGGTAAAATACCAGATGATCATACCGTTCCAAGGTGTTGGAGTATTTATAGCCGAATGTAGGTTTCCAAGCAGGTACAGCCAGCTGTAGAATATTCCTGTTCTACCAACTATGGGCTACGCACGTGCCATGCTGGTTGGTGGGTAGGCAGCGGCTGATAGTGACTAGGCCGGCTGTGTACTATTCCTGTTCCACCAACTGCAGGCTATGTGCGTGCCACGACAAGGGTTGGTGAGTAGGCAGCGGCTAATAGTGACAAACAGTACTAGAGCATGCTCCTCGTACTGTTTGTCGGTGAGCTGTCACCCTGTGATTGGTTCATGGGCTGCTTTGGTCAGATCTTGTCCATTTTATCCATACCTTGGCAGGTATAGTACAAAAGATCTTCCAGAAGCATACAGACTGGCTCATTTGGGCGGGAGTATTCCCGCCTTGCTCGTTCCTTCAGGTGACACTGAATTATTGAGTTAGTGCCTTGTGCGTGTAGCCTTGCTATTAGTGCGGGTAGCCTTCCCTGATGGCTTGTATCCGCAGCTGCGGGGACAGGCGGGATACTTCACCATTGGGAGGCTTTCCCTGCGGGAACAACTGGCGTACTGCGCGTAAGGTCTTCATCTCTGAGCATGGTGGGTCCTGCGGAACCAGTTGGTCCTTGCGCAAACGTCCCTCTTCAAGGTGAGTCTTGCGGGTCCAACTGGGCTCTGCTGGGACCTACCTCTTCACATATGTTTTATCATCTTTGTTATTATCAATGTATTTGTCTATGCAATGTCCGCACACTAAACTAGACTATTGCACAAAATAGCCAAATCTAACAATACTATTAAAGCATTACAATTGTCCACATAACAATTAACTAGGTTGTCCACCTATGTATCCAACTCACCTGGTTTCCATATTGATTTTTTTACATATTAATCTTTTATTTTATTCATCATTAGTTACAAAACATTAAACCCGGTTCAAAGAGTCATAATCCACACCTAATTCTGAAACTCATTATTCTCTTAAATATCCTCACAAGCATATCAACCCTCACTTTTTGCCGCTTATGTCCGACATCTACAATATCTAACAACAATTGATTAATCTACTTTGAATTCCTTTAATTCAGTGTTTATGGATTTCTCCAATACCGTCGTCTCCGTCTAACTGATTGTTCATCAGAGACGCTTCAATAAGGATTTGTCCGTTTGCTTAATGGTTGATCAGACAAGATTTTGAATTGTTTTCCGGTCAATATATTCAAAGTAATTTCCCGTCATATGTTGCCAAAAAAATTACCTATTTCTGATAATTTTTCTGGCCAATTTCTATTTCTTTTGTATCCTAAATCTGAACACACTAATTTCCCGTCATATGTTGCACAAGAAATTACATGTTTCTAATTATTTTTCCGGTCAATTTATGATACTTTTGTTTCCTAAATCTAAAACTTCGAGTTCTCTTTTTTTAATTATAATTTTTTTAATAAATTAGTTTTAAAATGATTTAATTTATATATAATATTGGCATTTAATATTCCGGAATTATTGTTTTTTAATCTATTTTTATAATATTTGCAAATCTAATTTATTGTTTGACTGTAAATTAAATGTAATCGGTTATAATTGGAAGTTTAAATCTTTTGTAATTTTGTTTGATATACTTAATAACAAATCTTTACATAATTTGAAATTCAAATTATATTAAAAGTTTTGACTATAAAAACGATAATCAAGGAAATATTATTTATGTTGTTATTTATATTATTTATTTTTTGCTTTATTTTCGGAGATTTTAATTATATGATTTCGGAATATTTACAGTATATTTATGAAATATAGACTGATTTATTAAACACCTTATATATGAAAATTGTTAAACTTATTATACAAGGAACATTATAATTGTTTGTTTATTTTTTGAGGTTATTTTTGGAGGTTATAAACATACAATGTTTGTTTCATCTCTCAACAATAAATGGCTGATTTAGGTGCTGATTACAATTATTATCTTAAATATAGTTGATTTAGGTGGTCATTAGAATTTTTGTCTTACATATTCCGGTTAAATCCATTATTAGTTCTTGATAAACCAAAATATGCGTTTTTATTTTTTAATTTAGTATATATAAATTATAAAATTATTATGTAACATTAATTTAATTTTATTAACTTCAGCTTCTGGCGATCCAAGATTGTAAATTAGCAAACTGTCTCAAAGGGTTTGTATGTTATTGAAAATTTATATTAATTGAAAACATGTTTATGTTTTGATTGTTAACATGTGTGGATGTTATTGAAAATTTCTATCAATTTTAAACATGTTTGTCATTATTTTTTTAATATATTTTTACATAAAACTTTTTCTAGCTTTATTCGAATTACCTTTTAAAATACAAATTAATAATTTTAATTGATATTTAAATTTCAAAAGAAGATAGTCATTTGACTTTTTTTTAAAAATCTTACTTAAAATACAATTCTTTGTTTCTTAAATTTGGCTTAATATTCATGACATAATTAATCAAGATTAAATACGTATAAAATTAAAGCATTTTTTATGCCTAAAATATGTTCCAGCATTACCGAATTCCAGCATTAATGATTTCAAATACGTAGTTTGACCAAAATATAAGTATTATCTTTGTTGCTTAATTTATTCTTAATTAATAAATAATTAATATTCACAACATATTCATTTCTGATTAAATACAGAATTTGACTAATTACTAATAAACTTTTAAAGCTTTCCATATTCTTCAATGTCAACCAACTTTGCATTTGTTTATGTTTGACCAATTTTAATTGCGCCTAAATGTTTAAATTAATGTCTTAAAATAAACCCCCAAATTAATAATTTTAATCTTCTATTCGAAATTCAAATTCTAATCATCATTATAACTTACTTTTAGTTTTAATGTTACTGAAAATATAGTAAGTTGTTGATTAAATACGGAATTTGAAATAAATCTTCGAATTTAAATTTCAAATTTTAAATAGTTACTATAATTGCTTAATTTTTGGTTAATAGTCATAACATATTTAAACCCGATTAAGTAAGGGATTTTATAAATTAAATACAAACTTTTAAAGTTTTCATAGTCTTCAATCTCAACAAACTTTTCATTTTCTTATATTTGACAATTTTTATTATGTCTAAATGCCAAAATTAATGTCTAAAATAAATCCCCGATAATAATATTTCAAAAATCAAAAACCTTTTCATAACTTTTTGAAGTTGACTAATTAACCATTTTTTTTAAATTTTGTAATTATTTTGAAACGGGTTGTTTTAATTTTAAAAGAGTATCAAATATGTTCGGTATGAATTCGTGTCGTCACAAGTTATTTTTAAGTTATACTGTTTTTTTTAACTAAAAAGACATTCAATTTTCATATATAAATCATTTCTAACCAAATTTGGCAAAATATGAATATTCAAATTAAACCGAAACTGACGCAATTTAATATTCAAACTTAATACTTAGAATTAGATAAAAACTGACATCATAATTAATTCGATCACATCCTTACAAATTTTATATAAATCATCTATAAATAAAAACCGTGTAATAATTTTGTCAAACAACTTATAATAACCGTATGATAATATGAGGAATATCTTTATATAATTTTATCATAAAATTAATTTTTTCAATCTAAGAATGTATATAGAGATTTCTGATTTGTTTATAAGTTTATAAATTGTATTAATTATATATTTAGTTCTCTTATTAACAATACATTGAATTTGTTTTTATGGTGATTTTAGTTTTCTTATTTGCAAGTATAAAAAATTACAACACATTTCTTTCTATTTCGATGATTTTTTAATAAACAAGGCTTTATGACTTCATATATCATGATTTAGTTTTTATTAACATTTTTTTTTACTTCATGGTTTAAGTTAGAAATATGTTTTAAGTTGACATTTTACTTTGTTTATTGATATATGTTATTTTATTTTAATAAAAACAACAATGTAATACCTCCTAATGAATGTAAAATTATTTGTTCTTATAAATATTACACTATCAATTCATTATTATTATTATTATTGTCACTATATATATTTATATATAATTTTCACGTGTATGATACACACATTATTGTTTTGAGTCTTCGTCTCCAATTCTTCCAACGTTATAACAAGACATTTTTTAACACATGATAACATTTGTTCCAAAAATCATTTTTATACACATAAAATGTATAATAATATCGGTATGAATGTTTTATTTTAAAATAAATCAAACAACAAGGTTTGGTTTGCAAATTATAATTTATAATTAATAGTGTATAAATATATCAAAAACTTATTATAAAAGTCATAAATATAAATCATTATGTAATATAACTCAATTTACGTATTACATGTAATATTTTTTTACTTTTATTATAACTTGCATCCGTGTGTAACACGGGCTTTCATTATTAAACATGTTATTATTTTAATGGTATATTTAATTTGGATGATATTAATTTTTTAAAATTTTCAAGTGGTGAAGCAAAATAAGTTTCTTTTGTTAGAATATTTGAAGAAGTTGATTGTGGTTTAATATGAAAGAACATGTTTAGGTCTTTTGTTGATGTTTTTTTGATGGTTTGATGTACACTAACTTAATGTAACTTTAAACTTTTAATATCTAGACATTGTAAATGTTAACGTTTTGGTCCAAAAGTTGAAGAAGTTTTGTGTTGCTTGAATTTGTTGTTTAAATTTATTATGTTTGTTGACATGTTTTTCCACCCGTGTGTAACGCGGACTTATACCCTAGTTAACACAAACAAAACAACACAACTTTCAGTTTTCAATTGAAAAAATAGCCCAAAATAATTTGATCTCTTAATCTTACTAAACTTCATTGTCACTGTAAATTTACGAAAATACAATAACAAAAATAACCGAAAAACTTACAATTATAAGCTGATAAGGTCACTTACACAACCTCTTCAGAGAAAAATGTTAATAATTTAATGAATTTTACCTTAAGAAAAGAAAAAAACAACCATTAGGGTGTTGCTGATAATAATGGTTGAGTGGAGGTTGATTCTTCCATTGTGATACACGCTTGAGGCAAAGAAGGTGGTCGATATGCCTCTACTGCTTTAAGACAAGCCGCATCAACATCAGTCGGTCCATATTTGTCAAGCTCATCACTATCCTTGGCATCCTAAGTAACAAGAGTTATGATATGTATTTAGGTTAAAACAACTTTGACTTCTAAATTCATAATTATCAAAAAAGAAAACCAGGGTATAGAAATATAAGCCGTAGAAAACAATTGTGACATTGAACAATAAAAAAAGGCAAGTACTTGTAATTAAACCAGACAATGTTAGATAATTTTTGTATTTCGAAAATATAATTAGATGTTTGAATATCTAAAAGTTCTTTGATAATTAAAAAGTTTGTACATAAAGTAACCAAATATGACATTTTTTGATGAAGAAAGTGAAACAGTTTGTGAAATGGGAAAGGGTTACTCAAATTTAAGGTAGGCGATTCCTGACTTGATCCAAATAACGAAATAAAATTAACTAAGCTTTGGTTGTCATGTTTAACTGTTTTAATACACATATTGTGTTCAGGTTTTTACATGTTTAACTCGTCTAAATAGACAGGTTGACTACCAATCGACCCGCTTAAAATTGCAATAAAAATAATATCACATATTATATAAGGTAACCCATACACCAATAAGTAGGTCAATCAGAAATATAAACACTAGATTTAAACATACCTTGACAGAGCAGTTATAAAATGTAGGAAGAAACCGGAACTTGCAATACTCATTGTAAGCTATAGTGACAACAAGGAGTGGTATTGTCGCGATAGATGCAGAGGGTTTTGATTTCAGTCCAAAGAGCCCAATCATGGTGATTTGCATGACAATGATGGCCACAACAACATGATGATGTATATAAGGCCAATATTGTCCACACGTCTCATATGTTGTTTCATATACATCATCATATACATCATGAAACTGCATAAATAAACACATTATCAAGTTAACATTATCTCTCAAAATCATTCAATAAAGTCATATAAAATTCAAACTTAATGTATTGTATGAATTTGAAACAAACCTGATTGATGTATACAACATAGCCTAGAAGGAAGTAGACGATGAGAAACGGAAGAAGTAACGGTGCAATGACCGCGTACACAGTGCCAATAAGCACGAAAAGAGAAGCAAATGGAATAATTCTATAATAAGGAAATGAAAAAAGATGGTTGAATTTCTTTTTTCCTCGGCCCCACGTATGTATTTTCATAGTATCCCATATAAGTAATGCGGGTTGAAGCATCTCAATTGAAAATCCTGCTAACCCACTCGTTAAAATATATGTCATAAAGAAATCAGCCTGCACAGATATAATAACTAGAGTTAATTACATAGATGGTCCCAAACTCGTTACAAAACTGAAACCGCAAACCTCACCTTCTATTAATATCAAAAACTAAGTGATAAAAAAAGGAGATAAAAGAAATTCATGCTACTTACTCTAGCAGAGACCGCCCCTGCAAGACGGCTCGGTACATCCCGTGGGTTAATGAAACTTTTCCCAATTTGATCAAGTAAAGATCCCGATAAAACACTCATGAAAAAAACATTAGCCATTAAAAAGTAGAAAACCATGTTGCTAGCTTTTTGTTCCTGTTGACTTCTTGAAACATAACCAGCTACTCCAGCCATTCCTTTGATCACAAAAGGAACAGCATAAAGAAATCCACTAAGAATAACACTCGGAAGATAACCTGTAATAACCGAGCTCAATCCTGGTCTGCAAAACACAGATTATTTTAAAATTTTATAGGCAACTCAATTATCAATTTCAAACTTTGAAATGAAAACTGACATCAATTGGATAGCCATGGCTGGTGGAAACCATGTTTTTAGTTTTTCATATTGAGCTATTCCTTGAACAGCGGTTACTGGGATAGCAAAGAATATAGTGAAAAGACTTTCTGCAGTAAAAACGCCGGTTCTGTAGAGTACTAAATGCTTGTAAGGGATTGACAAATTCTTCCACAATACATCTCTAGGTTCTGGGGCCATTTGGGTGATCCATGTTAATGGATTTGGATGCTGCTGCGTTTGGGAAACGAGTGCAGCATCCCAACGAGACTTAAATGTGACAAAAGCAACCGGTAATTCCTACAAAGTACAAATTAAATGGTGATTAACATTTTAGGTTTGAAGTTTCAATCAACTATCACAAATTAATGCTGCTGTGTTTGGGAATACATATAGATGCATGTATATGTATGATTATATGTATGATGTTTGATCATGGTGTATGTCAAGTTACCTTAAGACGGTTTCTTGCATACAGAATCTGAAAAGAATGATAAGCATTTGGATGATATCTAGAGAAGAAATGATCAACACTGCAACTGAATTCCAAATGTTCATCGCACAAAGGAACTTGTCGAACCAGAACAGTGAGTTGAGTCGGTTGATGCCTCATGTTACGCAACTGTTGAACTCTTTTACCAAGAACAATTTTGTATTCCTAGAGATCAAATGGAGCACACGAGGTCACCTGTTATAAACCTCACCAAAATATACAAATGCAGTAAATAATTAACTTCAAATGCAGTGCAACAAAAGTAAAAATTACTAGAGAAATTACCTTGTGAAGCATATATATTCCGGTAAAGGATATGAAGCAGACCGACAAGAAGTGTATCCAAAGCCGGTTTGATCCTTTAGGAATATTGGTAATTGTGAGAGAATCCATGGAACGAGAGGTTGGAGATGAACCATTGGGAACAGACCAGTTGAGTGGTAGAAGAATCATCAATCCCACAGCAGAGCACACCACAAAAAACTTTATCCTGCCCAAATGATTATTGCAAATGATCATGCTATAGCTACACCATCCCATTTGATTTCACACCGTCAAACGGCCGTTCGAAAAACACTCCAATGACCATTTTGACCCAAAAAAGTCAAACTTCAAAAATTATTGGCCATAACAGCTGTTTGAACAATATATGGAGTGCCGTTCTTTTCTTACTATAGAGGGTCAAACTTTAACTAGAGGTGCTAACGAGCTGAGCTGCTCATGAGCTACTCAAGCTCGAATAGACAAAGAACTCGAAAAGAACCGTGCCCGAAACTCAAAGAAAGCTCGTTTAGTTATCAAGCAAGGGCTCGAGCCTTGTATGGGAAGCTCGTTAGGTTTGTTGAGCCTTGCTTATTTTTAAGTTTTACCTCTTTTCGACTATTATGCATTAAGTTACATTGCACACCCGAGCTCGAGCTTAGCTTTAGCTCATTCAAGTTACTACACGAGCTCGAGCCGGATCGTTTAAGATTATTCTCAAAATATATAAAAATAAATAATTAAAAAAGTATCTAAATTAATTAATATATAACAAACGATCCAACCCCAAGCTCCAAAAAAAACTCACAAACCGAGCTTCAGAATAAGAGCTCGAAACGAGCCAAGTCCAAGTCTAGTCAGTCTTGGGCTTGGCTCGTTTATATGCCTAACCTGACCTGGCCATATACGGTTAAAACTTTAAAACTTTTTGATCAAAACTGCCGTCTGACCTCTATCCGGACACCCTATATAGCAAAATTTCTATAAATTGTTTTCTAACCTAATTCCAATCATTTGGAATAACACAAATTCCACAAACTCATCACATAAAAACAACAAAACAGTGGAAATTAATTAAATAAATCAACTAACCCTAATTTAAAAAACCGCATGACAACGAGTGCATCAAGACCACACGCACTCAAAACCTCATCCTCACCTCATCCTCAGAAACCCTAACAGCGTCACGGATCCAATCTACAGACGGAACAAACCGCGTAAACGACTGGTCGAATGAAATCGGGTGGTGGAGAGAGATACGACGGCAGTAGTAAATGTTGGCATTGGCGTGTTGTTTCCGGAACACGGAGAAGAGACACAGGATGACGAACGCAAGGCCTAGGTTGATTGCTGCTGATGCTAATAAGCTCTCCGGTGTCATGAAGGTTGGTTGGTTGGTTGATTTGTTTTGAATCTCCGGCGTGTGGTAAGATGAGTCGGTGAGTGAGGTGTGTATGGTGGATTGACAGTTGCCGCCTTTGGGTGCACGTGGAAGAGGTTGAAAGACAAATGATAATATAATATTATTATTTCATGCATGCAATGCAACCATGGTTACGTGTACATTGAGTTTGATCACATCTACTTATAGACTTCTACGTATCAGTTGCAGGTTTGTTTTTCGGGTTTTTGGTTTCTCAGGTTAGGTTCTTCGGGTTTTAAAGTTTTAATTTTAGACCTAAAACTCAACCCAAGTTGGGTTAATTAGGTTGCAGGTATCTAAGATAACAAAAAGGAAATAAAAAAGTAAAAGAAATACACAACGTGAAAACTAAAACAACATATTCTTCTTTACTCGTTACATAAATAACCAAATAATAAATAAGCATAACCTAGTAAAGCAACCTATTATTCAATTAAAGTTGTTATTAACCTTAAATAGAAAAGATATATAAAAACAATAAATAGTCAATCAACCATAGCAAGTGGAATATAAACAAGTGGGAATATGTTTCGTATACGGTGTACATATCTAATAATAATGTATTTTTAAACAAATAATTTATTCGGGTTGACCTGAAACCTAGAAATCAGACCCAATAACCAATCTGAATTACTTCGTTTCGGGTTTGGGTTGGCATTTTCTCGGGTTTGGGTTTTTCAGGTCGGGTTAGTTTGTGTTTAGGTTCGGATTTCTCTCGGGTCGGGTTTCCGCTAAAAGTGAACCCTAAGTCTTATACTACATGCCCGAGTTTTAAGTTGTTTAAGGTATTACATGAGCTCAAGTCGAACTTAAGCTCATTTAAGGTTTTTTCTTAAAATAAATAAAAACGAATATAATTTAATAACTAGATAATAAACGAGTCGAGTTTGAGAAAACGGCTTACAAGGCAAGATGGAGCTCTAAGAAAAGAGATTAAAATGAGCCGAGCTCGAAGACTCGTAAATCAAAACGAGCCAAGCTTGGGCTTGGCTCCTTCACAGTGGCAGAGCCACATTATACGTACCGGGTTCGGCCGAACCCGGTGTTTTTTCAAATTTACATATAACCTATGTTATCGAATTAACAATCGAACCCATTATTTTTAAGCGAGCGAACCAAGTATCATTTAAAAAAACATTCGAACACATTGATTATGAAAAATTTAGTTAATTTTTTAGCAATGTATATTTTTTATAAATATAAAAAGCTTTAAAAGGGTATGAAATTATTAACAAACATTATAAATTAGACAATTATAACCCATATATAGATTATAAAAAAACCAAAAACTATTCATATAATGGATGAATAAACTCCTAATTAACATTTTTAATTAAACATAATACCTAAATAAGAAAAACCAAAAAGAACGACGATCATTTTCTGTTTCTATCGTCTTCGATTCTTTGTCAGTTCGCCTCGAGGCTTCAACCACCGCCTCACCTTCGGACTTCAACCAGATAACAACGACCGGATTGCTTTAAGACTTCAAGGCTTCAATCGATTATATGAATGAAACTTGCATTTGTTATATAAAAAAGAGTTATTTTTGAAAGTCGCGATCGTTTACAAAACTATAAAATGCGTAGGGAACAATAATAATATGTAATTAATTTCTTTTTTATTTAATATACTTTTGTTATGATAGTGATATTGTATTTTATTTATTTGACCGAATGACCTACCCGACCCATCTAGGCCTGAAAACTTTGATGCCGGAAAAAAAATCAAACATAAAAAAATCTCGAACCCATTGAAAAAAATTCATGGCTTCGCCATTGCTCATTCACACCCCCTGACCCCTACACATATATTGAGCTTGAGTAAGCTCACAAGTCTTAAATTTTCTTTTGTTGATTAGCTTAGGATCATTAATAATTATGGTTTAATGATCATTCATTTAAACGGTTTTTATTAGCATTAGATTTCACGTTGTTGGTTAGAGCTAACCCACTGTTGTAAGAACACCTTGTTCGCAACGATAAAACTGTCGATTAAAATAAAAGCCATGCCATTAGAAATGTTTAACTGGATCGTGTGATTCTATAACGAGTATAAATTAATAGACAAATATAAACCATTATTGGTTACTTTGGTTAAGAATCAGACTCTTGTTATGGTTTTAAAACTAGAAATTTTATTAGAAAAATTAATAAAATGACAATTTTATTTATCAACTTAGTATGATTCCAGAAAAACATTCGGATGTAAGTGTTACAATCATTCAATCAAACACTTGTTGCTCGTAGAATAGGTTTTACGATTCAAAAGTGGGATAGCGACGCAGCTTATTGATCGCTTATCCATTATCCAGATGTAGCTCGATTTGTATTATATAAGAATTCAATCAAACTAAGAAAATAAACCTCAGTCTTAAAAATTATCATTGATTTATGAGAGAAAATAAAATTTTAATTTACAGAATTAATTGTCCTATAAAATCATCAACCAAAAAAAAGCACACCTTTTATATTCTTATCTCGATCTCGCTGTCGAACTTGAGCCGCCGCCTTCTAGCCGACTCATAGTCATACCTTTTGTGGGCTCGTTTCTTTTCTTTCATTCGAAGCCCAAATTAATTAATTGAAGTTCAGCCCATGTTTTCTTCTAGTTCACAATCAGGCAATCAGCTGTATTTAGTATTTACTATTTTTTAACGGTCAACAAATACTCCAAACAGGCTACAGTCTAATTTCACCGCATCGGGATCATTTGTCTTTCGATATGGAAAAAACCATCAACTAAGGCCAACGTCCAGCGAACACTTTCTGAAGGCATGACAATGCGATGAGATAAAACTCGTTCCGTTCAAGGACCCAGCAAGTGAAAGTCACATTTTCGTCTAGTCTCTCATCATCACCCTGGTGCCTTGAAACTAAATGCTGAGGATAGGAATCGAACCTGGATCACATGAAACAACAAGTCTCAGTCTTATCACTCTACCACTAGCTCATTGACACTATTTAGTATTTATTAAATAGATGGTCCACTTTCTTAGTTTCTATTTTTCTTCTTTGACAGAATTACAAATTTTGTCCTTTAAAATAAGACGAATTACGGTTCGTGTCCTTTTCTAAGTTTCCTTGCAGGCGGTGTACTTTAAACTTTTTTTTCCTACAAGTTTTGTCCTTTACGCTAACTGGGTTAGAAAAAGTCAGTTAAGTATGACATGTGCCAGACATGTGATGGGCATAATTGTAATTTTAATAGGGGAATGTATTATATATATTTTCTTTTCTTTCTCTCTTCTTTCTCTCTAAGCCACCACCATCACCATAAATTCCGGCCACCATAACAGCCACCACCGTCGGCCGTACAAAACAGTAAATAATAATAATAATAATAATAATAATAATAATAATAATAATAATAATAATAATAATATCATGTCCTAATGCCTCCTACTCCGGCCATCTCATCTTCCTCCTCCCTCCTCCTCATCGCCGCCGGAACCCTAGCCTTCGGCTCTCTCCTCTTCCTCTCCCGCCGCCTCCTCCCACCACCAACCTCCAACAGCCGCCTCCACCGCCAGTACCACACCAACCTCCCTCAACGCCGCTTCAACGTCCGCCGCCTCGATCTCAGCTTCCGAGTCGGCCGCAACCGCCGGATCGTCTTCCTAGTTCAGGCCGCCACGTTCTTCGTCAACGAGAACGGAAGCAGGTCGCAGCTGTGGTTTTCGATTAGAGTTGGAGGAAGCTCGGTTGAGAAAGAAGTCAACGCGATGATGGCTTTGATGGTGATACGGTGGCTAATGATGCCGGTGGTTGTGGAGATGATGGAGGATGTGGGTGCGACTGATCTTGGTCAGTGGGTGGGTTAGGTGAATTGGGTTTTCGGATACGGGTTTTGGAAAAGGATGGGTCGGGTTCGGGTGATAGGGATCGTTTGCGTTTGTGAACGGAAAGTGTGGTGGCGGTTTGTGAGATGGAGAGGAGGTGGTGGTGGTGGGTTGAATGGAATCTGCAACGAGGTGGCCGGAATTTATGGTGGCCGGAATTTATGGTGATGGTGGTGGCTTAGAGAGAAAGAAGAGAGAAAGAAAAGAAAATATATATAATACATTCCCCTATTAAAATTACAATTGTGCCCATCACATGTTTGGCACATGTCATACTTAACTGACTTTTTCTAACCCAGTTAGCGTAAAGGACAAAACTTGTAGGAAAAAAAAGTTTAAAGTACACCGCCTGCAAGGAAACTTAGAAAAGGACACGAACCGTAGTTCG
This sequence comes from Bidens hawaiensis, assembly GCF_021521415.1. Taxonomy (NCBI): domain Eukaryota; kingdom Viridiplantae; phylum Streptophyta; class Magnoliopsida; order Asterales; family Asteraceae; genus Bidens; species Bidens hawaiensis. Next base: position 486,952 of record NW_027491709.1, read on the forward strand.
TCTTATTTTAAAGGACAAAATTTGTAATTCTGCCTTTTTCTTTTATCAACATTTGAAATTATCCAAAATAACTGAGTGGACATTTTTAAGACAAAATGCCATCTGTTCGCATTAAGATCATTTAATTTTAAAATTCGTAACCAGACGTTGGCCCATTCCAATTCACCCTTATCACGCCCTAACACCACTGTGTGAGTATTCAGAAGTGGGTGTTGCCCTGCTTCCACCGCAATGACGTTTGGGCAAGTGTGAGCTCCTTTTCGTTGGTTTTCATCAGGGCCGGCTATAGGATATGACAGGGTAGGCGACGGTCACATGCCTGACACTCCACTAGACCCGAATATTTTTTTTAAATTATATGTACTTTTATGAAATAAAAATATGTATAATCAATGTTTCAACATAATTACATAATCACTAGCTTAGTCTAGTGGCAAAGGGGTATGACATCTAACCAAAAGGTTGTGAATTTTAGTCATATTTGAGACAATATTAAGCTTATTTTTATACAAAAGTTTTTTACACAACTCAAATCATAATCAAGTAAGCCCATTTAAAATTAAATTGTTTAAACCAACAAAATGTTCCTTTTACTTAAGGTCCAAAAAAGTTTTCGCTTTCTCGAAGCCGGCCCTGGTTCTCATAACAATTCCCCACTTTCTTAATTTATTTATTTTTTCATATAATATAAATACTATTTTAATTATATTAGATTGGTGAAACCACTAGGTATCCTTTTATAAGACGTTTTTCATCTACGTTATTAGATAATAACGTGACGAAACAATTTTTACTTTGTCATGTAACCACTATATATGCTCTAATATTTAAATAATATATATTACATAACTTAGTAATGGCAAATTTTACAGGCACAGCATCTATACCTATTAACTAGTCACATTTATACACCATTCAGAATACGCTTCGTATGCTCAGCATACGACCCATATGCTGTAATACTTTTTCAGACGTCATACGTTTCGTATGTAATGTTATACGGTTCATATGGCTTTTGTATAAACAATACGAATAATATGAAAAGCATACGATTCATATGATTAACTTTTAAGTAAAATTAATAAACGCTTCGTATAAAAAGGATACATTTCGTATAGCTTAAATACGAATCATCTAAAATGTATACAGTTCGTATTTGAATGTGTAACTAAATAAGTTTTACTTGTAACAACCATCTAAAACAAAGGCGTAAGCTTTGTCTCCAACAATAGTGATTGCATGTGAGCTTATTGCACCAGGACCAAATCCTTTTTGGTTCAACTACAAATAATAATATTTTGCAGTTAGTAAATATGGTTTATTTGATAAAATCTGAAATCATGAACCAGTGATCAACTATTGACATAACTAACATCTAAAGATGAATAAATCGGACAATAATTATGGTTTAAATGAATTTGATAATGATTTAGCTTGAATTCAAGAACAGTAGAACACTAATTCCAGAAATCCATTTAAATAATTACTTTCATGTCATTGAATTTTGCAGTCGGTTTCTACTGGAGAACAAAGTGTAACCTAACTAGGGCTGTAAATTTAGGTTGGTAATATTTTTAACAACATTTGGAAGGGATGAAGGGGGAGAAAGAACTAAGTAAAATATACACAGACTTCATTATTAGATTTATCTCGTTCAAAGAAGTAAGTGGGTAAAAAACGCTATGAGATCACACAATTTATATGGTTGAGAGATTCTTTTTATACCTAATATTCGTCTTACAATATGGTCAAAGAATCAATTACACATAAATATATGTGAGAGATTGATGGATTAAATGTTGAAACATGTTTCACGCTTCCTGCAAAAGTAATTGTACAATTTTAAAGATTCTTCGTCATACGTTTCGTATTATTTCCTATACAGTTCGTATAGATTACTTTTCATGATTTTTCAAAACTCCTACATGCATATGCATACGATTTGTATTCTTTCTTATACGATTCATATGTTTATGTTAGATTTACATGCTTCGTATGAAATCTTATACGTCTCGTCTTCCATATAATACGAACTGTATACAAAAGAATATGGCTCGTATAGTTTCTATAGCATATGACTCGTATGGTTTTCCATATGATCGTATGGTATCCTTGATTTGACTAACTTAAGTTATTATTCTATACGTTGCGTATGAAGCCTATGATTAGATGGAGGAATAGTGTGTAAAATGCTTAAATGATGTATCTCTAGCAGACCCACTTAGTAATATACTATGCTTAAACTATTATCCAAAAAGAAAATATTTAACATAGCCTACGAACACCACTTAGATAAAAAGATACACAACGGATGTCCAAACCAACCACAACCACCAATTCCATTATCTCCCAATAACAATCATCCACCTCATCTTCTCATCTTATCCCACAGATTTCACACCACCACCCATTTCTACATCTTCAACACTACAACCTCAATCATCATTTGAACCTTAATCTTAATCCACCAGACATCAACCCAAAAGATGTCTTTCACAATCTCCACAAGCTTCATCCAACCCCTTGAGGTATCCAAATCATCCAAACCAAAGGTTGCATGTCCAAGTAATATTATATGTTCAAGTGCTACAGAAGACAAGAGCCAGAAAGTTGATGGAAAAGGTTCGTTAAAGGCGTTGTCGGCTGCGCTTGCACTGTCTTCGATCCTGGTGTCGTCAACTGTACCGGTGTTGCCTGCGAATGCCGATATATCGGGTTTGACTCCGTGTAAAGAGTCGAAGCAGTTTGCTAAGAGAGAGAAGCAGTCGCTTAAGAAGCTTGAAAACTCTTTGAAGCTTTATGCTCCGGATAGTGCTCCTGCTCTTGCTATTAACGCTACCATTGAGAAGACTAAGCGCAGGTAATTCTATTTGACGTATTACTCCGCTCCAATATCAGGGCCGTCTCCGAGAATTTAAATACCTCGGCCGAGCCAAAATAAAAAGGCTCGTAAGCCTTAACGAAAACTTTTTATTCATTAATGTACATGGATAAAACTTTTATCGACCGACTATTATAAGCAGAAATCATTCTGAGCATGTAATTATCTCATAAACCATTGCAAATAACCTTATTTTTAACACCAAAAAAACATGATGGTGCGGCTCGCACACCCTCCGAGCCTCCCATGTCCAATATAACAAAATGGCAAAAAGTAAACAAAAACGTATAAATCGGATTATAAATTATAATGAAACTTGAAGGAGAGTATGTTTAGTAAAAGTGGAAGGGAGGGGTACGTTTAGCAACACTCTGTCTTAAAAGTAACAAGAAATTCATGAGTTTGAATTTAGGATAACTGGTGGGTCGGGCTCAGGTTAACCCATAACGTTTAGCTAAATGAGTCGGCTATGGTCGACCGGTCAGGTTCCAAGTTGACTCATTTATTTAAAATAAAGAGTGTTGTTTAAAGCTTAAATTAGAGGTGTTCGATCATAACCCATTGAAACCGAACGAACAGTCCAAACCAAAAGAGCAGGCTGATTTGATGGTTTCGAATATTTATGGTTTGGAACCAATCGTTTAACATTTATTATTTGATTTTCTTTTAGAAAAGTAAGGTTATGTATACTCCCTCCGTCCCTTTTTAAGTGTCTGTTTGGAAAACACAAAGTTCAAGGTAGATTGAATTCAAGGTAGATTGAAAGATTATTTTTTTGCTTACCAAATGATAATAGTGCCATTGGAAATTGGGTCCATCAATATTGCTTATTAATGCTAGTTGTGTGTGTATAAGGGTAAAACTTGGAATTTGACTAATAAAATTTGACAATTGACATTTGTAATGAGACAAAGAAAATTGAAATATTGACACTTTTAATTGGGACGAATGGAGTATTTTATAAATTCAAGAACAATCTTTATCATTTATTTGAAAATTCTTTAATACAAACTTAAGTTTCTAAAAAATAATTGTTTGGTTAGGAACCGGCAAACCGAATCGTCAAACTATGAAACCGGCTGGTTCAGTTTGCATAATTCCAAAACCGTTGGTACTAGTTCGAACAAGAATATGTAGTTTATCAAAACCGGTTAAACCAGACGTAAACAACCATTGTTTAAACTAAATAAGTATTTTTATTGTAGAGTCTGGATAAAAGGAAGAAAGAAAATAGATTTTATATAACTTTGTAATTTAGAGTATCAAGATGAAAAAAACAAAATATCGGGTTAAACGAGTCATGTTCTTGTCAACCTACAGAAATTTTGGGTTCGTGTCAGGTTCAACGTACCACTTGAACACGACTTGTTTAACACATAGTTTGAAACGTAAAGATTGTAAAACCATTGAAATGTATTTAATTAATTTACACACGTGTAGGTTCGACAACTATGGAAAGTATGGATTGTTGTGTGGATCAGACGGGCTGCCGCACTTGATCGTAAGTGGTGATCAAAGACATTGGGGAGAGTTCATCACCCCCGGGATTTTGTTTCTATACATAGCTGGATGGATTGGGTGGGTTGGAAGGAGTTACTTGATTGCTATTCGGGACGAGAAGAAGCCCACACAAAAAGAGATCATCATCGATGTTCCTCTGGCTTCTAGGTTGGTATTTCGTGGATTCAGTTGGCCCATTGCGGCTTACCGTGAGTTCTTAAACGGGGAACTCATCGACCCGAATGTTTAACTTTTTGTTTGCGACAAGTTTATATGTATCTAATGTTTAAAACCTATCATGTTACATTGTTTGTCTACAAGGTTTAAGAGATTGTTTCACAAATTCAAATGTACATTTTTCCTATGTGTTTGTGACATTACTGTTTGTGATTTTTGGCTAATGTAAAACACGTCTTTACTCTTTTTCTCGACGCTCAGGTATAACTTTTTTTTTCCTGAAAATAGAATTACATTCGAAATAAGGTACTCCCTCCGTCCCATTAAAAGTGTTCATATTTCATTTTTTGTTTATTCCATTACAAATGTACACTTTTAAAATTTATTAGCTAATTTTCAAATTTACCCTTAAACACACACAACTAACATTAATAAACAATATTGATAGACCAACTTTCAAAGGACATTATTGTCATTTAGTAAGAAAAAAAAGTAATCATTCAGTCCACCTTAAAATTTTTTGTTTTTCAAACCATGACACTTCTAATAAGACGGAGGGAATACTTTTTTTGGTATTGTAAGTAGTCTCGATTGTTGATACCGTGCGGGTGCCATGACGAACGACATCGTTCCCGGCAGACAACAGCTGTTACCCTTATTTGTTTTTATTTTTTTCGATTGATGTAAAACACGACTTTGTGTAATGATATAAAATTTATTCAAAAACCTACTGCTGCAACTCAAGTACTAAAAGTATTGCTACATTTTTTATGTTGTCTATCTATTAACTTTCATCTCGTACACAATTCACAAACAATTCAACTTCTTTTGATATCCAACAGTATTATGATTGAAAATTTATTAAATATAATGGTATTTAATCTAAAATCAAAACCAGAATAGAACATCGTTGGTTTTTTAGTAGTTAAATCCAAGAGACGTATTATAATTGAATTTTTTAATACTTTAATATTCAAAAATTAAGTAATTTCTGCATCCATTTTATTAAAGTCAAAATCAGAACAGAACAACATTGTCGAATTTTCTTGCATATCACCATAAACAACTTTTCTGCCAACTGATTCAGAAAAGATGAGTGGGGAAGGAAAGGTGGTTTGTGTTACAGGAGCTTCAGGATACATAGCTTCATGGCTCGTTAAGCTCTTGCTTGATCGTGGCTACACCGTTCATGCTACTGTCCGATCCCTTGGTAAATATTGTTTTCAATCCAACTTTTGAGTTTCCTTTAAAACATACTAATTCCATTAAAATACGTTGCAGATGATCCAAAAAGGACAGAACATCTGCTTGCTCTTGATGGAGCTAAGGAAAGACTATCTTCGTTTGAAGCTAACTTAACTGTAGACGGCTCTTTTGACGCTGCAGTTAATGGCTGCGTTTGTGTCTTTCACACAGCATCCCCTGTGATTATAACTTCAGTTGATGATCCAAAGGTTACCGACCCACAGGTCATTTTTCGTTCATTTTCTCTTGGTTTTCCAAAATTGATGTAAGTTCTAAACCATGCTGTTGTATTCAAGATTGATTAGTTTTCCATTTTGCATCAGGCGGAATTGCTAGATCCTGCAGTGAAGGGGACACTTAATGTTCTTAAGTCAGCTGCAAAAGTTCAATCTCTCAAGAGAGTGGTGTTGACATCTTCAATCGCTACAGTTATGTTTGGCGTCAAACTTCCGGAGTCTGGTGGTGTAGTGGATGAAACCTGGTTTTCAGATCCAGTCACTTGTGAACAGGCAAAGGTAAATTCATTCCTTTTTCCAACCGACTACAACTAAGGCGTCAAACTTATTTGTTTCTTAATAATAATCTTAGACGGAAGGGTTAGCTGACGTTTCTCTATATTGCTTTCTTTGTATGAGTGACTATCGTTAATCAGCTACGAATGTTACAATTAATGAGTGATTTTGTATTCCTTTTAGTGGTGGTATCAAGTATCAAAGATCCAGGCTGAAGATGCTGCTGTGAAATTTTCGAAAGAGAATGGTGTGGATTTGGTGGTTATAAATCCTGGTTATGTGATTGGTCCTCTCTTACAACCTACTATTAACTTCACTTCTGACGGATTTATGAGCCTTATAGAAACTGGTAGCTGTTCATTATATATGGCTAAAGTTCATATCAAGCATTGAGATCCTGAAATGAAGTTGTTGAATTTATTTATGCAGGAAAGGAAATATTTCCAGATGGAATCAACATAACTGTTGATGTGAGAGATGTTGCTACTGCGCATATATTAGCATTTGAGAAACCAGAAGCTAATGGTAGATATTGCGTGGTCAGGGATGTTGTTCGATCATCTGAGATCATGATGATCTTAGACAAACTCTACCCTGATCTTGGCTATTCAGAGAGGAAATTACTAATTAGTACCATTGACCTACTTTAGATACTCATTTTCCTGTTTTTGGGAATTAGTTAATTGATTAATTATCTAACTAGAAGTTGGAATCACTTTTTTTTTTTTCAATTTTGGATAGGTATAAAGGAAAGTGTGTCGAGGCGCTGCCATACAGCGTATCAAAGGAAAAAGCGGAAAGTCTAGGCATTGAATTTACTCCGTTGGAGATTAGTCTCAACGATGCTCTTGAAAGCTTGAAAGAGAAGAAATTTCTAAACCCATAAGTTCTTTATATGTTTGTTACAGAACAAAGAACGGATACTTGAAATCTTGAATTGTGTGAGTATTCAATAAGCAATAATGAATAATAGAATTTCAATAAAACACCCTTATTAACGAGTCATGCATGACATTGTTATGACCACAAGATTAAGATTTTAAAGACTTTCATTTGCTACAGAAAAGGGCTAGTGTCGCAACTTAATAACTTATGATATCATAAACTTAATTAAATCTTTCATTAAAATGTGATGTGTTTAAATACAAGAAGAACTGAAAATAGAAATCGAGTTAAACTTTGTCACTAAACAACAAACAAGTCAATAAAGAGAGATAAAAGAAAAGGAGTTGTAATTATCCATAGAGTTGTAATTATAATCTCAATCAAACTTTATAATCTCTCTCAAATTAGAACAAGAAGATCTCGAATGCCTAACTTAATTGTCACGCAAAAATCGACAAAATCATTTTAGATCCCAAAGCTTTCACATAAAACAATTCAAACTAACGTAGAAAACAAATCGACAATTTGGTGTTTATATCAATACCAATACATAAACAAAAATCAAATATGCAGCAAACACAAATAGGGTTTATGGTGAAATTTGGGGTACCTTGAATTAAGAGGAATCGTTACGTACTAAAGTAGCTTTTAATCGCTAAAAGAGCTATGTGATGATTCAAAACCCGGTTTGTATATTGTATCGGGTTGGGCTAAGAAAGGGTACAATCAGTGACGGATTTAAGAATTTTTTCTTGTGGGTTCACAGTTCGGTTCGAGTCATTTCGGCAAGGTTTATGACTTTATGACATAGTAAAAATATGATACAATTACAACACGAACACCACCATTTAAATTAAAAAAAAATACATAATAAAAATACGATGGGTTTTTCAAATTTAAACAATACCAATTGTCTAATTTAATTAACTAATCTCAACATAATCATTCATTCATTTTAATTCTAATTTCAACAATCTAGCAAAAATAACTCGTTCGTCGCAACGAAAATTAAGTCTTTGTCTCTTACAATATTATTATGGTGTCGTTACTTGATATAGCAACTTATAAAGAGAAAAAAAATACAGTCACTTGATATAGCAACTTATATCATTTAATAAATAGTTAAATCATGTAGGTCCTCTTTGGGATGGATCTAACAACTTTACTCGGATCAATCCGTGTTGTTAGCTAACGGAAATCACTAACAACACTCGGATTTCGGATCTTAGTTTGAAAACGAAAGAAAGAAAAAAAAAAAAAAGGATGAAGTGGGTGAGAGAGAAAATTCTCTTTATTTCCTTGAAAGTGTGTAGAGTTGTTGGAGAAATGGGTTAAGTGGCCATTTTATATGCTCCACATTTCTCCAACTTTTACATTTCGTCCTACAAAATAAACGTACCGAGGTACGTAATACACCGACTCTAAGAAAATATAAAAACATACACAATCCTAATACTAATATAGAATATTAGCCCAACAAATCCTATTCAAATAAATGATGGTAAAACATTGTTTTCTTATCTTTTCTAATATCATCCACAAAATTATAGAAGAGGAAATCTATGGATACACTAACCTGAATGACAGACGGATGGGTAATAAAAGAAAATGATAAATAAAAATCTTAAAAATTTGTTGAAAGTCTAAGGCTGTGTGTTGTCGCTAAAGTTTAGCTCCGAATTCATCCAATAATATTATGCCATGCAGTGCTGACTGGATGCTAACTAGACACTCGCTGAAGCTACTACTGAAGCCGCCTGAGCCTGTTGTGGTTCATGGTTCAGGAAAACGGTGCTTCAACGAATTTTATGATTTTTTAATTTAAAACAAGAATATATATTAAAAGATAATATTACTATATATATTAAAAGAGAACTCTTTTAAGCATTGGGTGTTGTACCCTTTGCTTCCTAGGTTGTACCTGCCTTCTCAAACTTCTATATATTTGTTACTTGGGTTCGGATTTCTCTCGGGTCGGGTTTCCGCTAAAAGTGAACCCTAAGTCTTATACTACATGCCCGAGTTTTAAGTTGTTTAAGGTATTACATGAGCTCAAGTCGAACTTAAGCTCATTTAAGGTTTTTTCTTAAAATAAATAAAAACGAATATAATTTAATAACTAGATAATAAACGAGTCGAGTTTGAGAAAACGGCTTACAAGGCAAGATGGAGCTCTAAGAAAAGAGATTAAAATGAGCCGAGCTCGAAGACTCGTAAATCAAAACGAGCCAAGCTTGGGCTTGGCTCCTTCACAGTGGCAGAGCCACATTATACGTACCGGGTTCGGCCGAACCCGGTGTTTTTTCAAATTTACATATAACCTATGTTATCGAATTAACAATCGAACCCATTATTTTTAAGCGAGCGAACCAAGTATCATTTAAAAAAACATTCGAACACATTGATTATGAAAAATTTAGTTAATTTTTTAGCAATGTATATTTTTTATAAATATAAAAAGCTTTAAAAGGGTATGAAATTATTAACAAACATTATAAATTAGACAATTATAACCCATATATAGATTATAAAAAAACCAAAAACTATTCATATAATGGATGAATAAACTCCTAATTAACATTTTTAATTAAACATAATACCTAAATAAGAAAAACCAAAAAGAACGACGATCATTTTCTGTTTCTATCGTCTTCGATTCTTTGTCAGTTCGCCTCGAGGCTTCAACCACCGCCTCACCTTCGGACTTCAACCAGATAACAACGACCGGATTGCTTTAAGACTTCAAGGCTTCAATCGATTATATGAATGAAACTTGCATTTGTTATATAAAAAAGAGTTATTTTTGAAAGTCGCGATCGTTTACAAAACTATAAAATGCGTAGGGAACAATAATAATATGTAATTAATTTCTTTTTTATTTAATATACTTTTGTTATGATAGTGATATTGTATTTTATTTATTTGACCGAATGACCTACCCGACCGATCTAGGCCTGAAAACTTTGATGCCGGAAAAAAAATCAAACATAAAAAAATCTCGAACCCATTGAAAAAAATTCATGGCTTCGCCATTGCTCGTTCACACCCCCTGGCCCCTACACATATATTGAGCTTGAGTAAGCTCACAAGTCTTAAATTTTCTTTTGTTGATTAGCTTAGGATCATTAATAATTATGGTTTAATGATCATTCATTTAAACGGTTTTTATTAGCATTAGATTTCACGTTGTTGGTTAGAGCTAACCCACTGTTGTAAGAACACCTTGTTCGCAACGATAAAACTGTCGATTAAAATAAAAGCCATGCCATTAGAAATGTTTAACTGGATCGTGTGATTCTATAACGAGTATAAATTAATAGACAAATATAAACCATTATTGGTTACTTTGGTTAAGAATCAGACTCTTGTTATGGTTTTAAAACTAGAAATTTTATTAGAAAAATTAATAAAATGACAATTTTATTTATCAACTTAGTATGATTCCAGAAAAACATTCGGATGTAAGTGTTACAATCATTCAATCAAACACTTGTTGCTCGTAGAATAGGTTTTACGATTCAAAAGTGGGATAGCGACGCAGCTTATTGATCGCTTATCCATTATCCAGATGTAGCTCGATTTGTATTATATAAGAATTCAATCAAACTAAGAAAATAAACCTCAGTCTTAAAAATTATCATTGATTTATGAGAGAAAATAAAATTTTTAATTTACAGAATTAATTGTCCTATAAAATCATCAACCAAAAAAAAGCACACCTTTTATATTCTTCTCTCGATCTCGCTGTCGAACTTGAGCCGCCGCCTTCTAGCCGACTCATAGTCATACCTTTTGTGGGCTCGTTTCTTTTCTTTCATTCGAAGCCCAAATTAATTAATTGAAGTTCAGCCCATGTTTTCTTCTAGTTCACAATCAGGCAATCAGCTGTATTTAGTATTTACTATTTTTTAACGGTCAACAAATACTCCAAACAGGCTACAGTCTAATTTCACCGCATCGGGATCATTTGTCTTTCGATATAGAAAAAACCATCAACTAAGGCCAACGTCCAGCGAACACTTTCTGAAGGCATGACAATGCGATGAGATAAAACTCGTTCCGTTCAAGGACCCAGCTAGTGAAAGTCACATTCTCGTCTAGTCTCTCATCATCACCCTGGTGCCTTGAAACTAAATGCTGAGGATAGGAATCGAACCTGGATCACATGAAACAACAAGTCTCAGTCTTATCACTCTACCACTAGCTCATTGACACTATTTAGTATTTATTAAATAGATGGTCCACTTTCTTAGTTTCTATTTTTCTTCTTTGACAGAATTACAAATTTTGTCCTTTAAAATAAGACGAATTACGGTTCGTGTCCTTTTCTAAGTTTCCTTGCAGGCGGTGTACTTTAAACTTTTTTTTCCTACAAGTTTTGTCCTTTACGCTAACTGGGTTAGAAAAAGTCAGTTAAGTATGACATGTGCCAGACATGTGATGGGCATAATTGTAATTTTAATAGGGGAATGTATTATATATATTTTCTTTTCTTTCTCTCTTCTTTCTCTCTAAGCCACCACCATCACCATAAATTCCGGCCACCATAACAGCCGCCACCGTCGGCCGTACAAAACAGTAAATAATAATAATAATAATAATAATAATATCATGTCCTAATGCCTCCTACTCCGGCCATCTCATCTTCCTCCTCCCTCCTCCTCATCGCCGCCGGAACCCTAGCCTTCGGCTCTCTCCTCTTCCTCTCCCGCCGCCTCCTCCCACCACCAACCTCCAACAGCCGCCTCCACCGCCAGTACCACACCAACCTCCCTCAACGCCGCTTCAACGTCCGCCGCCTCGATCTCAGCTTCCGAGTCGGCCGCAACCGCCGGATCGTCTTCCTAGTTCAGGCCGCCACGTTCTTCGTCAACGAGAACGGAAGCAGGTCGCAGCTGTGGTTTTCGATTAGAGTTGGAGGAAGCTCGGTTGAGAAAGAAGTCAACGCGATGATGGCTTTGATGGTGATACGGTGGCTAATGATGTCGGTGGTTGTGGAGATGATGGAGGATGTGGGTGCGACTGATCTTGGTCAGTGGGTGGGTTAGGTGAATTGGGTTTTCGGATACGGGTTTTGGAAAAGGATGGGTCGGGTTCGGGTGATAGGGATCGTATGCGTTTGTGAACGGAAAGTGTGGTGGCGGTTTGTGAGATGGAGAGGAGGTGGTGGTGGTGGGTTGAATGGAATCTGCAACGAGGTGGCCGGAATTTATGGTGGCCGGAATTTATGGTGATGGTGGTGGCTTAGAAAGAAAGAAGAGAGAAAGAAAAGAAAATATATATAATACATTCCCCTATTAAAATTACAATTATGCCCATCACATGTCTGGCACATGTCATACTTAACTGACTTTTTCTAACCCAGTTAGCGTAAAGGACAAAACTTGTAGGAAAAAAAAGTTTAAAGTACACCGCCTGTAAGGAAACTTAGAAAAGGACACGAACCGTAATTCGTCTTATTTTAAAGGACAAAATTTGTAATTCTGTCTTTTTCTTTTATCAACATTTGAAATTATCCAAAATAACTGAGTGGACATTTTTAAGACAAAATGCCATCTGTTCGCATTAAGATCATTTAATTTTAAAATTCGTAACCAGACGTTGGCCCATTCCAATTCACCCTTATCACGCCCTAACACCACTGTGTGAGTATTCAGAAGTGGGTGTTGCCCTGCTTCCTCCGCAATGACGTTTGGGCAAGTGTGAGCTCCTTTTCGTTGGTTTTCATCAGGGCCGGCTATAGGATATGACAGGGTAGGCGACGGTCACAGGCCTGACACTCCACTAGACCCGAATATTTTTTTTAAATTATATGTACTTTTATGAAATAAAAATATGTATAATCAATGTTTCAACATAATTACATAATCACTAGCTTAGTCTAGTGGCAAAGGGGTATGACATCTAACCAAAAGGTTGTGAATTTTAGTCATATTTGAGACAATATTAAGCTTATTTTTATACAAAAGTTTTTTACACAACTCAAATCATAATCAAGTAAGCCCATTTAAAATTAAATTGTTTAAACCAACAAAATGTTCCTTTTACTTAAGGTCCAAAAAAGTTTTCGCTTTCTCGAAGCCGGCCCTGGTTCTCATAACAATTACCCACTTTCTTAATTTATTTATTTTTTCATATAATATAAATACTATTTTAATTATATTAGATTGGTGAAACCACTAGATATCCTTTTTGTAAGACGTTTTTCATCTACGTTATTAGATAATAACGTGACGAAACAATTTTTACTTTGTCAAGTAACCACTATATATGCTCTAATATTTAAATAATATATATTACATAACTTAGTAATGGCAGATTTTACAGGCATAGCATCTATACCTATTAACTAGGCACATTTATACACCATTCAGAATACGCTTCGTATGCTCAGCATACGACCCATATGCTGTAATACTTTTTCAGACGTCATACGTTTCGTATGTAATGTTATACGGTTCATATGGCTTTTGTATAAACAATACGAATAATATGAAAAGCATACGATTCATATGATCAACTTTTAAGTAAAATTAATAAAGGCTTCGTATAAAAATGATACATTTCGTATAGCTTAAATACGAATCATCTAAAATGTATACAGTTCGTATTTGAATGTGTAACTAAATAAGTTTTACTTGTAACAACCATCTAAAACAAAGGCGTGAGCTTTGTCTCCAACAATAGTGATTGCATGTGAGCTTATTGCACCAGGACCAAATCCTTTTTGGTTCAACTACAAATAATAATATTTTGCAGTTAGTAAATATGGTTTATTTGATAAAATCTGAAATCATGAACCAGTGATCAACTATTGACATAACTAACATCTAAAGATGAATAAATCGGACAATAATTATGGTTTAAATGAATTTGATAATGATTTAGCTTGAATTCAAGAACAGTAGAACACTAATTCCACAAATCCATTTAAATAATTACTTTCATGTCATTGAATTTTGCAGTCGGTTTCTACTGGAGAACAAAGTGTAACCTAACTAGGGCTGTAAATTTAGGTTGGTAATATTTTTAACAACATTTGGAAGGGATGAAGGGGGAGAAAGAACTAAGTAAAATATACACAGACTTCATTATTAGATTTATCTCGTTCAAAGAAGTAAGTGGGTAAAAAACGCTATGAGATCACACAATTTATATGGTTGAGAGATTCTTTTTATACCTAATATTCGTCTTACAATATGGTCAAAGAATCAATTACACATAAATATATGTGAGAGATTGATGGATTAAATGTTGAAACATGTTTCACGCTTCCTGCAAAAGTAATTGTACAATTTTAAAGATTCTTCGTCATACGTTTCGTATTATTTCCTATACAGTTCGTATAGATTACTTTTCATGATTTTTCAAAACTCCTACATGCATATGCATACGATTTGTATTCTTTCTTATACGATTCATATGTTTATGTTAGATTTACATGCTTCGTATGAAATCTTATACGTCTCGTCTTCCATATAATACGAACTGTATACAAAAGAATATGGCTCGTATAGTTTCTATAGCATATGACTCGTATGGTTTTCCATATGATCGTATGGTATCCTTGATTTGACTAACTTAAGTTATTATTCTATACGTTGCGTATGAAGCCTATGATTAGATGGAGGAATAGCGTGTAAAATGCTTAAATGATGTATCTCTAGCAGACCCACTTAGTAATATACTATGCTTAAACTATTATCCAAAAAGAAAATATTTAACATAGCCTACGAACACCACTTAGATAAAAAGATACACAACGGATGTCCAAACCAACCACAACCACCAATTCCATTATCTCCCAATAACAATCATCCACCTCATCTTCTCATCTTATCCCACAGATTTCACACCACCACCCATTTCTACATCTTCAACACTACAACCTCAATCATCATTTGAACCTTAATCTTAATCCACCAGACATCAACCCAAAAGATGTCTTTCACAATCTCCACAAGCTTCATCCAACCCCTTGAGGTATCCAAATCATCCAAACCAAAGGTTGCATGTCCAAGTAATATTATATGTTCAAGTGCTACAGAAGACAAGAGCCAGAAAGTTGATGGAAAAGGTTCGTTAAAGGCGTTGTCGGCTGCGCTTGCACTGTCTTCGATCCTGGTGTCGTCAACTGTACCGGTGTTGCCTGCGAATGCCGATATATCGGGTTTGACTCCGTGTAAAGAGTCGAAGCAGTTTGCTAAGAGAGAGAAGCAGTCGCTTAAGAAGCTTGAAAACTCTTTGAAGCTTTATGCTCCGGATAGTGCTCCTGCTCTTGCTATTAACGCTACCATTGAGAAGACTAAGCGCAGGTAATTCTATTTGACGTATTACTCCGCTCCAATATCAGGGCCGTCTCCGAGAATTTAAATACCTCGGCCGAGCCAAAATAAAAAGGCTCGTAAGCCTTAACGAAAACTTTTTATTCATTAATGTACATGGATAAAACTTTTATCGACCGACTATTATAAGCAGAAATCATTCTGAGCATGTAATTATCTCATAAACCATTGCAAATAACCTTATTTTTAACACCAAAAAAACATGATGGTGCGGCTCGCACACCCTCCGAGCCTCCCATGTCCAATATAACAAAATGGCAAAAAGTAAACAAAAACGTATAAATCGGATTATAAATTATAATGAAACTTGAAGGAGAGTATGTTTAGTAAAAGTGGAAGGGAGGGGTACGTTTAGCAACACTCTGTCTTAAAAGTAACAAGAAATTCATGAGTTTGAATTTAGGATAACTGGTGGGTCGGGCTCAGGTTAACCCATAACGTTTAGCTAAATGAGTCGGCTATGGTCGACCGGTCAGGTTCCAAGTTGACTCATTTATTTAAAATAAAGAGTGTTGTTTAAAGCTTAAATTAGAGGTGTTCGATCATAACCCATTGAAACCGAACGAACAGTCCAAACCAAAAGAGCAGGCTGATTTGATGGTTTCGAATATTTATGGTTTGGAACCAATCGTTTAACATTTATTATTTGATTTTCTTTTAGAAAAGTAAGGTTATGTATACTCCCTCCGTCCCTTTTTAAGTGTCTGTTTGGAAAACACAAAGTTCAAGGTAGATTGAATTCAAGGTAGATTGAAAGATTATTTTTTTGCTTACCAAATGATAATAGTGCCATTGGAAATTGGGTCCATCAATATTGCTTATTAATGCTAGTTGTGTGTGTATAAGGGTAAAACTTGGAATTTGACTAATAAAATTTGACAATTGACATTTGTAATGAGACAAAGAAAATTGAAATATTGACACTTTTAATTGGGACGAATGGAGTATTTTATAAATTCAAGAACAATCTTTATCATTTATTTGAAAATTCTTTAATACAAACTTAAGTTTCTAAAAAATAATTGTTTGGTTAGGAACCGGCAAACCGAATCGTCAAACTATGAAACCGGCTGGTTCAGTTTGCATAATTCCAAAACCGTTGGTACTAGTTCGAACAAGAATATGTAGTTTATCAAAACCGGTTAAACCAGACGTAAACAACCATTGTTTAAACTAAATAAGTATTTTTATTGTAGAGTCTGGATAAAAGGAAGAAAGAAAATAGATTTTATATAACTTTGTAATTTAGAGTATCAAGATGAAAAAAACAAAATATCGGGTTAAACGAGTCATGTTCTTGTCAACCTACAGAAATTTTGGGTTCGTGTCAGGTTCAACGTACCACTTGAACACGACTTGTTTAACACATAGTTTGAAACGTAAAGATTGTAAAACCATTGAAATGTATTTAATTAATTTACACACGTGTAGGTTCGACAACTATGGAAAGTATGGATTGTTGTGTGGATCAGACGGGCTGCCGCACTTGATCGTAAGTGGTGATCAAAGACATTGGGGAGAGTTCATCACCCCCGGGATTTTGTTTCTATACATAGCTGGATGGATTGGGTGGGTTGGAAGGAGTTACTTGATTGCTATTCGGGACGAGAAGAAGCCCACACAAAAAGAGATCATCATCGATGTTCCTCTGGCTTCTAGGTTGGTATTTCGTGGATTCAGTTGGCCCATTGCGGCTTACCGTGAGTTCTTAAACGGGGAACTCATCGACCCGAATGTTTAACTTTTTGTTTGCGACAAGTTTATATGTATCTAATGTTTAAAACCTATCATGTTACATTGTTTGTCTACAAGGTTTAAGAGATTGTTTCACAAATTCAAATGTACATTTTTCCTATGTGTTTGTGACATTACTGTTTGTGATTTTTGGCTAATGTAAAACACGTCTTTACTCTTTTTCTCGACGCTCAGGTATAACTTTTTTTTTCCTGAAAATAGAATTACATTCGAAATAAGGTACTCCCTCCGTCCCATTAAAAGTGTTCATATTTCATTTTTTGTTTATTCCATTACAAATGTACACTTTTAAAATTTATTAGCTAATTTTCAAATTTACCCTTAAACACACACAACTAACATTAATAAACAATATTGATAGACCAACTTTCAAAGGACATTATTGTCATTTAGTAAGAAAAAAAAGTAATCATTCAGTCCACCTTAAAATTTTTTGTTTTTCAAACCATGACACTTCTAATAAGACGGAGGGAATACTTTTTTTGGTATTGTAAGTAGTCTCAATTGTTGATACCGTGCGGGTGCCATGACGAACGACATCGTTCCCGGCAGACAACAGCTGTTACCCTTATTTGTTTTTATTTTTTTCGATTGATGTAAAACACGACTTTGTGTAATGATATAAAATTTATTCAAAAACCTACTGCTGCAACTCAAGTACTAAAAGTATTGCTACATTTTTTATGTTGTCTATCTATTAACTTTCATCTCGTACACAATTCACAAACAATTCAACTTCTTTTGATATCCAACAGTATTATGATTGAAAATTTATTAAATATAATGGTATTTAATCTAAAATCAAAACCAGAATAGAACATCGTTGGTTTTTTAGTAGTTAAATCCAAGAGACGTATTATAATTGAATTTTTTAATACTTTAATATTCAAAAATTAAGTAATTTCTGCATCCATTTTATTAAAGTCAAAATCAGAACAGAACAACATTGTCGAATTTTCTTGCATATCACCATAAACAACTTTTCTGCCAACTGATTCAGAAAAGATGAGTGGGGAAGGAAAGGTGGTTTGTGTTACAGGAGCTTCAGGATACATAGCTTCATGGCTCGTTAAGCTCTTGCTTGATCGTGGCTACACCGTTCATGCTACTGTCCGATCCCTTGGTAAATATTGTTTTCAATCCAACTTTTGAGTTTCCTTTAAAACATACTAATTCCATTAAAATACGTTGCAGATGATCCAAAAAGGACAGAACATCTGCTTGCTCTTGATGGAGCTAAGGAAAGACTATCTTCGTTTGAAGCTAACTTAACTGTAGACGGCTCTTTTGACGCTGCAGTTAATGGCTGCGTTTGTGTCTTTCACACAGCATCCCCTGTGATTATAACTTCAGTTGATGATCCAAAGGTTACCGACCCACAGGTCATTTTTCGTTCATTTTCTCTTGGTTTTCCAAAATTGATGTAAGTTCTAAACCATGCTGTTGTATTCAAGATTGATTAGTTTTCCATTTTGCATCAGGCGGAATTGCTAGATCCTGCAGTGAAGGGGACACTTAATGTTCTTAAGTCAGCTGCAAAAGTTCAATCTCTCAAGAGAGTGGTGTTGACATCTTCAATCGCTACAGTTATGTTTGGCGTCAAACTTCCGGAGTCTGGTGGTGTAGTGGATGAAACCTGGTTTTCAGATCCAGTCACTTGTGAACAGGCAAAGGTAAATTCATTCCTTTTTCCAACCGACTACAACTAAGGCGTCAAACTTATTTGTTTCTTAATAATAATCTTAGACGGAAGGGTTAGCTGACGTTTCTCTATATTGCTTTCTTTGTATGAGTGACTATCGTTAATCAGCTACGAATGTTACAATTAATGAGTGATTTTGTATTCCTTTTAGTGGTGGTATCAAGTATCAAAGATCCAGGCTGAAGATGCTGCTGTGAAATTTTCGAAAGAGAATGGTGTGGATTTGGTGGTTATAAATCCTGGTTATGTGATTGGTCCTCTCTTACAACCTACTATTAACTTCACTTCTGACGGATTTATGAGCCTTATAGAAACTGGTAACTGTTCATTATATATGGCTAAAGTTCATATCAAACATTGAGATCCTGAAATGAAGTTGTTGAATTTATTTATGCAGGAAAGGAAATATTTCCAGATGGAATCAACATAACTGTTGATGTGAGAGATGTTGCTACCGCGCATATATTAGCATTTGAGAAACCAGAAGCTAATGGTAGATATTGCGTGGTCAGGGATGTTGTTCAATCATCTGAGATCATGATGATCTTAGACAAACTCTACCCTGATCTTGGCTATTCAGAGAGGAAATTACTAATTAGTACCATTGACCTACTTTAGATACTCATTTTCCTGTTTTTGGGAATTAGTTAATTGATTAATTATCTAACTAGAAGTTGGAATCACTTTTTTTTTTTTTCAATTTTGGATAGGTATAAAGGAAAGTGTGTCGAGGCGCTGCCATACAGCGTATCAAAGGAAAAAGCGGAAAGTCTAGGCATTGAATTTACTCCGTTGGAGATTAGTCTCAACGATGTTCTTGAAAGCTTGAAAGAGAAGAAATTTCTAAACCCATAAGTTCTTTATATGTTTGTTACAGAACAAAGAACGGATACTTGAAATCTTGAATTGTGTGAGTATTCAATAAGCAATAATGAATAATAGAATTTCAATAAAACACCCTTATTAACGAGTCATGCATGACATTGTTATGACCACAAGATTAAGATTTTAAAGACTTTCATTTGCTACAGAAAAGGGCTAGTGTCGCAACTTAATAACTTATGATATCATAAACTTAATTAAATCTTTCATTAAAATGTGATGTGTTTAAATACAAGAAGAACTGAAAATAGAAATCGAGTTAAACTTTGTCACTAAACAACAAACAAGTCAATAAAGAGAGAAATAAAAGAAAAGGAGTTGTAATTATCCATAGAGTTGTAATTATAATCTCAATCAAACTTTATAATCTCTCTCAAATTAGAACATGAAGATCTCGAATGCCTAACTTAACTGTCACGCAAAAATCGACAAAATCATTTTAGATCCCAAAGCTTTCACATAAAACAATTCAAACTAACGTAGAAAACAAATCGACAATTTGGTGTTTATATCAATACCAATACATAAACAAAAATCAAATATGCAGCAAACACAAATAGGGTTTATGGTGAAATTTGGGGTACCTTGAATTAAGAGGAATCGTTACGTACTAAAGTAGCTTTTAATCGCTAAAAGAGCTATGTGATGATTCAAAACCCGGTTTGTATATTGTATCGGGTTGGGCTAAGAAAGGGTACAATCAGTGACGGATTTAAGAATTTTTTCTTGTGGGTTCACAGTTCGGTTCGAGTCATTTCGGCAAGGTTTATGACTTTATGACATAGTAAAAATATGATACAATTACAACACGAACACCACCATTAGAAATTAAAAAAAATACATAATAAAAATACGATGGGTTTTTCAAATTTAAACAATACCAATTGTCTAATTTAATTAACTAATCTCAACATAATCATTCATTCATTTTAATTCTAATTTCAACAATCTAGCAAAAATAACTCGTTCGTTGCAACGAAAATTAAGTCTTTGTCTCTTACAATATTATTATGGTGTCGTTACTTGATATAGCAACTTATAAAGAGAAAAAAAAATACAGTCACTTGATATAGCAACTTATATCATTTAATAAATAGTTAAATCATGTAGGTCCTCTTTGGGATGGATCTAACAACTTTACTCGGATCAATCCGTGTTGTTAGCTAACGGAAATCACTAACAACACTCGGATTTCCGATCTTAGTTTGAAAATGAAAGAAAGAAAAAAAAAGAAAGGATGAAGTGGGTGAGAGAGAAAATTCTCTTTATTTCCTTGAAAGTGTGTAGAGTTGTTGGAGAAATGGGTTAAGTGGCCATTTTATATGGTCCACATTTCTCCAACTTTTACATTTCGTCCTACAAAATAAACGTACCGAGGTACGTAATACACCGACTCTAAGAAAATATAAAAACATACACAATCCCAATACTAATATAGAATATTAGCCCAACAAATCCTATTCAAATAAATGATGGTAAAACATTGTTTTCTTATCTTTTCTAATATCATCCACAAAATTATAGAAGAGGAAATCTATGGATACACTAACCTGAATGACAGACGGATGGGTAATAAAAGAAAATGATAAATAAAAATCTTAAAAATTTGTTGAAAGTCTAAGGCTGTGTGTTGTCGCTAAAGTTTAGCTCCGAATTCATCCAATAATATTATGCCATGCAGTGCTGACTGGATGCTAACTAGACACTCGCTGAAGCTACTACTGAAGCCGCCTGAGCCTGTTGTGGTTCATGGTTCAGGAAAACGGTGCTTCAACGAATTTTATGATTTTTTAATTTAAAACAAGAATATATATTAAAAGATAATATTACTATATATATTAAAAGAGAACTCTTTTAAGCATTGGGTGTTGTACCCTTTGCTTCCTAGGTTGTACCTGCCTTCTCAAACTTCTATATATTTGTTACTTGGGTTCGATCCCTGTTCTGGCCATATCGTTTTATTTCTTTCTAACTTTTATCTTTGTTAGTGGGGTCTGTCTGTCTTGGAGTTGTTGTTTATATGACGCGTGGCCTATGCACGTGTGATGTTTCTATCTTATCTACTTTGCATACATTATGCCAAATTTTTGTCTGTGGCTTGCATGTGTTCTTGGTCGAAGAGGCAGAAGAATTGGATGTTCCAGGTTTGTGTTAGTTTCTCTTTCACTCTGATTTCTTCTTCTAAAGGAAGTATTATAGACAATCGGAACTTCATTAAAGTCATCCACCCTCTAATTTTCATAACCAGCCACTTGCGGTTTTGTGGTAAATTGGTTATCATTAAATTAGTTCTTGAACTCAGTCACATACGATATGTGAGGTTCTCTTGAATTTTTATGCTTAGTTATCTAGAAAGTGCATAGATGTCAAGAGATAAGACATGGACGCAATTGATATGTGTAATTTTTCATATTACCCTTCAGATTAGGATGAAAAAAATAAAATTACTGTTTTTAAGCATCATAATCTCATAATCTGAATCAATTTTTTTTTTCCAATTATTATTAATGGAACCATTTTATGTCAGTAAACCATTTTTAACCCAGCCATTTAAAATCATTTTTTTAACGTCTTTTGTGTATACTTATTTTTTTACGTGCGTGTTACGTAGTTGATTTACCTTTACATTTTTGTTTTGGGGATTTTTGTTTCAGGTTTCAGCTGGTTGTTTGCTCTTTTCGGCGGGAGGTACGCACTTATCTTTGTTTATATTTAACTTCCATCCTATATATAAGTCTATAATTATTGTGTATTTATTGTTTGTGCTTTAGCAGTTGCTTTTCTTTAGGCTTTAAATTTCCTTTAAACATCATGGATTTTGTTATGGTTATGTTTGTTGTAGCGGTAGCTTTTTGTTTAGATTTCCTTTGAAGATCAACACTCGACATGCCGCGTGAAAAACGACCCAGAACAGGGTCATCGTCATTTACTAATGATAACCGGGGTCAATCCTATAGGCAGACAGCTTATCACTCTGCACCAACACTTGATACAAATACGAATGCGTCTCACTATATTGATATTGGTAACAGTGAACGTCTGTGAGTTTTATAATGCTTTCTTTTGGATTGACGAACGTGTTGTTGCTACTTCTACGAGGCATCATCTGGCATACTCACAATGTTGTAAAGGAGGTCGTGTTGCACTCCCGTATCCTAGGCGCCCGTATACATCTATTATTCATTTGTTTCAGCATGCTGACTTTATGTAAAAAATTCATGCACATAACTCTGTCTTCTCTATGATGTCTTTTGGTGCTAAGATTGACGACACCGTCAACCAAGGATCTGGACTGTACGTCTTTAAGATAAGCGGCCAGGCTCACCTTTGCTTAGGTACCCTTTACACTCCTCCTAATCAGAGACCGCGCTTCTTACCAATGTATGTCTAAGACACTGGCATTGAAATTGCCAACCGACTTCATCCTTTTTCTTTGGGTGATGAGTCATCTCTTTATCCTAAAACAGTTAGCCTCCTCCTTAACATCTTAGAGTCAACAAACGAGGTTGTTAAGCTTTTCCGTTCAGCTAGGTATATTTGTTTATCGGCTGAGGTGCCTGATTTTCTTATAAACTGAAAATGGATCAGTCGGCCCCTGGACTACGAATCTATTCTAACTATCAACGAATTTTTCATTTTTTTTGTGAATTTGTTGACTTTAGGGCTTATGCCTAGGGTTTATTTTTGACGTTTATGCTTCGTTTTACTTCAAATTCGTGGGATGTAATTACTTAATTGAGATTGACTTTCAGTATCAAATGATATTCTACATGATTAGTATTCAAAGGTTTCATGCATCAGTTGTGGATTTGGTTAACAGATTATGATTCTTGGTCTTAGTTTGATGTCATATATTTGAGCTTGAATTCGATCAGATTGCATATTCACGACATCTGTTGATAGTTAAGGTTCATGACTCTGTTTACTTTTATACTCACTTGATTCTAGGTTTTGTTGCGTATCTAAATGATATTTTAGTTATTAATGTAAATAGATCAATGAATAGCTCCACTAATATGCTTATTTGCTATAATGCGACAACTAAAGTTTTGTCCTATCACAAAAAACGTGAGTTAAAGTTATGTTGAAATACCAGTTGTAGCAAAAGAATTTTGTCTGTTGAAATAGGAGTTCTTGCTGTTTTGTAGGGTTCAAATGTATGTAGCGAATGGTGAAAGTTTTCTGGTCTACATGAAACAAACAGAAACAAACTATAGTGAAGGGGAAATTTTATTTATGGCCTAAACCACCTATCATATCCAACAAAATGTGTACAGTCAAGCTTCAGAACTGTGATTTTCTATATTCTCATTTTAATATTGATTTAACATTTAATTTGGTTAAATTAATGGAGAGAATCTTGAATTTTATGGTAACAGATTAGCAAATTCAAGGATGCATATTAAAATACAAGATAGATGGGTGTAATCTTGGTTCAGCTAAAGGATTAGAGGCTTAGAGCAGCAGCTCATTTGACTTTTAAAAGTCATAAGGTACAAAAGTTTATCCATTTGTTTATGTTACTTAACTACTTTACACTCTACTTTAACTTCATGTGCAAGGACATTAGTAAATATGATATAAAATGTAAGAAATACTAATCTCAGCTATTTCTTTGGCAGTTGGATCTTTTATTATGTTGGGTTTCATAGGCTACTAGAATGGTTGTAACTCTAAAGACGATGCTAAGTTTCGGAAATCGTTGTTTTTGGTATGCGCTTATTGTTTTGCATAGTTAAATTTATTATAGTAATATTATTATTTGGACATTCAAAATCTTTAGGCATTAGGATGGTGTTTTGATGCACCTTTTGAAAGTTTATTTTAGTCAATTGAAGCAGTATTTATTGCTCACATAATCACCGTAGAACTTTGTATATGTTTATTGCTTCATGTACCATGCTTATTGCACAAAACCATGGTTTCTTGGTAGTTAAGAAATAGGAGAAATTTTCTTATCATTATTGTATCTAAAGGGTATTTATTTGTTTGGGTCCAATGGTTACCATTAGGCAACAATATTACTTTGGCACCTTTATGATTCAGCTTCATGTGTGTTAATGAGTACCTGAAACAAGCCAAATAACAATGTGTATCAGCTAAATAAAAGAGCCAATACATGTTTAGAATAACATATGGCCAAGAATGTAGGGATGTTTACTTCCTTATAAGTGGACAGATAATATGAATGTACATAAAGAAGAGGGCTTTCACCATATCAATAGTATTTCCAGTTACATGCATATTCATGAAATAGTTTGTAGACTTCAGCAACTTATATTCATGTAACCACTCTTAACAAAACCCTTACTTGGACAGGTCCAGGCGATGGTGACACAAGAATGAAATGAGGCGATGATGACGCTAGAATGAAACGACCAATGGCTTCTGACTAACATTGGGTGCAAATTGTTTTGGTGTTTGAATAGAAGATAATAGCCACTATGTACTTAGGCAATGACTCTACAGCAACGACCAGCTAAGCTGCAACGTTTTGTAAAAATGAGGTAGCTCTTAGGACTAAATTTATTATGTACCCGGATGTTAACTCATTTCGCAAGAACAACAGAACTTATAATGCGGTATGTCTATGCCTATATATTTTCG
This sequence comes from Bidens hawaiensis, assembly GCF_021521415.1. Lineage (NCBI taxonomy): Eukaryota > Viridiplantae > Streptophyta > Magnoliopsida > Asterales > Asteraceae > Bidens > Bidens hawaiensis. Next base: position 512,443 of record NW_027491709.1, read on the forward strand.
GGTGTTAATCATAATTGATTGCCTAAACCAACCCTAACCTTGCTGTTAGCTATCCAGCTTCGATCTATGTTATCCCAATCTTATTAATTCTTTTTTTTCCTTTTATATTATAACCTTGGATGACAAACGCTTAAAACGTATCCCAATAATAACTACTTCAAGCCAAACACAAGCTACAAATTATATTTATAATTAAGTACTACTAGACAAAAAATAAACTCACGCAACTACTACTTTAATAATGCCTCTACAAATATTAACGGTCCCGCCGCGTTGCGGCGGGGTCTAAAAACTAGTTTATAATAAAATTAGTTTTAACATATTAGTATTAGAATAATTAATATAAAACTTAATATAATACTAGCTTTTTAATAATATAAATATAAACAAACACTTTCACCCTTACCAAACACCTCCCATCTTCTCCATCATCCCCCCCCCCCCCCCCTCTCACACTCTCTCTCTCTCTCAATGTTTGTCTTCAACACCACTCGCTGGAGGAGAATACGTCAAGCTTCCATTTCTTCGATCCAAAACCCTAATGATCCCATCCCAACATAAACCCATCTCTCTCGATCCTTCTTCTCCTTTCTCTAGCCGCGACCATGCTAGATGTGGAATCGATCCCAGGTTTTCACATTAGGCAGGCATGGTGTTTACCACTAGACTAAGATTCTATTTTGGTTGTGAGTTACTATCATATAATCCGAAACTCAGTGGTTCCCGTGTACTCGTAGTTATACATGTAGATTCGCCCATGGGTACAACAGGTAATAGGGGCCGGCAAGTTTGAACAGGTTTTTAAAATACAAGTTTAACTTAAAAATTAATCCAATATCAGTTAACAATAAAGTTTTTTTTTCCTATTATATATATATATTAATAGTAAAGTTGGAGTCGCTCATATATTTGCAATGTTCTATTGTTATGACTTTTTAAGCATAAGTTACAAGTTCTTAAAGCATCAAAATCTTTACACCTCGTGCCTTCTTCTGCGCAATATTAATTTTACTTTCATAGAAGAAAGTATTGTAACTACTACATGTGTCACTCCATTCCATTCTTCTTCAATAATTGTTTCTCTCACCTTAAACCTTTTCTCTAGCTCTTTGTCTTCACTACACTTCATATCCAATGTGTTTTGATGACTGCCCATTATTATGGTTGGCTGACTATGGGAGAGAAAGTGATTTTTGAAAGGGAAACAAAGACATGTGCATTGACATGCCGTTGCGGCGGTTGGCTTTGAACAAGTTTCTTTCAATCGATGATGATAGCAACGTGCTTGGGCGTTGCCCTGTCGTTGCCGGCGGCTCCGGCCGTCTTTGGCGACGACGGAATTACATGTGTGACGCCCCTGTTGTTATATATTTCTAACTTTGAACCTTTTGGTTTGAATCAATGATGTTAGGAACCTCTTCATTTGACTGGAACGTCACTAGATCGCCCTCTATCGTACTGGTGATGTCCTTGGTATCTGGTACAACCGGTAATACCGAATTTTTTCAACACTGAAGCCATGTGCCCTTGATTAGCTTGGGATGCATATCTTCGACAACATATCATCTTCGGTGTTCTTCTTTCCTAACAACCTATTGAGTTGAGTATTCATGAGATATAATGCACGGATGATCTGAGAGTTATGATACACTTTTAAGATAAAATTAATTTCGTGGTTTGTCTGGATAAAACTCAGAAGTGACAAGAATTTTGTATATGAACCAAATCGTATTTGCAAATTAGGCTAGAAATTGTCTTTGACAGTTTTTGATTACAGAGTATAAACAGTGTTTCTTTAAATTTACTCATAGTGTTTCTTTAAATTTACTCATGAACAGTAATATTTTCACTTTCCTTTATTCACAATCACTTACAACCATCTCTAAAAAAATATAGAACCACGCTCATATAATTTAAAGAACCTATTATGAATCCTCTTACTAAAGGATCCTTAAACCATCTTTGTTTTAGGGAAAATGGCAAAAAATAAAATAGAGCATGAATAGGAAAGCTCATGAGAATGCTCTTGAAGTTAAAACCTCTTTGTTCTTTTGCAAATTGATACCCAAATTTTTACCAAACATATCTTCTATCTAGTGACACATGTTGACAGAAATAACGCACCGGAATTCATGGCCGATTCGAGAAACAAAAAAAAATTTGGGTCGAAGACGAAAACTTTTTTGAGCCTTAAGTAAAAGAAGTATTTTGTTAAGCTTAAATAATTTAACTTTTATATGGTTTTAGAGCATTCACATTCAATCCATCAAAATATGTGAGTGAAGTTTTAATAATGAAGAGAGTGGTTTAGGGTGTTATGAGTGAAAGAGAAAGAAGTGTAGTGATTAATCTGTATATTTGAAAAGTTATTGTTCACACTATATAATATTTTAAATATATTTTAAAAGTGGTTATGAGTAAATGAAAGAGAAATGGTAATGATAAAAGTATAAAAAAGTATTATTTAATAAAACAGAAAGAGAAAATGTAGTGATTTTTAGGAAAAATTTTAAAATGACCCAAAGGAGGGAGAGAAAATAAAAGATCCTAAATGTGTCCAGATTCTCAAAATAACCCATTAAATATGTACTGAGCCGACACTTTGGTAATATAAACGACGAGATTTTTCAACCAATCAAAAGTTGACACTTGGAAAGTTTCTGACATTTCCGACGAGATTTTTAAAAACTCGGGGTTTCGGTCCATATTTTAAAGTTAATCACTTTTTAAAAAACAGCCTATCCAGACGGTTTTTTTATGTTTCTTATCTGGTCCGTTCAAATTATTATTATCCCCAACTTCTCCCACATCATCATCATCATCATCATGTTTTCCAACGAAACAACGCCGCAAAAAGATTATGAATTTGCATACTCATGGTATGTATGAAACTGAGAGAATAAGACCTTTAATTGTTGTAGGAAACTGAGAGTGTGTTGAGATTTGCAATATTATAACTTAATTTTTCCCTGATTTTTAATGTAATTTTAGATTTAGGGATATGAGATTGGATGTGAATGCTCTTACAACATTCTCATCCCATCCCTCAAATTTATGTGAGGGAAGTTTGCAAATTATAGGGTGGGGTTTTGAGTGATTGTGAGTAAATTATAGGGTGGTGAGAGAAAAGGTAATGATTTTTTTTTTTTTTTGTAAATTTGGAGAAACAAAGTTTGCTCCTATTTATTTTTTAATATTTGTTGAATTGATTGTGAGAAAAGGAGAGATAAAATTGTAATAATAAATGTATAAAAAATATTATTTAATTGAAGATGAGATATAAAACTGTAATGATAAATGTATAAAAAATATTATTTAATTGAACAAGAGAAGGAAATGTAGTGGTTTTTAGTGTAATTATAGAGATGTGGATGAGTGATACGTTAAGAATGTTCTTACTTGGTTATAATTTAGGTTTTGTAAAAAACTTTTTTATCAAAATATGATTAAACATGTCTCAAATGAAACTATAACCCATAACCTTTTGGTTGAGTACTTGAGGGTAATACTCTTTGCCACTAGATCAAGTTAGTGGTTATGTAATTGAGTTTAAACATTAAATATACATATTTTAATATTTAATCAACATAATTTTTTTACGAAAAAAATTTTCGGTTAGCCGGGTTTCAAGCATGTGGCCGTCGACCACCCTGCCACCTCCAAGGGTCAGCCCTGCTAGAATTGAATTCCACACACATTACACACTATAAATAGTGTGTGTATCTCATGCACAAGTAACCTTTTGGAAAACTTCTAATCTTATCCTCCTACTAAACTCTGTCTTCCCTCCCTTCACTCTTCCCTCATGGAAATAAGCATAACCAAATAAGATCCGAGATCTCGGTCCTCACTAGTGATTTACACTAGCTAGTGGAGAGGTTGATCCAAGTAGACTAGTTGTTGTGTTGTTAGATCCGGTCAAAGGACCTACATACCTATCGACGACAGGAGAAAAGAAAGGAGGAAGAAGAATATTAAGATAATTTTTAATTAGGTCCCTTGCCTCTTATTGATGTTCAATCTTGGTATAACTTAAGATATGGGTATTATTTGCACAAGTTTGATAGTTCAAAAAAAAAACTAAGAAATAAAAAGTAACACGATGATTTTTTAAAATGTGGAAATCCGCTTACAATACAATAATTTATAAAGCAAAAACTGACAAATATTACAGAGGTAACCTACCAAACGGCCGTGTGAACCTTTATGATATCGATTCAACCGAGCTTTTTTGCTTGTCACCAAATAAAACATGCTCGACTGTAAAGACCACTGCATGAAGAAAACAAACTTGTATCGTCGGCCGAAGAAGAATAATTCATGTTGAAATTTTGGGTCGAAATTATATTGCTTTAGTTGAAATGGGTTTGTATAAAATGGTTTGAGAATGGTTGAAATGTGTTAGTATATGTATGTATTTTTAAAATAAATATAACAATAAAATTAAATTAAAGTACAGTTGGCAATGGTTAAAAAGAAAGGAAGGGAGCGAGGGGCGTGAATGAGGGTGCTCATTGGGGTTAGGTCACTCAAGGAATAGGATTCGGGATGACCAGGACCTAAATCTAAGTACCAATTTGGTGAATGCAAAACCACTAGTATCTCAGTTTATCAATTATAGCACTGAGTACTGTACATGCTAATTCAGTTGCTGGTCGACTTTACTCATAATCGGATCTGGGGAGTTGGTCGGGTTAGATACCATTCTTGGTGTGCGTGAGTTTGGTGTGTGTGCGGTTTTGGTAGTGTGTATGCATGCGTTTATGTTACGTGTTAGTAGTAGAGTGTTATGTTTGTGTGATGTGCGTTTTTTCTATTGGGGGTGGGGGGTCTTAGCTTGTATAATGCAGCAACTAACACGTAGTACAATATGTTGAAAGACAAATAGCCATAAGGGTATGCAAGAAATGGTGTGGAATTATTGACAACATTCTTTCATGTGTACATTGAAGGCAACTGGAGCTCAATGAAAACAATGCACTTTCAATTAGAAGGCAAGCTAGGCAAAGGAAACATCTTTTGTTTGAAGACTCAGCGGCGATGACTGATGGCTACCCAAGAGCCATGGAAAACAAACTGGAGACTCATTGTAAAGATCGTGATCAATCTAGAATTAAATTGTAACCTAGAGCCAGTAGCGTATGATCAAGGCTGGCTATATTAATTCAAAGTTTTGCATTGACAAAGAAAAAGTAATAAACCCGCAGGCATAAGTAGTAGCATCCACCAAGACATGAAACAGATTGTGGAGATCATTTAAAGTTAATCAAAAGGTTGGTGGTCTTGAAATAATTATCCAGCCCATCAAGAATTTCACATGCGCTGCTGATCTAGTAAGTTGATATTTTTTTGGGTGTTTACCCGGTCTAGTAAAAGTTTGTTATATTTTTTAGATTAGGCGGACTTGAGTATTATGTATCTTGTTGAGTTGTATTTGTTTTCGTTGTAATGAAAAGTTCGTTTTGTTGGTAAAAAAAATAAAAAAAAGAAAAACGAGATCATGATAACATAACAAATCCATATAATATACATATGTTTACCATTAAACACAACACTAAGATCGGGTTCATCACAAATAAGACCAACTACATAAAAGTATATTTAAATTTGAACCCTTTACAATATTTATGATCACAATATCAACCTTAAAAGCAGCTTAGTACACTATATAACATTATCATGAATGATATGCATTATGCAATGTGACTTAAAGACACCAAAAGAAGATTTAGATAGTTGGCTACACAACATTGTTTGTTGATCCGTTGATCGGCCCTGGAGTAGTAGTACCCGAGGGCTCAATCCTCCTCATCATGAAACCTGTGGGCGGGTGAGTACTGTCATCATCATCATGATAAACATACGCGAATCCACCATGTTGGGTCATGTCCATTCCCGCCATCTCATCTTCTTTAGAAACCCTTAACAACTTGAGTCTCTTCAAAATGTAGAAAAGTGGACCCATGGTTGCACTCACCCAACCAATGATCACTAGTATTTGGATAATCTGCGCCGCGAATAGCTTCCCTCCACCGCCCATAAACAACCCATAAGGCCGTGGTCTGTTGGGTATGACATATATCTCATTGACATATTGTTTCTTGGCAAACATCCCAGTGAATAATAACCCCCATGCACCACACCCACCATGCAATTGTGCAGCCTCTAATGGATCATCATACTTGCACTTTTCTGCTAGTTTGTTAAACCCTATTAACACCCAAGCCGCAATGAACCCACAAACGATTGCGGCCCATGGTTCAACCACCGCACAACCAGAGGTAATGGCGGCTAAACCACCTAGCAACCCATTACAAACATCAGTCACATTCCAATGACCAACTAGTAGCCGTCGGCTAAACAAAGTGGTCAGTCCGGCTGTGCACCCGGCCAACGTGGTGGTAACCGCGGTCCTTCCAATCGCACTCCATTGACCATAATAATCGTTTGGTGTATCATATGATACTAAGATTTTCAGAAAGGAACCCGGATTGAAACCATACCAGCCGAACCATAGAAGAAAAGTACCCAACACAACTAGTGAACTGCTGTGGCCTCGTAAGGCAACAGACCGACCAGAGCGGTCGAACCTGCCGATTCTTGGGCCTTCGATTAGCGCACCCCATAGGCCAGCAATCCCGCCCACCATGTGGACCACGCCAGAGCCAGCGAAATCGATGGCTCCCGAATCAAACAAAAGGCTGGCACTTTCCGAATTTCTTGAGGCACTGGCCCAACCATCATGAGACCACACCCAATGTGAGACTACAGGATACACAAAACCTGCAATCATTAAAATTAACATGTTAGGGCTGGTTTATATTTAATTATCTAAGCCAAAGTCATATATCATACTTTAGATGCAAATATGCAATTATACATGTTCAAAAATTATGATTTAGATGGTCTATCAAGCAAATTTTATTAATATTGCTATTGCTTATTAGTAAATTATTATATTATCAAAATTCATATTAACATATTATGTCAGTTTTTGACTGAGATATTGATTCCGTCAGTACACGTGTTATATAAAATTTTTCTTTCTTTCTTTCTTTTAAAACGACCAAACACATTTTTTCTTTCTAACAGCATTTAGAGGGGAAGTGATACTTATGGGTACTATCCATTCACCGGCTAATCATACATCGTTATTTCATTTCTACTCTCAAGTATCCGTAAACCAAAAATTAACTGGAAACATATACTCATAAGTACCCTAAAACTTTTTTGTAATATATGTAATAAATTGATTATTAATGGGTATTTTAATTTTTCAAAAGTCTCCAACAATCATATAGCCAAACGGTAAACTTTTGCTACAAATTGAAATTTGACAAACTACTCATATAATTAGGATGGGTTTACCATATGATAAACTACCTAGAATCACCCCAATATTTAAATAAGGATGGCATTTGTTTGTGATGCTCACTTATCTTAAAAATCTATATGTTTCGCTAGGAGATAAAAGTTGAATGAATGGTCCACAGTCACACTGGTGATTGCTTGAAATCGTACACGTGTTATATAAAACAAATAAGATTCCATATTTTCAAAACTTATGGAAAATAATACAGTTTCTCACGCCAATCAAAAAAACACTGGTCCACGGATATTCTTTTTTATTGCATCTTATCAGATGAATTTAGTAGGAAAAAAAAGGAGATATTCAATTAGAATTTAGCCAAAATAAAAATCTAAATGGAGTGTTTACAACATATGCCACATATATTATATTATTTATATTTTTGTTAAAAGATGATTTTTAATAATCAAGTTAGAGTTCATTGGTTGATAATATTCACAATATTTACTAACATTAATGTAACGTGTAATACTTCAAAATTTCATTTTGTTATCAACCACAAATCCTAGTCCCGCTAGTATAAAAATCATTTAATTCGCAGTCCATTTTGTTTAGGGATGGAAATCAATCATTCCTGAAAAATGTGTCAATTTTCATATAATGGTTTTTATAGAAAATTTGTTAAAAAAACTCTTTTTCTAATAACCTTTCTACAAAAAGATGTGTTTGAGCATGCTCAACTTATCATTATCTCTATAATTATATTATAAAACATTAAATATCCTATTCAATTAAATAATACTTTTTATAATTTTATCATTACAATTTTCTTTTTTCTTTACTCACAATCAATTCAACACATATTAAAAAATAAATATTGACAAATTTACAAAAAATCATTACTTTTTTTCTATTCACCCTATAATTTACACTCATAACCACTTATAACATCACCCTATAATTTACAAACTTCTCTTACATGATTATGAAAGATAGAATGAGAATGATATGAGGAAAACAAATGTTAGAAAAATCATTTCCAAACAACTTTTTTATTGATATTGCTATACAAAAGTATGTTTTGGTAAAGTTTCTACAATTTTGCAAAACTATTTTATTTTTAATTATTTTTCTAATATGCTACAACTTTCCAACAAATGTATAGTAATATATATATAACACAAATAATTATACCTCTAATTTTTTCCAACAAATTTCTAACTAAAATAATAAACATAATTGATAAATCTAATTTTAGTTGAAATTTTATTGAAGAGTTGCGACAATTCTCTAATGAAAAATCTAACTATTTTGTTGCAATACTGTAGCAAAATCAAGGCTAATTATTATTATTATTATTTTATTTTCAATGCATTAAAAGTTTGTTGAAATTACTTATAAGAATTTTATAGGAAATTTTAGTAAAAAATGAGTTGTTTTTATAGTAGTGAGTTTAATATCAAATGTAATTAGTGAATAGTAATTACTACAAGTGGAATTATCCTTGTTAACAAAAGTTCGAGCTTTGTCTGAACAATGGCTTCAACTATTAAAATTCGTTTTCTATATTCACTAAACTGTGCAAAAAAAGTGAAGATTTGTACACCTTTTTTTACTTTGTTTTTGCAATAAAACCAAATCCAAGATAATAGAAGATAAGAAGCAAAAAGGTGACCTGTCAAGAATGATGAGTAAATGAGGTAAGCCACAAACTGAGTCCTCTCAGCAATGGAACCACTAGTGATACCGGCAGCCGCGATAGCAAACGCCCACTGGTACAGAAAGGAACTATAATCAAAATCAGGATTTGGGATATTGTTTAGCCCGAAGTGGTGTTTTCCAATGAAACCATTTGAGGGTACACCAAAGGCAAAAGCAAAGCCAAATATGTAATAAGACAAGCCTCCGGCCGCAGCATCCAAAACATTCGTGAGCATGATGTTCATGGTGTTCTTAGCTCGTACGGACCCCGCACAGAGCATGGCGAACCCAAGCTGCATGGCGAACACAAGGTATGCTGAAAAGAGGAGGTAAGTGTTGTCAATGGCATATGAGACGTTGGTAAAATTATTCGAGGTGTTTATGAAGCGTGTGCATATGTACTCGGCTGCCATGGAGGCGTTGCCAGTGGAACCGAGGAGAGTGGTTAGCTGTTCCACCTCGCAGGCCGGAATATTTGCCATGGCAGCTAAGGGTGGTTGATGGTGAGGTTGTGGTTTTAAAAGAGTGAATATACATGCTTGGTCATGGAATGGTGGACTATAGAAGTCAACGCACCCTACCCATTGTGGAAACTAATTATGTCCACAACAATGTGATGATGGTTGAGGACCGCTAAAATTGGGAGTTCAAAGATAAAAGGCATGTGGACCCGTACCTTAACAATCTCCATTTTTACTAAATATACTCTTTCTTAAGTTTTATATTAATACGATTAATATTTTCTTGTTTTTCTTTTGTCATTTTATTATCTTTTATCATTATTATTATTTTTATAAAAAGTTTTTTTTCTATTTATATTAAAAATAATTTTTTCTTTTTATTTTTTTATATATATTTAAAAGTCTTTAAAAAAACAAAAACATTTTTCTTACTTAGAAAAACATTTTTTTTCTCATAAAAAAACGTTGTTTTTCTTGTTTTAAAAAAATGTTTTTTTCTATACTTGTTTAATATATTTGGAGATCGTTATTTTTAAATTAAGAGATAGTTTATATTCTTAAATAAAAAATCATATTATTTTTTATAAATAAATGAGTTAAATAACATACAACTTGATAAACAAATTTGGCTTTTTTCTTACATATCATTAATCTTATGTATCCAAATCTAACAAAAAAATCAAATTTTTTGAATAAATTTTATAAAAAAAAACAAATAAAAAACTAGTTAGAGAAAGCATACAAAACTTTTTAATACGTGTAAAAAAATAAACAAACTTTTAAGAAGATCTTAAAGAAATAAAATAATAACAACAATAATAAAAATATTAAAAAAACTGAAAACAAAAATAAAAAAATAATAGTTTTTTATTTAATATTTTGAGAAAATTATAAAATAATATAAGAGGGACTAACACGTTAATTACAAATGTTAAGAGAAAACGAAAGTTCGAGCGGTGGGGGTGAGGGGGTTATATGGTTAGCAAGGAAGGGGAGTGCGTTTAGCATGACCCTATAGAGCAAATGTATAGAGTGACTTTATGGCACATGCAACATTTGGATAGTATATAAACCACTTCCCAATTTTTCATTTTTAGTCTAAGGGTCTGTTTGGTATGGGGTAATGGAATGGACGACGGAATGAAATGGACGTGGTAATGAAATTGACAAATGAATGGAATGGGTTATTACCATTCCAATGAAATGTTTGGTTACCACATGAGAATGAAATGAATCATTACTTTGTATTGCTGGTAGGTAAGAAAAAATAAAAAATAAAATAAAATTAAAATGGTAGTGAGTGGTGGTGGTGGTGGTGGTGGCGGTAACAGTGGAGGTGGTGGTGGGCAGCGATGACGGTGGGCGGCATGTGTGATGGTGGAGCGATGATTGATGGATGCGGCATGCGACTGGAGGTGGTGGGTGGCCGGCACTGATGGCGATGGTTTGTGGAGGTGGGTGGTGGTGGCGGTGGACGCCGGTGGTGGTGATTGGTGGCAGTGGTGGCGGTGGTGGGCAGCGGTGACGGTGGGCGACATGTGTGATGGTGGGGCGATTGTTGATATATGCGGCGGGGCGGCTGGCGGTGCTGGGTGGCTGGCATCGATGGCGATGGTTGGTGGAGGTGGGTGGTGGCGGCGGTGGACGGCGATGGTGGTGACTGGTGACAGCGACGGCGGTTGGTGGTGGTGTGTGTGTTGATGTTGGGTGGGTGGTGGTGTTGGAAGGGTGGTGGAGGTGATGTAGGGTGAAGGAGGGAATAAAATGGAAAAAAAAACATGGGGTATGGATGGAATGAAATTGAGATATTTTAGAGGGAATGGAATGGACTATGTAATGGGTCATTCCATTCCTTTGGTCAACCAAACACACTATTTTCCATTCCCTCACAATGGATCATTCCATTCCGTCCTCCATTCTTGCCTACCAAACACTACCTAATATTAATTATTTTAGTGACACTATCATTTTATTATGTATTATTGTAGGTCATCAACGCTTTTGATGCAATGCGTCGTTATAATCAAGCCGCTCCATTATGTAGGGCGGTCAAGAACAATTGTTGGTGTCGTGATATGATCCAAAGCAGACCTATATTGGGCTTTCTGCATTTGTTCTTGGTAATTTATGCGTTGATGATATCCAATTAATTTAATGGTTGTGAGTATTAACTTTCAATTTTGTATTAAGGGCAATCTCACTAACATAACCATCATATATTTACACTTATATTCCACGATTTCACTTACAAATAGGTACACTTTTGTATTTTGTCCATAATAATGCATACTAGCGAAATCAAAATATATAGACATTAAGTGTAAACTTATGGTAATTATTAATAATAGTTCGACATGTTAAAGCGTAGTTTTAGATTTTGTCGTAGCAAAATTTCGTAAACACTCTACAAAGTTACCCGTAATAAATTACAGAAAGACAATTGTTGTGCAAAACAACACACATCAGGGAACATGAAGATATTTAAGTACCAAATCAACACTCCAAACACATAAAAAGTACACTTGGTCCCTTTGGGCACCATGGAAGATATATGTTCCTCCCCTCACCATCTAAAAAGTCAGCTGAAAAGTGTAAGAAAGTGACAAAGAACATATATAGAGTGAACGGCACTCGTGATTACTAGCATATCGAAAGTTGGTATCCGTACATATAGTTTGGAGCAATCCCAATAACATTTCCAATTCATCAAATACTCCTTTCTTAAATATAGCCACCACTTTCTTATACAAACTTATATGTATACGTTTATAACATCATCAACAAACATATGTGATATGGTTTATGCTTCTTTTGTTAATATGTAGTGTGCGTTTATTTTCGCTCATTTTAATCGACGTCGAAAGGTCAATCAGTTATAAAATACCTTTATTAGCAACGAAAAGTAAAGTGTAAAATTAACCCACAAGAAATCAGTGAAAAATGCCAATCAAGTTCATTGTTTATTAATTAATTAACTAAGGGTGAACAATCGATGTCAAGCAAATTTAGAGAATTGATTATGACGATAGTTCCATAAACCAGTTTAATGTAACATGTAAAATCAAAGTTAGAAAAGTGAACACTTCAAGTTCAAGTTATGCAATAAAATGAAAAACTATGAATCCTATCGATTGGATAAAAAAATAGACATGAACCGTCAATAAAGATTGATAAGCAATTACTAGACATAATTGAACTTAATCTACCTAATTACTAGTTCATTAATTTAAAAACGCACGTAAATCAATGATCATAGGTAAACTGCTCAATGACTATAAGAATTTAAACTTGAATGTTGATGAGCACAAACTAATCAATTGATGTTAAAGGAGAATCTCATATAAACAACTATTTATCAATCAACACAAACGTAAAGATAGATTAATCAAACAACTAATTTAACTTCAATCCAGTTCTAGACAAGAAACACATACACATTCAGTTTAATCACAAACCCTACACCTAAAGTGATCATAAGTGGTTTAGTCGTCTCTGCATGATGAACGGCTCGAAGATGGTGCAAAATCGCCTACTAGGTCGTCTATGGCTGCTAGAACAGAAGATTTGTTGAATGGTGGCGGGACACTGATTTTAACACCATTCTCATTGATTCATACCACCATATCAATATAATTGGCCATTTTATTAGAGCATGACTGAATCCTCATTTTATTAGTCATTTTCAACTAGGGTTCTAACAGTAGTAAATAAGAGATTTGCCTGAATTTAAACATCCTACTTTCGGTTATAATAATAAAATAAATTTCGTCTATTTTATAGTGGGTCGTTATCGGTTTAGATAAATAGAATATGAGTTGGGCTAGTGTTGGGTAAATGGGTATGGGTTATGGACTTGGGTTATGAAAGATAGAAGGAGAGTCCATGGGCTTAAGCCCATGACCCCTAAATATAAATACCATTAATCATCACTTAATCCACATTCACACATATTCTATACACCACCCAAAAACACACACTTAAGATTTCTCTCTAGTTCTTCCTTATCCCTAGCCGAAATCAAGAAGGAAACCGAGCACCGACCCTAGGTAACGATAGTTTAATATTATATGAGCTTAACCCGTTAGATATAGTTGCAAAACGACGAGCCGACACCGTTAAACCGTTTAAATCACGAGATCCGGGTGGAATCGGGTATAAACCGAACCTATGATGAGCTTAGGGATCACCCTAGCTCAGATCTGGATCGAACATGGCGAAAAACGGTGAAAAACGAGTTAAAACTCGTTTTTCCGGTGAGTTCGCGTTTTTCCGGCGGCTTTCCGGCAATGGCGGCGCCGGAAAGGCGGCGCCGGAAAGTGGTACGAGGTTAAGGGGAATGTCAGAGAATGTTCTGACATTCTCTGACCTAACACTAGTTCGCTAACGGAGAGTTAACGAATTAGAGGTAATTCGTCACCTGATTCGCTAAGGAAAGAATAACGAACTAGCCTTAGTTCGCGTCCAGATTCGTTAAGGAAAGGATAACGAATTAACCCCCAATTCGTTATAGTCATTCGTTAAGGATATAACGAATTAGAAGGTTCAATTCGTTACCTGGACTGATTCGCTATGTGAACTGGTTCGTTATATGGACTGATTCGTTAAAGGACCAGTTCGTTAGAGGGTTCAATTCGCTACAATAACCAGTTCGTTAGAGGGTTCAATTCGCTACAATAACCAGTTCGTTAAGATAAGCTAATTCGTTATGAACCAGTAACAAATTAGAAGTTTAATGGAATGACAGGAACAGTACCTGGACTTAGAAAAGAATGGATTAATTGCAAAGAAGTCCTCAAACTTTTTAAGTTAGTTAATTAAATAATGATTCAAATTTCTAATGAAAAATGTGTTAAGACAGTTAATAGAAATAAAAATTTTCCAAGCTGACCTGGCAGCTCGACCCAGCCAGGGGCTCTGCCCCTTGGACCCTGCTAAGGGCTCCCGCCCCTAGACACCGCTGCCAGGGGAGCTGCCCCCGGACCCCCGTCCATTGAGGGTTATAACTAGAATAGAAACGTGATATGGCTAGTGATAGATAATTGATACGAGTTATTGTTATACAGTTAGTCGTGCCCAACTGAAGAAAGGAATAACCATTAACGGTGAACGTAACCGACTTCAGGTGAGTTTCTAGCCCCACTCATTGTTATGTTTTCGGGGTTGTGTGCATACTCGATGTGATTAGTTAATACACTTATCCTAAGTGATAAGTGTATGCCATATATGTATTATGTGAAATGTATGAATGGTTTCTTATCGACACATGAACGATCTTCGGAATTGCATGTATTGCCAGGAAATGGTTGATGTTATATGTATGTTGTAAGATGAAGAATGAATGATGTATGTATGAAACTTATGATTATGTATATGGAAAAGTATGTTAAAAAGGTATGGAAGAAAGGGTACCGGACCCTGATAATATCCGAGGATGAAGGGTACCGGACCCTGATAATATCCGAGGATGAAGGGTACCGGACCCTGATAATATCCGAGGATGGAGGGTACCGGACCCTGATAATATCCGAGGATGGAGGGTACTGGACCCTAATAATATCCGAGGTATGCAGGGCGAATGCTCTTTATAACGTAAGGTTAGATATGTATGTGTATGAAAGATTGATGGACAGGTTAAGTATGTAATGCGTACCTATGGGCACGTGTATGTGTATGTAAAGTAAGTTCTGTGATTAACTAGAACTCACTCAGCGTAGCTGACTTTTAGTATGCACGCAGGCAAATAGGTTGAGGCCGCTAGCATGATTGAAGACAATGACATGGAAACGAAGATACTGACATCTCGAAGAAATGTTGTGATGTTTTAAAGACTATGTTTCATGTTTAAATAAATTTGAATGTTTGTTAAGACAAGATTTGACAGTTTTGTAAGATATTATGGTTGAAGTTTTATGTTCCGCGTAAAGTTTTAATTAACTATGATATTTAGAACTGTGTTTATGAGTAAATCCAACACTAAAGTAGGGCTACCGGTAACGGGGCCTTACATGAATGTGACATGGTATTGGATTAGTTAGGTAGACAAAATAATACTAAGAAAATCAAACATAACAGTATTGCTAAACACGCTACTAGAGCTTTGTTTCTAGTGTAAGAGCATTCACATCCAATCACTTTTCTTCAAATCCAAAATTATATTAAAAATTACTATATTCTTTTTTCTTTTAATTAAATAATATTTTTTATACCTTATTATTAACATTTCTCTTTCATTTATTCACAATCACTTTTAAAATATATTAAAAAATTATAAGGTGTGAACATTTTCAAATATACTGAAAAATCTCTGCATTTCTCTATCATTCACTCAGAACATCCTAAATTATAAAACATCACTCACATAATATGATGGATTGAATGTAAATGCTCTAAGACTACATTTCTTTCTTTTCATCTCATTTACCTCCTCTTCTCTTCTTTTCAACTTGGAAGGATGGAATTAACCCCAAACTATTCTCCCTTTCTATTCACTTCTTAAAAAAAAAACTCTTACAGTAAATGATAGAGTGGTGCCAATACCAAGTCTCATCTTGCAAAGTCCAAATCAAACTTTCTAATACGACAAACGAATAAATTGTTCACTGACACTATATTATTAATTTAATTTGATGGCAATAACAATTGATACATGGCGGCCAATCCAAATCAAACTTTCTAATAAGATAAAGAACTCATCTTGCAACCCTTAGGCTGCAGGCATTTTGGGTGCCAAGTCAGCACATTAACGCCGGCAACACCACGTCAGGGCGTTAACATGCACGCATTAGGTGGGACACTAAACCATTAACGAGCATTATGAATGATAATTGATAAAGTGTGGGGTCACCTACTAATAGCCGGTTACTTTGTTTTTTACTTTTTTTATTATTTGCTCCACCATCATAACTAGCTAGTTATTACTAGTTAACCCACAACGCGTTAGTTAATAGTTGACTAGTTAATTAGGTTCATATATGAAAATAAAATATTTATAACACAATCTCTACATTATAATATTATACAAGATTTTCTAACATAACAAATTCAATTACTTCATACACTTAACATAGAGAAACCTTTGTATATTTCATCTGATTCCTTTCTCTATGTATATAACCTCCTGTCTCTATGTATACAACCTCATATCGCTGTCTCCATGCGTTAGTGTGTATTAATTAAAGGGTACATGAAAATAAAATACTTACAACAATCTCTATACTAAATGTTACAAAAGTTTTCCAAGGTTTTCTTTCAAACAAAACACTTCAATTACTTCATACATGACACTTAACACACAGAACCAAATTATATTTCAACTGATTTCTGTTGCTATGTATATTAATTAACCTATCTACCAATCTTAATTGTTTGAGACAGATGAGTGGAGAAGAGAAAGTGGTTTGCGTTACCGGAGCTTCAGGGTACATAGCTTCATGGCTCGTTAAACTCTTGCTTGATCGTGGTTACACCGTTCATGCTACTGTCCGCTCCTTGGGTCCGTCTCTTCATCCAACTTTTGAATTTCCTTTAAAACATACTAATTCTATTAAAATACGTCGCAGATGATCCACATTAGACAGAACATCTCCTTGCTTTTGATGGAGCTAAGGAAAGACTATCTTTATTTGAAGCTAACTTAACTGTAGATGGATCTTTTGATTCTGCGGTTAATGGCTGCGTTTGTCTCTTTCACACAGCATCTCCTGTTATATTTTCAGTTGATGACCCAAAGGCGCAACTGATAGATCCTTCAGTTAAGGGAACACTTAATGTTCTTAAAGCAGCTGCAAAAGTTGAATCTCTCAAGAGAGTGGTGTTGACATCTTCGGTGGCTGCAGTTATGTATGGTGTCAAACTTCCAGAGTCTGGTGGTGTGGTGGATGAAACCTGGTTTTCGGATCCGGTCATTTGTGAGCAGGAAGAGGTAATTACTAGAAAACTGTTGGTAATGATCTGTTCGACAAAAGAAAAATCGTTGGTAACTACTAAGTTGGTAATTTGTCTGTGAAGTTAATGTTATATATCCCTTAGTTATAGTTACATCAATTGGTACTGAATCTGCCAATGATCCATCGGTAATAACTACCAAGTAATTACCCAACATTGAAAGTTCTCTAATTTCTAATTTGTAGAGATGTTTGTGTTTTCTTTTGTATTGCTTAATTTCTTTAAAAAGAATGATTATTGGCAATCATATTTACAAACATTGATTATCTGATGACTTCTTTTTTCACGACGGCTTTTGACCGGTTTCAGTTGCGTCAGCATTTGCGAAACCTATACAAAAATATGCTTACGTGTGTGCCACATGACACTGTTCATGTCTTTTAACGACTACGCATCTTAGTGAGCTATAAAATAATAGAGTTAAGTGCCATTTTGGTACCTGTGTTTTGTCTAATTACACAACTTTAGTGCCGTTTTGAATTTATTGCAAATGGCTACTTAAGTTTTCTAAAACTTGTAATTTTAGTATCTTTTTCTAACTCCGTTTATTTTTTCCGTTAAATCAGGGATACTTTCGTAACTTTGCTATTATATTTATTTTTTCTTTTATTTTAATCACATTCCCCCTTTATGCTTTCCTAACCCTAAAATCTAGCACAAAGCATCGTCTCCACCTCTGGTCATCATCGAACATGCTGCTAAGAATCTAAGAAGAGGAAGATCTTTGTTTTATTTGTTTCAATGGTGGTAGTCTCGTCCTCTACTATCGTCGGTTCGTGTTGGTTTTAATTCTGTTTGTGAAACTCAGTGGTGGATAATTGGGGAATTTAGGGATAGATTAAGGGTGAGATATTTTATTCTTGAACTCCAACTTCCATGGAAAATTAGGGAACGACGCTTTGTGTAGTCTGTTAAGATATTTTAGGTTTAGGAAATAGGAATGCATAAAAGGGGGAATATTGTGATTAAAAGAAAGGAAAAAATAAATATAACAAAGTTACGAAAGTACCCCTGACTTAACGGAAAAATATAGACGGGTTTAGAAAAAGGATTAAAATTGCAAGTTTTAGAAAACTAAAGTAGCCATTTGCAATAAATTCAAAAACGGTACTAAAGTGCGTAATTGAACAAACCACAGTACCAAAATGATACTTAACTCAAAAAGTTTTTAAAAGTTAAAACGCATCGAGCCATCGAAGGCTTTAAGCTAATAAGCCTTCATATTTTTTGAAAGTTACAGTTTTAACACGCGTGCCCTTGTACTTGATTTTTATATTTTTCTTATATGATTTAACAAAATGAAGTATTACAAAGACTAAAAATTACTCGTAAATTATAATAATATAGGGGCTTTTATAGAAATGTTCAAAATAAGTTTTTAAAATTATTTTAACCCAAATTAGTTTTCAAGTGCTTAAATTACCTTTTTAGGTATGTAGAAGATTTAGTAAAGATTAAATTAAGTTTATAAATATTTTAGGGTTTTTTTCATATATATATTTTGGGCGCAAGATACCCTTTTTCTGGTGCTAAGCTGGACAACGTGTCATCCTTTTAGTGGAAGATATAAGATTAAAAGCCATAATTATTTTATAAACTTGTTGTTCAAAAGGGTTGTGGTGCAACTTGTTATCGTTACCTGCTACTTTATTGTAATCAGTTACAAATTACTAAACCGGAAATTAAATGAACCGAAATATGGCTCATGAAGCAAAGAGAGAGAGAGAGAGAGAATGGTTTGGAAATTAAACGAACCGAAATATGATTGTATACTCTTTTTAGTGGTGGTATCAAGTTTCAAAGACCCTAGCTGAGGATGCTGCTGTGAAATTTTCAAAAGAGAATGGTTTGGATTTGGTGATCATAAATCCTGGTTATGTGATTGGTCCTCAGTTACAGCCTACTCTCAACGAGACTTCTGAGAAATTTCTAAACTATATAGAAAATGGTAATCGTTCATTATAGCTAAAGTTCATTTTAAACAATGAAGTCTGCATTGAAGTTGTTAAATTTACATATATGCAGGAAAGGAAATATTTCCGGATGGAATCTACATACTTGTTGATGTGAGAGATACTGCTATCGCGCATATATTAGCATTAGAGAAACCGGAAGCTAATGGTAGATATTGTATGGTCGGGGATGTGGTTCGATCATCAGAGATCATAATGATCTTAGACAAACTCTACCCTGATCATGGATATTCTCTTAGGTAAAATATGTATCCTTGGTCTACTTTAAATACTTGTTTTTCTTGTTCTTAGTATTTAGTGATTGATAATATAAGAGGAAGATGGGATTAATTGTTTTTTGTTCAAATTTGGAGAAGGTGTAAAGACAAGTGTGTCGAGGCACTACCATATAGTGTGTCGAAGGCGGAAAGTCTAGGTGTTGAGTTTACTCCATTGAAGGTAAGCCTTAAAGGATACCATTGAAAGCCTGAAAGAGAAGAAATTTATGAAACTATAAGTTCTTCATAAGTTTGTTTGAGAGAAATGGGAGAATGGGAACTTCAAATCCTGAATTGCGTAGTGTTAAATAAGCAATATTTATGTATAAACGAATGTTAAGAAAAATCCTTTTCAATTCATTATACTTTGTGTTTTCTCAACTATGATCACAATTTATCACAATCAGTACCCTATTCACCCATAACAGGAATTTTTGTTCAAACCTATCAGTAAAAATATCACTGAATCCACATGTTTATTTACAAATTTTATAAATGGGCATAGAGAGTCGTACCAAATTTCCCATTATGCTACACCAACCGCACGTCACTATGTTCCTCAATCTTAGGGCTGTAAACGAACCGAGGGTCCGACGAACCGTTCAGTGGCAAGTTCGTTTATATTCATCCGTTTAATAAATAAACGAGTTTGAATAAAAATTTTTCGTTTGGTAAGCTTAGTGAACCAACATGGACATATGCCATGTTCGTTCATTGGTATTCGTGAACGTTCGGTGATGTGGTCATTTATGTTAGTCCGGTTACGTACGTTTATGTGTGTCCGGTTAGGTCCGTTTATGTGCGTCAAGTGAGGTTCATGTATTAACATTTTACTATTAATATTGTTGTTTATGTTTGTCTTTCAATTAGCGTTCGATAGTGTTCATTGGTATCCAATTACGTCCGATAAAGTTCATTGGTGTCCGCTTGTGCTCATTTACAATATTAACGAATGGATGCGAATGAACATGAACAAGTTCAATTCCTTAATGAACGAACATGGACACGAATTTTCGTTTGTAAGAGTGTATGTGAACCGTTCATTTGTCCGAAAAAAGCTTAACGAACAAATATCAACAAGGTCTCATCCGATCCGGTCCATTTCAGCTCGTCTAAGCCCTATATACCCATTCTTCCCATCTCTAATGGATTTTAATCTAGTATTGTTTGTAGTAGGGTGTTGAATAGGTTTGATTGTTGTGACGGTGGTTGTGACAATTGTTGGGAGGGGGGGGGGGGGGGTTGGAAAGGCAGCTTTATGAATATGTTTTGTTCTTTTTCCGGATCGTGAAAATATGAATTGAAAATTTTGATACATAGGTAGAGATAGGGGTGTTCATGGTTCGGTTTGAAACCATGAAACCGTCCAAACCAGTCAACGGTTTGGTTTCACGGTTGGTTTTCTTTCTTAACTTTTGGTCGGTTGGTTTGTAAATTTTCAAACCGTACCGAACGGTACGGTATACGGTTTGTACCATAAACCAACCGTATAAAACCGGACCGGACCAAGTAATATAACTATATTTAATTTTTTAAATATTCCATTATATGTGTGTGTATAACAAATACATTACTCGACAAATAAAAAAACTACTGGTGCATATAATATACATTACTATATATTAGTTATTACTGTATGGTATATACTCAAAGACGCACACTAAATTAAAAAAAATGGGCCAGCCCAATTCCGAAATACACAAACCTTTAATCGGTCTTTCAAATTTTTAAATGAAAAAATCAGTTAGTGTTTATGCTTGTACAAATATTTTTGAGAGCTTTACAATATAAATATCATGCATTATTATGGACATTTTGTATATAAGCTTAAACCGTGAAACTAAACCGGAACCAAACCTTAGCTAACTGTTCGGTTTGGTTCAGTTTAAGAGTTCAACGGTTTGGTTTTGGTTTACGAATATCAAAAACCGTTACTAACGGTTTGGTTCACGGTTTGCCTTAAAACTGTGAAAACCGGACCGTGAACACCCCTAGGTAGATAGTTGAGAGAGTAAAAATATGTGTGATAAGATTCATCGGATATATTTATATGGTAAAAGTAATTTATTTTATTAAGCGATGCATTCTCTTGCGGTGGGTGAAAAATCACCAAACAAGGAAACCTTGAATATGGGCAATGGTATTCCAATCGAGAAGTTTTTTTTTTAGTGCTTTGAGATTATTTTTTTCTCTCAGGGTCCATTCCGAGATTTGTTATACAAGGGGCAAGTTAACGTACAAATGAAATTAACGTGCTATTGAGATAATCAAGTTACTCTACTTGATTCTCACAATTAGGACATTAATTTCCTTTGTATTTGATCCAAACTCGTTATACAACATGTGAGATCACATAGTAAGTAAATAAAAACAATACGCATTTCGGCATTGCATAAAGTCGCAAAACAATTATCGCTCCTAAAACACATTTTATTTTCTGAATTTCTATTAATTTCAAGGCGCATGTTACTTTAACAAATTTACACCGAATTTCTAATGAGAATAAAAAAGTAACCCTAAATTTGGCACATAATTACAACACAAATAGCGGCAATACAATTTTTTGTTGAATAAACCAAGGGTATATTAGGCATTTCACACCAACTAAGTACATTATTAATGCTATAAGTTAAAAGAGTTTTATTATACTAAAGAAATATTTGTGGGTAAGTATTGCAATCCTAGATACATTAATGGGTGACTTAATAAAGTAAGACTATCTCTAGTTTGATCCTGAGGGTGTTCGGATTTTATCACCGGTAGGTCTTTGGGCCAATGGGTTTTTCTAAAACTGAAGATAACTTGAAGGCGTTTAAGGGCTCTGTACGACCGAATTTGGGCTAGCTGACGGTGACCTTTTACCATTGGGTCACCCCGTACAGAGTACCTAAGCATTTTATGTTTATTGACCGTTAAAAAAAAACATCGCAATCACTTGACTGGATCAAGGCGAAATGTGGTAGTGCCATTCAATCTTTTGTTTTTTAAGTTTTTAGATTTTTCGTTTATGTTACTCTCTGTTTATGAGGATTACTAATTTTTGTTTACGATTTTGTGTTGATATCGTCTTTACTGGCCGAACTCATGTCAGTTCGTCATTGCAATGCTGATTTTTTTAATATGTTAATTTATTGTATTTGGCATTGATGAATTCACTTTTAGTTTTGTTTCGGTGCAGTTCCAATACCAACTGAATTCGTGTCATTTCGTCGTCGCAATGCGCACATTTTGTTTTATTAAATATGTTAAATCATTGAATTCGCACATTGATGAATTAACTTTTTTGGTTTACTCCGGTGGCGTAACCATATACCAACTGAATTAACGTCGACTCGCAGTTGCAGCGTGCAGGTTTACCAACCGACAACACGTCGTTTGAAATATATATTTTTTATTATAAGCTTGAATGTCAATAATGCTCTATGTGTTTTTCGTTTTTGAGTTTATTGTTGCTATCGTTATGAACTTAATCAATACAAACTGAATTCGTATCATAATTACACCTTCACAACGCGACAAGTTTTTACCTAGTTATAATTAAATGTTATATATATATATATAATATTATGATTGCTAGAAATTTATTTGGATTTAGTATTTTTATTTTTTTATTGTACGAATGGGACATTTATTTCATTTATTTATTCATGACAGGCCGGTAATGAATATTTTCTTTCTTCTAAAAGGTGACCACTGAGTAAGATATATTTGGAAGTGTCACTAAATCAAATTCAAATGTTTTATAATATTGCGTAGATGATAATGACACAAAACCTAAAACACTAAGTAGTAAAATATATTCGATATATAAAATAAATTCGGGTTTGGATCAAATACAAATACAAATAAAATTAACGTGCTAATTGTGAGAATCAAGTAAAGTAATTATATATAAAAATAGAGTATGTAATTGCATCATAGAGTAATACATAATTACTCTACTTTTATAAATAATTACTCTACTTAATTCTCATAATTAGCACGTTAATTTTATTTGTACGTTTACTTTCCCCAATAAACTCATACAGTGTGATACTTAAGTCATTAGATCAATTTCAGTTCTCTTTATTACTCTGCTCTCCCATTTTAACGATATATTTTTGAATGACGTTAGCTTGGTGGCAAAAGTATCTCTCACAAAGGGTCAAAGCATTTACCAACCTCTCCTTACACAAGTTTGATATTAGAATAGTGGTGTTCTCTCCCTATTATTGGCACATACTAATTGAATTCAAACCTGGGAATTAACTCAGTGGCGGATCCATGATTTTTTATGAGTGGGGGAAAAATAGGTACGATCATATGAATGTCGGTGTAAAACGGGTCGGGCCAATATATTTGGACTCATAAATTTGTTTAACGATATTTATTTACTTATTAAGGGGGTGTTTGGGATTCCTTATTTTTACCCCCCTATGATTTACGAAAACGTCATACGTTACAACCTTGCGACTTATGAAACTTTTCCTCTCACATATTAAGCAAACTCAAACACCTTTCTAACTTTTTAATAAGTTATAAGTCAGAAAGAGGCAAAATAAGGAATCTCGAACGCCTCCTAAGTATTTATGATATGATCAACTTAGTATTTAAGAAATAGTTAATATCTTTGATAAACTCAAACATATATAGATAATGCTTATGAAATTTTAGAGTTATATGCATAAAAATGACGTATAAACACAATATCTAATAAAATTAGAAAACAAAAGGCTATTGTTAAAAATAAATAAACAAATAACAAACGAAACACTTATAGATAAATCGATACGTATTGTTTGTTAATTAAGTTTAGTTAGATTCTGTTAATGTGTAATATGAAATATTAAAATCTAGGGTTGTTTAAAAATCAAATCAAACTAAAAGGTATATTCTATAACTCTATTGAACATGAAGGTGTGAATATCAAACTTAGTATTGAATTTACTATTTTCTTTAACCCATCTTACGGCTTCCACTAACCTTTCTGTCTCTCTCTCTCCCCTAACATGTCCCCTGAACTCCATAAATTTCGATAAGATTTGCGGGGTTCTTAAACTTTGCTAATTTGTTCATCTTAAATAGGATTTCAAATGTTCATGGGAATTAAATGGGGTTTAAATATTTTCTTATGCTTATATGTTATCTTTTTATCCTAATGACCTTCAACTTAATGGTGGTTTTTAAACCTACCCCCCCCCCCCCCCCTTCAGGTGTTAATAAATCCGCTACTGCCTGGGATCTACAACAACCCATAAAATAAGCAAAAATGAAAAGTGAAGAAAATAAAAGAAGTAAATTCGATACCATATTGGTAGAGGAAATATAATGGAATCCTTCCATCTTGGTATAAATAAGAAAGTGAGTTCTTTTCCTACATCGCTATATTATAAAACTAGTAAACTCTTAATAAGAAGGCTGGCTTATATGATAATATTCTTATAAGACAAATCACACCCAATGATCCTGATGGAGGATGCGAAGCACCTGACGTCAAGATTGCAAAAGTCGTTAGGCGGACCCTAGGCGGTCGACTTTGGAGTTGGATGTACTCGGAGTACTCGGACATGTTAAATATAAAGAAAATTAAATTTTGGGCATTACATATATGTCATACTAAGCATAGTTCACGTAAAAAAAAGTATCCTAGCAACTCAATGCCACTTAGCCTAACCTTTGACGAACTTTTGACTGACTTTTAACCGACATGAGAATTACGTTTTACCTTTTTAGGTCAAAATCAGCCCAAGTTAACCGACTTGATCCGATTTTGGCAAATGTTGACCATCTTTGACCAATTCCGGGTAACTAGGCGGAGTTAGAGAAAGTCGCATCGGCACAATACCTTATAGCGATTACTTGGCGAGTACTCGGCCTTGTAGACCTACTATTACAATCATGCCGACGCGTACGGACTCGGGCTCGGGCGAAGTGCGATGGGCGCATTGTGACGCTTTGATGACGCACTTTGCACTTCGCATGCTTGAGATCCGCATTAGTATTTTTGTGGAAAATTAAAAATTTTAAATATTCTCCCATCGCGCTACGTGACGGATTTAGACTAGTCTAATCGTGATGCTGTGTAAGTTATCCAGAAACTTTTGCGGCTGTCACGATACACGATGGACCCTTAAGTAACCCATCGCGATACACGACATGGAGGTTACACTGACGAGAGACGTTGCCTGTCACGTGGCCTAGCTAGGGCTGACTCGGAAAAGCTATGGACCTCGTCGCGATACGCGATGGCCTTATTATAGGTACATCGCAATACGCGCCCGACCTTGAAATCAACTATAAATAGGGAAGAAATCAGCCTTCATTTCTCGTTCACAATTCACTGCTTTCCCTCTCTCAATTTTTTTATATTAATAAGTTGGTATAATACCCGAGTAGTCGTAACGATACCCTCTCCGACTGGAAAAAAAACATTTTTTACACGAATCCGAAAGGCCTGCATGTACAAGCTAAGACATTATGCCATCGTGTTAAGTTTCTAATCACGTGATTATCGTTATAATTATTGGGTTTATATTAATTTAGATACGCAACATTTTGTTTAATCTGGGTGCTTATTACCAGGAAGCTCTTTAATTATAAACTTGCAATGTGAGACATTCGATTTTTTGTACAACTCACATTTGCATGAGACAACTTGTTTTTCAATACTGTCATGATGATTTTTAAACCTATTAAATTCATGACAGATAATCTAAATTCTTTCAAAATATTTTCAAATTGTTTTAAGTACATTACAGTGATTAAGTCTTTGTAGACTTACGATATGGTTACTACTGGTATTGTGGGGTTTTGTATACAAGTCTTTCCTACTGGGCTATTACACGTTACTTATTGCAAGTGTTAGCCAATAAGTAATATGACCACAGTCACAGATACGGTTAAACGACAAGTGCCTTTCGGGAATTTCTAAGCAGGCAGATGTAAAAACATTTTAATATTGTAACTGTAAAATGTGTCATTTATAAATGAATGTACTCGCCGTATTTCATGCTGATCAAATATTTTTAAACATGTTTTAGGTGACTTGTTAGAGACAAATGAATGATGTCTGCGGGCTTCCAGCTTAGATAAGTGACTTGTCACCAGAATAAGAAATTTGTTTTGTAAATTAGGGTTATCCCTATAAAACTTATGTTTGTATAAAAATGGGTTTTATTACCAATTTATGAAATAAGAATCATGGTGTTTTTATAACTCTGATCATTTTTCCAAACTATAGTCCTGATGAAATATTCTGCTGCAATTTATTTTAATAAATAACGATGCCATCACTCGATGTTAACGGCTCCCCTCTTGAGGTACAGGAGTCGGGGGCTATGACAGGATCCTAGAACTATTGTGTTCTACAATGTTAATGATATAGTAGAGAGACTAGAATACTAGATATCTTATTAAATAACCATAGGACTACTTAAAGCAAAGTTAGCTACAACGTTAACAAGACTTAAATCAAACTAGAGAATCGAACTTCTCAACCTACCGACTTATTCCGAGCTATCCCTAAAGGGTTGCAATACATGACTCACACTTAAAGAGTGGCAACCCCTAGACGATACCAGGCTAGCGCCCCTATCATCAGCGGCCTTGATCATCAATGGTATGACAAATTTCACGTCTTGTATCTAGATTTAAGAAATTAAAGATATTGTCCTACTGTTTGTGAGACTGTCACATTTTTTTCCTCTAACATGCATGTTATTTAGCAAATTAGCAAATTATGTTAAAGCTTTAAAAGTGACCGAATCAATTTTTAGTCGACTAAGCAAACAAAAAAAATTAAAACTTTAAAACTCACATAACCCACTTTTCTAATTTAAAAACAAAACTAAATAATAATAATAATAATAATAATAAATAAACAAATAGATAACTAAATAAAACACTTCTTAGCCGGCGAGTAGTGGTTAAGCTTTTTATAAGCATGGAAGATAAAGGGTGGGACCTAAGTTTTCTTTCTTTTTTTTCTCTCATTTATTATATATATTATTTTCAGCGGTTTTAATATATATATATTCTTTAATAAAAAAAGGGCAATTCTAACCACATCGCCGATGTGGTTAGAAAACCGCACAAGACGCGACGGTAAGGGCTAAACGCGGCGGTGTGGTCAATCAATCAAATCAACTATCATCTCACGGTTTCAAATTAGCATATTATTATCATTAATAATAATATTACTAGTATTAACCTAAGTTGATAATTATTAGAATTTGATTTAAATATAAATTTGTTTTAAATATATGATTATGATTATTATGATAAAAATGATATATATTTAAATAAATATATAATTAAATAAGTGATTTTACTCTATAATTTGAGGTGTTGGCTATTTGTTTAAAAAGTTATTATATGTATTATACATCTTCATTTTGCTTAGATTTTTGGTGTTTTGGAATCAAAGCTCTCCTCGTTTTCTTTTTTGTTTATGTAGTTAAACTAATATTATGATCATGTTTATGTTACTACTTGGTTGGATTTTAATAATTGTAACATTTCAATATTAGAAAGCATAAAAAACATAAAACCATGTGATACAAAATATAAAAGTTCATAACAAGTTCCATAACAAGTTCATAAAAACTTCATAACATACAAAATATTAAAGTTTGATAGAATATAACAAAGTAGTCTAAATCAATATTTACACTACCGTGTCCCCGTCGGTTGAGGCTTAGGCGCCGCCCCTTGATGTGCTAGCCTTGTGATCAAAGCGTGGGGGAGGTAATGTGTAATCCTCACCGCGATGTCGGCTGGCCTCCCTCTCCATCATCCAATCCATTTGACGTTGCATCCGTAGCACCGCGACCTCTACTCTCTGTAATCGTGCATCCGTGGCGTGGTGCGTGCTGCGGCACTCGTGGCTGACATTAAAATGAGAATTAAACGTTAATATTTAGACATAAACAAATAAATATAAACGAGTTATAAAAGTAACCTGAACCTGCTTCGTTCTATCCGCCGCCTCATCCTCCCCTCCCCTCTGTCCTCGTCCCCCGATTGCTCTTCGTGGTTGTCGTCGACGTGCACCTCTGGGGCAATCAATGGTGGAGGCTCGACTAATGGCATCGGTATGTACGGTGGCATACCGAAGTCCGTGACGAGACGGTCTCTTCTTGTCCCGTCGGGGTCCCTAAACTTGAGAACAATACGCATGTCCTGGGCACTACCACGGGTGAGCTCGCGGGGGGATACTGTCGGGATCGTAAGGGTATCTAGCTGTCTTTCAAGTCCCAAATAATGCGCGATGCGCGTCACGTAGGGGCCACCGAGCAACGACCCTCTTCCCTGCCTGTGGGGGTATGTGGCGATGTAGTAGGCTGTCACACCCTCACTTAGGGCCTAGGCGTGTGACCAATAGTTGGTACCTGTTTTGAAAATATATCAGAGTTTTAACGGAAGTCTTTAGTCTATAATAAAATATTAATTTATATTTTGAAACACTAGTTTATTTGTAAAATATAATAAAATATTTGATTTAATATAAAGCTTCTCGAATAATAAATATTCAAGAGTTTGATTTTCAAACCTTTGTTTTATAAAACTTTATTTAAATATTGTTTGCAATATTTTAATAATTTAAAATATTGAGCCATCTCTACCTTGCGAACATCTATCTCCATGAGTTGGCTATAATTCCATGCTACCTGTGCTAACTTTATTTCCTGTAATATTTGGGGGGGAAATACGTCAGCGATATGCTGGTGAATCGTTGACTCTAAAAACATTTTATAAATCTTTCTTTGACTGACAAGATAGTTTTCATGAAACAATCTCAGCAGAAACGTCTATTATTTCTGGGATTGTGCCACTGCCATACACACACAATTACGGTTCTCCGGGAGCTGTTACCCTTTGGAGAACTTTTATTATGACCTCTAGTCTGCGGCCACGTAGCCTTGACTGGTAGACTAGATTGATTATGTTTGGATCCAGACACATGTGTACTCGGTCTGAGTTGTTTTTATTTTCTATCTTGTATTTTAATAGGGATCACGTAATCCCATAAATCTTTATTTGACTGTCTTTTAAGATAAACAACCCGTTTATCTTGACTGAAAATGTTTAACATATTCACCTGTGACTGTCTGTTCTGAATGATGTGGTGATCTCGTTTGAAAACCTTTTGTAAATGAATGATTGAATGATTGACCTATAATAAAATAGGTTTATATAAATACCCGGATCGTCTCTTAATCCAGCTACATACCTTTAGTCTGGCTTTGATAGCTTAAACCTTGATTGATCTTTTGTTTGAATGAAACATGTTTGATATGAAATCTTTCTCTATATTTACTAACCATGTGCTATGTTTATTCTTCAAGAAGAAATGTCTATAATATGTTTCTTCTTCAAGAAGAAACGCCATTATCTATAACCCTTGTATGTTAAGTCTTATGTTTCTTAATTATAAAGAAACACTATTTTGACTATAACCTTTATATGTAAACTTTTACTTTTCATACTATTTCAACAATACCAATTTGTAGTAAAAGCTTAGGTTTCTTAATTATGAATAAACTATATTTTTGCTATAACCTTTATGTATAGAATTTTAAATAAATCTTAATTTAATTGTTATCTTTAATTTTTTAGATTAAGGTCTAGGCTATACCCCTGACTAGGGTCTAAGCCTTTGGAATAATAATATTTTATTTGGGCAGAACTCTTACCTTGCTTAGCTTATTATTTTCTAGATTCTCGGGCAGCACTTAGACGCTTGCTCGTACTTTGAGAATCTTGATCAACAAATCCTCAGCACGCAAATCGAGGCAACGTTCGGGAGTCGTCGGGTCGTGCACGTACTTCGAGGCAGAATGTCGGTTCGGCACGGTTTACGAGATCGTTATGCGTTACGAGGTCGGTATGCAAAACTAGGTGCGCCGGTTGTCGGGATTGTCGGCATGAACTTCGAGGTGTCGTCGGTATATGGTGCGGATTACGAGGTTATTATTTGTCGGGTCGCGGCACGGAAACCGAGGTTAAATCTAGAGAGAGAAAGTATTTCTAGAGAGAGAGTGGGATGTGGGTGTGAAAATGAATGTGCCATCACCCTTGTATTTATAGTTGAATTCCGGTCCCATCGATACGCGATGGCACCTTTCTATTGGCCATCGCGTATCGCGATGACACGTGTATCTTAGAGAGTGCCACGTGTCGCCACGTGGTGGACACGTGTCACTTTCTTACACACCCTCTGCCACGTGTTGACACGTGGTGTACACGTGTCGTTTTCTAAGGCACGTTATGCCACGTGTTGACACGTGGCCTGCCACGTGTCGCGATGTCTGCCACGTGTCACCTCCGGGTGACACGTGTTGATGTGTCATCAAGGACCATCGCGTATCGCGATGGGTCAATAAATCAGGATTTTTATTTTTAAACCCCTTTAGTTTTACGAACATGTCATTTTTGGATTGGAATTTTGGGGATGTTACATAGGCGAAGCCATGGGCGAGGTTGCAATCGATCTTCGTCAACAGGCACCGCAGAAAGAACAAGTCTGAGAGTTTGCAGTGGTCAGCACCTTGATGTCGACCTTGTACTGACGAGACTATCAGCCTGTGTAGGTACCTGCACAATGAAATATAATATAATGTAACGTAATATATTACAATTTAACGTAATGTAATGTAACATAGGTTCACGTACCTGTACAACGGGTCAATGATGCAGGAGGATTTTTCTTGGCTACCTTTAGGGAAAGGCTTACTCGCAATCGCGCGCCACCAAACGCGCAGATAATCGTCCGCGGCCCTGCGGACGCTCTCGGTGTAGATCGGCTGCCGGACCTCCTCCTAATGGGGGGTTTCAAGAATATGGTCTGGTTCTGGTTGTGACCGATACGCATCACCTACTGGTAATGGGTACGAACGTTGACTACATGAATATGGCTCCTCGGTATTAAAATGGTACGAAGGCTGGGCAACGTAATGCGGGTCTGCTGATAAATGGTATGACGGCTGACCGTAATCATGTTCAGGATGTGACAAGTACGAACTGCTGCTAGGCGCCAAATACCAATCCGGTTGATCGTGCACAAAATATTCCTAACAAAATATATTGTTAACAAATCTAATTTCAAAAATTAATGACGACGGGTAACCCAAATAAACATGTGACGATACCTGGACATAGAGGTGCACAAATCGGTTTTTTTGAAAAAACCGGTTCGGTTATTAACCGGACCGGTTTTTTTTATCCAGAAAAAAACCGGTTCGGTTAATAACCGGACCGGTTATTAACCGGTTTTTATTGCTGAAAACTCAAACCGGCCAAACCGGTTTGGACCGGTTTAAAACCCGGTTAGAACCGGTTATTAAACCGGTTTTTTATAACCGGTTTTTAATAACCGGTCTAACCGGTTAACCGTTTTTTTTTTTTTTTTTTTTTTTTTTTTTTTTTTTTTTTTTCTTTAGGGTTTAGGGTTTCGTTGTTAGCATTCTTTGCTTGGAAGATTAAAAACACATAACTTTCATTTATAGCTTTTACATTAAAAATACAAACATTAAATCGTTATCGCATATTCGTAACTCAAAAATACAAACATTAAAGAATGCTTAGACACGATTACATTAACAAGTTGATGTTTGTTACTCATTTTCTTCGCTACCCGATCCCGAGCTATTCCTTAGGTAATCGTCGTACGCGGCTTCTTCATCGGTCATTGGTTGAATGTGTCCTTGATTGACCTCGTCTTCATACAAGGCCGCCTCATAGTCCATTTCCCCCTCGAGTGAGCGTTGATGTTGTGCCCTGTCTAAAGAGTCCAAGTAATCCTTGTAGCAAATCGACATCTCTACAGCTGCTGGAGTGAGTCGAGTCCTCCTAATCGATATAACCCTGCCAGAAACAGAAAAAGCAGACTCCGAAGCTACCGTGGAAGCTTGGACCGTTAGTAAATCTTTGGCCATGGCGGCGAGGATCGGAAACTCATCCTCCTTACCTCTCCACCAAGCCAGCAAATCAAGACTTCTAAATTCATCCGGAGTCATGTGTTTCACAAAGTTGGTACCACCATACCTTCCAAGTTCACTGCTTGGGGTGTTTACCCTTTGACGTTTACCGGCGTCTTCCCAAATCATGTAGTACATCCCCATTTCAAGGTCGGTTTGGGATTGGGATTGGGCAACAGCTCTTAACGAGTCATGAATTTGGGAAGACGACCCGTGTTTTGTAAGGTAAACATCATACATGTTTGCCAATGTGGTGTTGAAATCATTCTTTAAAGTTTGGCTATAATAGGGGTTTTGATCGTCGTTTAACCCTAGCTCATCACAAATTTTTTCTATTAAAGCTTCAACACCACCAACATTGATGCAAGGGTTTAACGCAGCCGCACAGGTCAAAACAGCGGGTAGTTGTTGAAAATATTTTATAAATTTTTCTTTCATTTTTGCACCCATATCAAAATAAGGTGCACCCCTACAATGAATTTCAGTCAACTTTGTGCACATGACAGCAATTTTTGGTAAAGCAATGGGGCTTGTTGGATAGTAAACCCCGGATAAACTAGTTGTGCAAGATTTAAAAATTTGAAGAACCTCCGTAACGATCTCAATCAATAACCAGTTTCTAGGATCGTACGGTGCACATTTACCCCTACTTGACATTATTTGATGAAACGCAACTAGTGATTCTTTTTGTTGGATGGCTTTCTCAAACATATCACAAGTCGAGTTCCATCTTGTTGGACAATCCCAATTGGGCCCCAACCATTGACAATTAGCTTCATCACAAAATTTTTTGTATCTTGAAAATGTTTTATTGTTGCTAAAAACATCTCGTAACATTCTTTTAAAATTGTTTCTTTGCGTTTCGATCACGTTTAACCCATCTTGCACGGCCAAGTTGATAATATGTGCAATGCATCGGCTATGAAAAAACGCTCCATCACAAATAGGTTTATACTTTAATTTTAAATGGCCAACCGCGGCCGTATTGTTGGACGCGTTATCAAACGATATTGAAAAGATTTTATCTTCAATCTTGTATTGTCGAATGACTTTATCCAAGAGTTTAAAAATATTTCTACCCGTGTGCGGGTAATCAAACAATTGAAACGCAACGGTTCGTTTCATCATTTGCCACGACCGGGGGTCAACCCAATGAGCCGTCACACAAATGTATGAGTCGGGCGAACCATTAGGTACCGACCACACATCCGTTGTTAAGTTCACACCAGTTTGTAAGTTTGAAAAGTATGAAATTAGTTCGGATTTAGCGTTTTTCCATGCTTTAAGCATATCTCTTCTAAGGGTCGAACGACTTACGTGTTGGTAGCGTGGTTGAACATACTTTTGCATCATCTCCGTGAATTGAGGGTTGTCGAAGTGGTTGAAAGGAAGTGATTGTTGAATCACAAAGTTGCCAAACTGTTGACGTACCGCTTCAAGGTCGTACGTAAACACCGTTCCTTGATTCGTCATCTCCGGCTGCGAACTACTTCCGGATTCGTCCTTCAAGACCTTGCAAGAGGGCCTTTCTACATGAGCTCTTAAACTGGAGTTTGCTTCTTTGTTATAAAACTTCAAACAATGTTTGCATCTAGCTTTTTGGGTTCCGTTAGACATTTCGCATAGGTCGAAATGTTGCCAAATATCTTGGTTTCGTTTCGTGGGGATGACCTGAACGACGGTTTCTCCCGTGTTCGAGGCACCCATGTTGACCGATGAAGCAGCACTTTGGGAGGCCATGATAATCGACTACGAATTAAGAGTGGTATACTCGAGTATGAAATAAACGACTACGAAAGAAGAGCGTTTGGAGTTATAATCGCGTATGAAATAAACGTTTAGAGCTTTTGGAGTTGTATAATCAAGTGTGATCTAACCAATACCCAACCTAAACTATATATAGATGTTTGTGGGGGTAAAAAAACCAAAAAAACGGCTAAAAAAACGGGCAAAAAAAAAAAAACGGCTATAAAGCCGTTTGGTAACGTTCGAAAACCGGTTTAACCGGTTAACCGGTTATTAAAAAACCGGTTAACCGGTTTTTTTATAACGGCTATAAACCGGTTATTTTAAAAACCGGTTAACCGGTTTTTTAATAACCGGTTATTAAAAAAAACCGGTTTTTTTTTATAACCGGTTATAAAACCGGTTTTGGCTCCAAAAAGTATAACCGATACGTAAACCGGTTACGTAAACCGGTCAAACCGGTTTTTAAAAAACCGGTTTTCCGGTTAACCGCCCAAACCGGTTCCGTAACCGGTTTTTTTGAACACCTCTACCTGGACACTTTGTATGTAATGTAGCAATTAATTTATGTTTTGCATGCTAGCTAATGTATACTTTGTATGTAATGTAGCTAATGTATACCACCACAAGTCTGGGAATCAACCTAAATAATTGATGGTTGTAAATGCAACATTAAGGTCTAAACGCGGCGTGTTTTAGGACAACGACAGACTTCACCAATCAAATCATCCGTCGACGTCGTCAAATCAATCACGTCGAATAAACTGCCACGGTAAAGACTAAATGCAGCGTGTAGTGGGGTGTACGGTGTGGTTAGGAGGAACCAAAAAAAAGGTGGCCAATGGAGTTTTAAATTCTTTATACTTTTTCAAACATATGGGTATAAAAGATGTGACGGCCTCGCAAACAATAATGATGATATCCGTAATTACTCAAAGTACAGATGAAAGGTAATAAACTTGTAAGTAGTTTATTTTTCTTGTAAATATTCGATCAAACCGGAGTCCAGTACCACCACAACGTATCTAGGAGTTTCAGACATATGGATGGAGAAGGGAAGGTGGTTTGCGTTACTGGAGCTTCAGGGTACATAGCTTCATGGCTCGTTAAACTCTTGCTCGATCGTGGTTACACCGTTCATGCTACCGTTCGCTCCCTCGGTCAGTTTCATATCCAAATTATTATTCCCAAACTACTATTTTAATTTGTTTGTGATGAAATTGTTGGTTAACCCAAGCCAATTAAGATCATTATGATTATCTGAACTCGACTTAAGATTATTTAATCAAAATTGTTCGTTCGTAATTATTGAAAAGTCTCCTTTCTTGATTTCGCATAATTGTGAAAGATTATTTATGACTCTAAATTTGTTGACCTGTTCAAGAACAGTGTTGACTTGAAAGACACGACTTTAAACTCAAAAGTAAAGGTGTGTGAAGTCCGTGTTTTAAAAACCGGTTCAAACCGGCCGGTTTAACCGGTTAAACCAGATTTCGCACAGCAAGCCGGTATTTTGAATCCAGTACTTTTGGCCGGTTTCTAAACCATCGTACCGGCGGTTTTTGTCTAAAATACCGGTTTTTACTGGCAAACCGGTTTTATGTCCGAGAAATTATTGATTTGCGGCCCATATTTTTTCAAAATTACTTTTAACCCAACAATTAACATTCAAACGTGTAAACTTTCGGCTAATTTTTTTAAAAATTGAGTGCTTTTCCATTACTTTTTAATATGAATTAACTTTTGGATTATTTTTGAATTGAAGTTACATTTATAGGATATTATAAGGTAATTTATTCAACCGGTTGAACCTTCCGGTATAACCCGGTTGAACCGGTTGTATCATTTTTTAGCCGAATCTTAGAAGTCTTAAATTTATCAGAAGAAAAAACACAAAAAAGGTTCATTATTGGTGAGCATGCCCCATTTGTAAAAAAGCTTGTTTGGATAGACTTGGTGAGCATGCTCTCCACTGTAAGGAATTTCCGGGATTTAAGTATCGTCATGACCGGGTTAGAGATGTCTTATGGGATGTGTTTAGACGTGCCGGGATCTCAGCCAAGAAAGAGGCACCAGTTAACTTTTTGACTAATCCGCGAGAGGGGAGATCTACCCTGCGTCCTGCGGATGTTCTTGTGTTTGGCTGGGCAGGGGGTAAGCATGCGTGTGTTGACCTCACTGGGGTGTCCCCGTTGATGGGGCTGAGAGACAGTGGCTTCGTACCGGGACAGGCGGTTTTGAGAGCGGAATCTAGGAAGGTTGCTAAGCATGAGACAGCGTGTTTGGAGAATCAACACGTGTTCATTCCATTTGCCTTCGACACTTTTGGATCCCTAGCTCCCGAGGCGGTTCGCTTCTTGGAGCGAGTGCAGAAGGTGGTCCACAGTGACTCGCAGAGCCCGAGGAACCAAGGATTTATATTTAGTAGAATAGGCTTTGCGATTCAAAAGGGGGGTAGCGGCGCAGCTTGTTGCTCACTTACCCATTATCCAGATGTAGCTCGGTTTGTGTTAACTACTAAAAGAATAAAAATAGTTCATTATTCAAATTTGATATGCGTTATAATTAAGTCTATCATTATTTGAAGCTAACTTAATTATATACAGTGACTTTTTTTTGTGCAAGATAAAATAGCTAGTACGTTTCATATATCATTTTGTTTAATTTCTTTTAATGGCTACTGATTTCTTTAGAATATACTGCAGATGATCCAAACAAGACAGAACATCTACTTGCTCTTGATGGAGCTAAGGAAAGGCTATCATTATTTGAAGCTAACTTAACTGTAGACGGATCTTTTGATACTGCATTTAACAGGTGCGTTTGTGTCTTTCACACAGCATCTCCTGTTCTACTTTCAGTTGATGATGCACAGGTCAATTTTTTTTTAATCTTCCTTTTGTCTAACTTCTTGAATTATTTGCCAAAAACTTTTTTTTTCGTTTTCCCATCAGGCGCAATTGATAGATCCTGCAGTTAAGGGGACACTTAATGTTCTTAAGTCGGCTGCAAAAGTTCAATCTCTCAAGAGAGTGGTCTTGACGTCTTCAATGACTGCAGTAATGTTTGGCTCAAGACTTCCAGAACATGGCGATGTGATGGATGAAACCTGGTTTTCAGATCCATTAGTTTGTGAGCAAAAAAAGGTATAGATTCATCTCAAATGGATCGGCTACAAAATGTAGTAACTAACGAATATTTTGTAATTTACAGTTGTGGTATCCGCTTTCAAAGACCCTTGCTGAGGATGCTGCTGTTAAGTTTTCAAAAGAGAATGATTTGGAGTTAGTGGTTATAAATCCGGGATATGTGATCGGTCCCCTCTTACAGCCAGCTCTCAACCTTACTTCCAAGGGCATTATAAGCCTTATCAAGAACGGTAGTTTGTTAATTGTTGATTACAACTAATATTTATATGCATGAATCGATGTTTAGTTGTGTAAGCGATTGGATTCTATTATTTCCAGATAAAGAAGTGATTTCAGGTGGAATTTATAGGCTTGTGGATGTGAGGGATGTTGTTGCTGCGCATATTTTAGCTTTTGAGAACCCGGAAGCTAATGGTAGATACTGCACGGTTGCCAAAGTTGTTTCGTCTTTAGAGATCATAAAGATTGTAGATAAGTTGTACCCGAGTATTGGCCTTTCTGAAAGGTAACACAGAGACAACACGATGACATGATTTTCTTGTTCCACGTCGCAATATACGACTCAAAATCTGAATTACTTATTTTCTTTTGAGTGTTGGTAGGTATAAAGATGGGGAATGTGATGAACCTCTAACTTACAATGTATCGAGGGCAAAAGCGGAAAGTCTAGGTGTGAAGTTTAATCCATTGGAGGTAAGCATCAAGGATACTGTCGAAAGCCTCATTGAGAAGCACTTCCTAAGCTTCTAGCTAGAACACCAGATTAAATGCATGCATGTGTTTGTTTTATAGCAGGTCTACGATGAATCTAAACTAGTTGACCTGTGTTTTGTATTGTTAATTTTTAAATTTTAATAAGTTCATTGTGAGTTTCTAAAACGCTAATTGATGCATGTTCATGGGTCAGTATGCAAACAATGATTTGTAATTTTGGATTCATTTTTATCTATGTATGTAATATTGGTGATATGTAATTGGGACTTGTAAAGTACTTCCATGCATAATAATGTAAACCAACTCATGAGTGATAAGCAGGAAATGGTTCATGTACATCTTTATTGTACATAATAACGGAAAGCTTTCTTCTCTTAATGACCAGCAATTTTTAACTCATTTATCATAAATCTTATCTTTAAATAAATGATAATAATTACTAGCTTGTTGAAATGACCTTTGTTGTTCACATTTACCTTAACTTCAATGTCCGTATTATAAAAACAAAGGCAACATCTTCAAGATCATATCAAAGCGACAACATGGAGATTGAGCTAACAATATGGTCTCATTTAGCGTTAAACTAATGATAATTAGACTAACGTATGCAAATGTAAACCTACCCAAAAAGGCAGGGTTAAATAGTAAATACTACGTTTTTAGATGATCGGACATTGTGTCTTAGTTTCAACGCATTGTAGTGTATCGAATTAAACGGGTTATTATCTATGCCCAACTTCACTTTGGATGTTTACTATTGGTATTGTTATGAAATTCAAGTGTATTTGAAATTAATGTATTTATTTATTAAACGCTTTCATATGTATTTGAGATGAAAAAGTGGGATCCGTTTTTGCAAAGAATGCTATATACAAATTAACGGTATATGTAAAATACGATGTTATAGTGGAGCTTGAAGTTGTGAGTGCAAGTGCGATAGAGCGAGAGGATACTGAGGAGTTGTAAAGAACAACTCTTCTGGAACATGTAGGCTTGTGTTTCAACTCTTGATCTAGATAGTTTTCTGAATCGTGTTCTCTCACTTTCAAATTAAATCAAGTATTATAATTATACAAAAACAATAATCATATAATAAAGACAGAGAGAACTTAAAAAATGAGTGTAAACTTGCATGTTAAAAAAACCATAATAATTCTTTCATACAGGAGTTGAACCATAACAATGTCTCAGTTAA
Source organism: Bidens hawaiensis (assembly GCF_021521415.1). NCBI lineage: Eukaryota > Viridiplantae > Streptophyta > Magnoliopsida > Asterales > Asteraceae > Bidens > Bidens hawaiensis. The sequence continues at coordinate 551,848 of NW_027491709.1, forward strand.
CATTTGAAGTGGTTATGGTTTTTAAAACTCAGTCCTCAAGAAAATGTCAAGTGGGAACTAGTTACCAACGCCAGGCCCAGTCCATAGGAGGGCAAGGAGGCAGGCTACAACCCAAGACCCAGTAATCCGTGATGGGCCCAAAACTTTTAAAAATGTATATATTGTTTTTGATAAATACAATAATAGATTAAAAAATAGTGGAGTGGGAAAGCATGTTTGCTTGTATCCCAAATACTCAAGTTCAATTCCACCATTACAATAAACATTTTTTTTAAATGGATAAATTATCAAATAAACTTGTAGAGATATTCCACACCATTTTATAACCATTTTTACACAAAATGGCTATATTACTATATATATTGTTAGAATCCAAATTTTATAGAAATAAAGTTGTTTTTTTATTGTTGATTACTTATCTAGTTACATGCGATTTATCTTATGTGACCATTTAAATCATAATTTTACCATTACCATTAGCACATTTAAATCATTATAGCTATTGAGAACAATATATTCGACAGTATGAATTATAAAATGTTGATTGAGACCTTTGCTTCCAATAATGCTAGGAAACGTTCACGATCCGTAGTTTAAGTATATAATTAGATCGTTTTGCTACAATACTATAGGTATCTCGATATGGATCTAACAACTAATCCTGGATCAATCCATAAACTCGGTGAGCAAAAATCATTAAGTTTATCTGGATCCCGGATCAAGAAAACATACACACAATATGAGAGAAAGAGAGTAGAAAGAGAGAGATTATTTCCAAAAGTCTTTACTAGAATATAGAGTATATTATGTATATATACTCCCTATCTATTATCTAGGTTAACATTATAACATGGGCCTCATGGGCCAGCCCAACATGAGCAATTACAAAGTTCTCGGTCATAGCCCATACATGCAAACAAACAAAACAAGAGCATACAACTATACAAGCAATACTAATGAAATACATCAAATACAAAAGCATCAAAATAAATAAACAAGATGGGACCTAACAAATACTTTTATTTTTTTTATTGTTATCACAACTACATAAATAATATATGAGTTATTAATTCAGTTTATATAGCAAATCATTTTTTCACTTACCCCAGGCCAAGATTTTTTAAAGATTCTCGGTGACTACCCTAACCAACATCAGTCGAGTTGCCACTAACACTCAATTTACCAATTCTCAAAATTCCATTGATTAATTATTACTGATCTTTGCTTGTCGTGGATGTTGGCCTGAATAGAACAAACAATTAGATCAAACAAACGAATATGAGATATTTTGGATGAAAACCTACGACTCTTTTCATATAATCAAACAAACTTAACGAGCGAGCATTACAAAGTTACAAAGAAAGAGACTCTATGACATACAAAAAAAAACCTAAACCCTGATTTATAGCTCTACTTAACTTTTTTTCCAATACAATTAATAAAGTCTCTCCAAGGCAAACATTTCCTAAACCTATTACAATTCAATTAACTAAAATAAATATAACATAATAAACCTTTAACTTTATTAATATATAACATTAACCTTCATTCACTCCCTTAATCTTGAGTTTGAACCACCAGGAACTTGAATCCAAATAGTATTCTCAACTCTTCAACTTTAATCATTGGTACGTCTTTACCATTTCTTTCAGTTGTTTATAACAAACTTGTTTAACAGATTAAAAGAAAAGGATGTGATTAAAAGTAGAGTATAAACCTCAATACCCTTTTTAAATCTTGCCACCACCCCACTTTGAAACGAGTCTTCAATCATTAGTGTGTATAATTAATTAATCCCATAAAAATATGTATAAAAGTTAGGCCATGGGGTACAGCGGTGAAGCTTGGACTGAGGCACTGGGGACGCTCTCTCAAAATGTATACAAAATTTCACAAACGAGGGGTGGGGGCTCAAATTTCAGGCGAAAAAGGCTAAACTTAAACTACGTATAAAAATTTTCAGCCGAAAACGAGTAAATTTACACTGCTACGCAAAAAAACAGGGGGGGGGGGGGGTTACTCTAACTCCTTTTAACTTCACATAAACATCATATTACTTATTTTTCTCTCTTACACTCCATCTCACTCAAAGGAAATGGTTTGATCATTTTAACTCCATCTCACTCCTATTAATTGTTAATTTAATATATTGTTTTGTCTTTTAACCCGTTAAAAGCATAATCCGTGACCCATTTTAGACAAATTTAACACATGTGAGGAGTGGTTTAATCCATCTTTAAAGTGTCATGTCTTAATTTATGTTAGGGTTAGAATATATGTCACACCCCGACTTAGGGCCTAGGTGTGTGATCACAAGTTGGTACCTGTTTTGTAAATATATCAGAGTTTATGGATTAATTTTAGCGGAAGACTTTAGGTTTGAATGAAATATTAATTTACATTGAAAACTTATTCGGGAATTAAATACCCGAGTATCGCTTTACAAAACATATGTTTCTATTACAAGGATTTTAGTTATAAAAAACGAAGCCATCTTGTATGCGCTTCTATCTTCATATAGACTCCAATCCTTGCTAATGCTACTTATGCTTAATTACCTGCAATGGGTTGGAAAAATACGTCAGCTATATGCTGGTGAACACGTATGACTCGATAAAACATTTGAATGGCATTATAATACAAATATAGTTTTCTTGACAACCTCAGCGGAAGTATTTCTACTTCTGGTATATGTACCACTGCCCTACACACACAACGTATTCCCCAAGCCAAACGACCCTGAACTGAGAACTGGTTATGACCGTTTAAGATCGTGGATTCATTGCCTTTGATTGATTGATTTGAGCTTTAGCAGTTATGTTTGGATCCATACACATGCGTATTCGGTCTGTGTTGATATTATTCTCTACTTTGTATTATAACGTTTTAGAGATTTAATTATCTCATGTAGACATTGATTGACTCGTTAAGACAAACGTCCATTCGTCTCATTGAGTATAAATATGTTTTGACTGATTAAAAAAAGGTTAAAACATTCACCTATACCGTCGGTGTTGTAAACCTTGACTGATTGATTGAATGAGAATGATACTTAACCTATACATGAATAGGTTTGTATGAATGATTTGAATGATGATTAAGCTATGATTGTAAGCTTAACCTTGAAATCGTTTATCTTTGATTGTGAATGAAAACACTTAGTTTTATGTGACGTTTGATATAACATGCTTTGGCCTAATAGGTTCTATCACGTTAGTAAGTTTCTCCAGGTAAGTAAACGGGTCCCTCGGTTGATTGGGATTTATGCGAATTACTTTTCCTTAGGCAAGAAACTTACCACTAGTGATATCCCCCTTCCAGTTACTACATGCCCGTCAAAATATATCTTTTGTTTAACATTACTTCATCATGAAGTAACGTTTATGAAAACATGATTGTGAATGATTTGTAAAATACGATCAAGGTTAAAGGCCATAGCCTTGATTGATAGTCTAAGCAATAAGTCAAATAACTTAAACGTAACTCCTGCCTCAGATTGGATGCTTAGATTGATTGATAATAAAAAGGGAGGATCTTGATCTACTCGCTTAAGTGTTTGCTACTTGATTATGACTTCGTTCTTCGCACGAACTTTGAGAAATTGGCACGTAAACTTGACACGGCAATGGGGCACGCCTTTATAGGTTATGTGTGTGTATATGGAGGTGTGATGGGATGAATGGGGTTCAAACACGTCTCCTCTCCTTTTATAGGCGAAATTGGACCCCGTCGCGGTACGCGATGGGGTTCTTGGGACCCGTCGCGTACCGCGACGCCGCACTTTTTACGCCGCCTTATGCGGTGGTGACACGTGGCCTGCCACATTGTGCCACGTGTTGACACAATGTTGGAAACGTGTCTGATGACTCACCAAGCCCATCACGCTACGCGATGGGTTGATTGTTACCCCGCCGCGTACCGCGAGGGGAGCAAATTTTCAGAATTTGCATTTTTGGTCCCTGTACTTTCTAAGTTAGTAAATTTAAGCTTAAATTAAAGAGGGTAAAAGACGCGGTGTTACATCCTCCCCACCTTTTGAATAATCTCATCCTCGAGATTTATTGAAATAGATTGGGATACTTTTTCTTCATTTCTGACTCGAGTTCCCACGTATACTCGCGTCCTCGTTTTGAATCCCATTTGACTTTTACGAGCTTGAGTCTTTTGTGCTTTAGAAACTTAATTATGTTATCTTCTATTTGAATCGGCTGTTCTACAAACTTAAGCTTCTCATTGATCTTGACATCTTTCAATGGCATTGCAAGGGTTTCATCGGCTAAACACTTGCGTAGATTGGATATGTGAAACACGTCGTGAATTCCTTTCATTTCATCGGGTAACTCTAGCGGATAAGCAACTGGTCCGATTCTTTCGAGTATCTTGAATGGTCCAACGAATCTTGGACTTAATTTTCCTTTCTTCCCGAATCTTACTACACCTTTCCAAGGTGAGACTTTAAGTAATACTCTATCGCCTTCTTTGATCTAATGGTTTGCGGCGAATGTCCGCATAACTCTTTTGTCTATCCCTTGCCGTTTTCAATCGTTCACGGATTTGTATTATTTGATCGGTGGTTCTTTGAACAATTTCAGGTCCTGACAACTGACCATCACCTGTTTCAGACCAACATACAGGTGTTCTACACTTGCATCCGTACAATGCTTCGAATGGTGCTGCTTGGATACTCTTATGATAACTATTGTTGTACGAGAATTCCATCAGTGCGAGATGAGTGTCCCAACTTCCTCCTAAGTCGATAACATACGCAAGAAGCATATCTTCCAAAGTTTGAATTGTACGTTCATTTTGGCCATCAGTTTGGGGATGGTATGCTGTACTTAAGTTTAGTCGAGTCCCCATAGCCTTTTGAAAACTGGACCAGAAATTTGAAGTAAAACGACTATCTCTGTCGGATATGATGGATAGCGGCACACCATGTAAGGATACAATGTTTTCGACATATAAGTGTGCTAACTTATCCATGCTGAACTTTTGGATTGGAATGAAATGAGCAGACTTCGTAAGTCTATCTATAATAACCCAAATTGCATCATTTTAGCGTGAAGTTTTTGGTAACTTCATGATGAAATCCATAGTTATCATATCCCATTTCCATATTGGTATTTCAGGTTGTTGTAGCAATCCTAATGGCTTCTGATGTTCAGCATTTACTTTCGAACATGTTAGGCACTTAGCTACATATAAGGCAATGTCTTTCTTCATCCCGATCCACCAGTAATCATCCTTTAAATTTTGATACATTTTGTCACTTCCCGGATGCATCATATACTTTGACTTATGTGCTTCTTCAAGAATCTTGTCTCTTAAACTTCCGACCATCGGTACCCAAATCCTTGTACCGAGTCTAAGTATTTCATCACTTCCTTTAATCAATTGATCAATTGTGTCGTTCTTTTTTTCGGTTTTAATGTTCCCTTCTTCTAGTGCCAACTTCTGAGCTTCTTTAATTTGACAGGCTAAATCGACTTTAAGTTCCAATCTAAGAGCTCGAACTCTCTTTGGTTTTTCATGTTCTTTCCCACTTAAAGCGTCAGCCACGACGTTGGCTTTTCCTTCATGATATACGATCTCACAGTCATAATCATTAAGTGTTTCCATCCAACGCCTTTGTCTCATATTTAGTTCCTTTTGATCGAATATATGCTTCAAACTTTTGTGATCAGTGTATATTGTGAATCTTACACCATACAAATAATGTCGCCATAACTTCAACGCGAAGATTATAGCACCTAATTCAAGGTCATGCGTGGTGTAATTCTTTTCATGAACTTTAAATTGTCTCAAAGCATAAGCAATCACTTTCTTTCCTTGCATCAAAACACATCCCATTCCCGTATGCGAAACATCACAGTAAATGGTAAAGTTTTCTAACCCTTCTGGCAAGGGCAAGATAGGTGCATTAGTTAACTTCTGTTTGAGTGTCTCAAATGCTTCATCTTGCTTCGGTCCCCATTCAAATTTAATTGCCTTTCTTGTGAGTGAAGTTAATGGAACAGCTATTCGAGAGAAGTCTTGAATGAATCTGCGATAGTAACCAGCTAAGCCTAGAAAATTTTGGACTTGAGTCGGTGTCTTGGGTTTCTCCCATTTGGTTATAGCCTCAATCTTTGCTGGATCTACTTGAATACCCTTCTCATTTATAACATGACCAAGAAATTGTACTTCGGACAACCAAAATTCACACTTAGAAAACTTGGCATACAATTTCTCATTCTTTAGGGTTTCAAGTATGATCTTGAGGTGAACTTGATGATCGTCATTGGATTTTGAGTAAACAAAGATGTCGTCAATGAAAACGATAACAAACTTGTCTAAGTATGGCTTGCAAATCTGATTCATCATGTCCATGAAAGCTGCTGGAGCATTAGTGAGTCCAAAAGGCATAACGGGGAACTCATAATGTCCGTATCGGGTTCTAAATGATGTTTTAGGTATATCTTTCTCTTGTACCTTCAATTAATGATAACCCGATCTTAGGTCAATCTTGGAAAAACAACTTGCTCCTTGAAGCTGATCGAACAAATCGTCGATTCTGGGTAATGGGTACTTGTTCATGATTGTGACCTTGTTCAATTCTCGGTAATCTATACACATTCTCATCGATCCATCCTTCTTCTTTACAAACAGAATTGGAGCTCCCCAAGGTGACGAACTCGGCCGTATGAACCCTTTTTCTAAAAGCTCATCTAACTGTTTATTTAATTCTTTAATTTCTGTAGGTGCTAGACGATAAGGAGATTTGGCTATCGGTGAAGTTCCTGGCATGAGATCAATCTTAAATTCTACTTCTCTATCAGGCTGGGCTCCTAGTAACTCATCAGGAAATGTATCTTGAAATTCAGATACAATCGGTACTTCGTCCATCTTCTTGGGTTTGGGTTCCTTGGTTACATAGGCCATGAATGTGAGGCATCCCTTACCTATGCAATGGCTTGCTTTGATCTTGGAAATGATTCCTACTTTTCCTCCTTCCTTATCTCCGGTTATACGAATGGTTTTGTTATTAGGTGTTCAAATGTCGATGGCTTTGCCATTACATAGGATACGGGATTGATTATACGATAACCAGTCCATACCTAGAACAACATCAAAACCTGCTAATGTCATAGGTAACAGTCGTACAGGAATGACGTGATTGGCTAAAGAAATTGTGGCATTCTCTAAAGCCTCGGTTATTCTACTTACATTTCCATCAGCAGTTTCTACTTCATAATGTTTATCTAATTTAACTAAGGGCTCATTTAATAGACTACAAAATTTATAATCTATAAAGCTTTGGTTTGCACCCGAGTCAAATAAAATTCTAGCATAAACATTATTTATAGGAAACGTACCGGTGATCACGTCCGGTATATCTGATGCTTTGTGAGTGTCTAGCATAAAGACACGAGCGTTTCCTTTCTTAGCATCGGTCTTCCCACCGCTGCCACTTGAACCAACCGTCACTACCGTTGGCTTCTTCTTTGTACATTCAGTACTATAATGTACCTTCTCGCCACACTCAAAACATACACCAGTCTTCTTCCTACAATCTGCCTCCGAGTGTCCTGGTTTCTTGCAAAATCCACATACAACAGCGTTCATTGGTCGAAGACATCTGCCGAAATGTCTCATTCTGCATTACTTGCAAATGGGGCGACTATACACAAACGCCCCTTCATTCTTCTTCTCAGTTTTCCTCACTTTTCCTCCAACTGGCGACTTGCCATCATCTTTCTTTCTCTCATCACGGTTTTTCAACATTCCGTCCATCAAATATCCGGCCAACTCCATAGCTGATTCCGTTGAAGATGGCATATGTGATTGAACATACCACAACCTTGTGGTTCCACAACTTGGTTTAAATTTGATCCATTTCGTTGATCGGACAGAATTTCTTCAGTACCATAGCCTTGAACGTTGCCCAGTCTAGATTGTACAAATTTTCTCTACCCTTGATTCCAATCAGGGTATTCCACCATTCCAACGCCTCCCCCTTGAACATTTGGGAGGTATATTGGACCTTTTCTCTCTCAGTGCATTTGCTTATCAGCACAATTGATTCCATTTCCTCCAACCATCGGAGGGTATGCATCACTCCTTTATCCCCGTGAAATTATTTGGGGTTATACACTTTAAACACCTTAAAATCACAACCTTCGTGTATTTTAAGTTTCTTTGTTTTCTCATATAGGTTGTTTTCAGCCGTCGAGCTTTCATCACTCGCTTCTTTCTTTTTCTCGGTTTTCTTTTTCTTACTCTCCTTCTGTTCCGATTCCTTTTTGGATTCTTTCTTTGATTCTTTCTTGGATTCTCTCTTTGAAGTAACAGTTTCACTTCTACTTGCTCTTTTCTTAGATTGTGAGACAGTTCTACTTGGATCATTTTTCAAAATTTCATAGATTGGATTTACAGCCTCTTTTATCAAATCGCGGATACCAAGCACATAATTTTGTGGTATGGCTTGTATATTGTCCGCGGTAGCTTTTTTTTGTAAAATTTCTTCAATGGTCTTTCCTTTATTGTTTACTTAAATTTCTGGATTACTGTTTGCTTTAGACATGCTGTTACATGAATAAAACAAAATTTAGGGAAAGACACACTTTATATTACATTATTTATCTTACAAGAAAAAGGATTACAACAACTACAACAGTATACAACAACGATTTCTAATCCTTAATCCATTTTGTAACAAGATTTTTCATCTTGTCACATTTCTTGGCAATCTTTCTCCCCATTCTCTTTTGCTTGTTGGGAGAATGAAAGTCTTGGTCCTAAATATGGAGGAAAATCAGGATTCTCGTCCTCTTCTTCATCGGGATCCTTCTCTTCTTCAGGATCCACCTCGGATTCATAAGGGTTTTTGATTGATGATGAGTTTAATCTCTTTTTGTATGGCATGCTAACTCTCATTTTTGGTTTATGACTGGGTTCTGCAGATGCTGGCGGAGTCTCGTATTGGTAGTTCAATGGTGGTGATCCAAATTGCCATCTCCTTTGATCAGAGTGACAATTCATCCAGCTTGATGACTCCGATTCAGTTTCCTGCTTGATCTTGCTTTGCACTTCCTGTTCCTCGGAAGGATGGTATGTTGGAATGTCGGAGGGATAATACTGGGGAATGTTGTCAGTGGTGTCGTCAGAAATTTCTATTGGCATTTGCTGACTCCCTAGGAGATACACGGGTTGGCTCCCATAGAGTAAGTTTGAACGATTGGTTGATTGTGATTGAAAAAACTAGTATAATAACTATTGCTACTCTCCATATCGGATGGTTCGTAGTTGATTGTCGGTTTTGATCAAATGGCTACTCGGTGTCTACGACCAAAGTAGTTAATATAAGACATCTGCACTTTTAGTTAGATTAGGGATATGAGGTTTACCAATCCTATCTTATCCCTACGAATATTAATAATGATTAAAGCCTAGGTACTAATGTTTTAATACCTAATTCGCTGAAACCGATGGCTCTGATACCAACCTGTCACACCCCGACTTAGGGCCTAGGCGTGTGACCACAAGTTGGTACCTGTTTTGTAAATATATCAGAGTTTATGGATTAATTTTAGCGGAAGACTTTAGGTTTGAATATAATATTAATTTACATTGAAAACTTACTTGGGAATTAAATACCCGAGTACAATTTACAAAACATATGTTTCATATTACAAGGATTTTAGTTATAAAAAACGGAGGCATCTTGTATGCGCTTCTATCTTCATATAGACTCCAATCCTTCCAATCCTTGCTAATGCTACTTATACTTAATTACCTGCAATGGGTTGGAAAAATACGTCAGCTATATGCTGGTGAACACGTATGACTCGATAAAACAATTGAATGGCATTATAATACAAATATAGTTTTCTTGACAACCTCAGCGGAAGGTTTGTATTGATTGATTGAGAATGATACTTAACCTATACATGAATAGGTTTGTATGAATGATTTGAATGATGATTAAGCTATGATTGTAAGCTTAACCTTGAAATCGTTTATCTTTGATTGTGAATGAAAACACTTAGTTTTATGTGACGTTTGATATAACATGCTTTGGCCTAATAGGTTCTATCACGTTAGTAAGTTTCTCCAGGTAAGTAAACGGGTCCCTCGGTTGATTGGGATTTATGCGAATTACTTTTCCTTAGGCAAGAAACTTACCACTAGTGATATCCCCCTTCCAGTTACTACATGCCCGTCAAAATATATCTTTTTGTTTAACATTACTTCATCATGAAGTAACGTTTATGAAAATATGATTGTGAATGATTTGTAAAATACGATCAAGGTTAAAGGCCATAGCCTCGATTGATAGTCTAAGCAATAAGTCAAATAACTTAAACGTAATTCCTACCTCAGATTGGATGCTTAGATTGATTGATAATAAAAAGGCAGGATCTTGATCTACTCGCTTAAGTGTTTGCTACTTGATTATGACTTCGTTCTTCGCACGAACTTCGAGAAATTGGCACGTAAACTTGACACGGCAATGGGCACGCCTTTCTAGGTTATGTGTGTGTATATGGAGGTGTGATGGGATGAATGGGGTTCAAACCCGTCTCCTCCCCTTTTATAGGCGAAATCCCGTCGCGGTACGCGATGGGGTTCTTGGGACCCGTCGCGTACCACGACACCGCACTTTTTACGCCGCCTTATGCGGTGGTGACACGTGACCTGCCACATTGCACCACGTGTTGACACGGTGTTGGACACGTGTCTGATGACTCACCAAGCCCATCGCGCTACGCGATGGGTTGATTGTTACCCCGTCGCGTACCGCGATGGGAGCAAATTTTCAGAATTTGCATTTTTGGTCCCTGTACTTTCTAAGTTAGTAAATTTAAGCTTAAATTAAAGAGGGTAAAAGACGCGGTGTTACAATATACTCCATAACCTTATAGTCAAACAGGAACAACATATAATCATACTTGAACCCAAAGAGGGAAACATTTTTGCCGCATCTTGAAGTGAGAGATGTATTATGATTGGATATTTAAATTTAAGGGTTATTAGATTTAAATACTCTCAACTTTTACTCGTTGGCCAGGAATCCCAATTAACGAAATGTTTCTCACCGTTCCCAACAACCTTATTTTATTATGGCACTCCCAAGCTAACAAGTTAACAGGTCGACACCAGGCCATAGAAGGGGTCATTAGCAGCCAACGGTTTAATGCAGAAAATGGTCCAAGTGTTCACTGAATTTATTGGAGGAGAAATATACGTTGGGAGCTAAGTCTTGAACTTGTTGCTGATTTAGGAAGATGCAGCCTTGTTCTTTTTTCCATGTGTTTTTGTGAATTTGTTATAAATAGGAGTAGGGTTAATTTTATTTTGTTCACTGTCCCCTTTTGATATAACACCAACCATGCTTTTTTAGGTCCTTAACCGGATCAAACAACACAATAACTAGTTATCTTGGATCAGCATCTACACTAGCTAGCGGAAATCACTAGTGAGGACCGAGATCTCGGATCTTATTTGGTGTATGTTTATTGCCGAGAGAATGAGAGAAAGAGAGAGTTTAATAGTTGTAAGGATAAGGCTTTGCAAAAGGTTGTTGTGTGTATGAGTTACACACTCTATATATAGTGTGTAATCTCATACACCATACTTTCATTATAAACGGCCCAATGGGCTCTATTACACATGGTTTAGGGCCCACACATACAAAAGATAAGTTCAACAAGCTAACAAATACATAAACACTACAATACATACAAATACGAAAGACTATCACAAAATGGGCCTTACACAGGGGCGAAGCTACTTATATAGCAGGGGTGTCCCTTGTGGAAAAAAAAAATTATTAGTATTATTATAGTGTTAAAATCCTAATCGACCCCTGTGAAATTTTGATATCGACCTCTGTTTAATTTCGAAAATACAAAGAATGAAAGATTAATAGGATAAGGTAGCATGGCTAATAATCGCTAGTTTTTACTTATATTGGCTTTATAAATTTACTTTATGGGCCAAGAAAGCCTACCACAAAAACTTAATTTATTAAAAGTGGTTTTTGAGTTGAAACTTGAAAGTGTTCGACATATGCCTAAATATATATATAATGTTATTTGTGCAAACTTTAAGAAAGTATAAATCTCTAACTATAGTAATTTATAAAGTAGGAATTACATTGTGACTTACGACTAACTAATTCCCGTTATACAAATTTGGTTCCGTCAATGACAAAGTAGATTATGTTTTTGTTATATTTCAAGAAATAAAAACCATAGATAATAACTTTAAATGAGCTGTATTTTAATTATGCATTTATAGTAATATTTTGTTTGATTATATATATACTTTATTACTTTGTATATGACCTGACCCGCTTCGACCCGTTCCAAACGGCTAAAGCGGACAAAAAATAATTATATATACCGATTTGACCCGACCCAAATAGCCGATATGGAACGATTTTTTTTTATATATAATTAGTTACCTGCCCAAAAAATTTCCGACCCTTGTGAAAAAATTTTCTGGATCCGTCACTGGCCTTACACTTTCTTCTTAATCCCCGGTATACACATGATTGTTTTTCAAGCTATTGAATTCCTTTGAAGTTTAATACACACTAAACTCGTCTCAGTTGAGTGTGTGTTTTGAGGCATGAGCCAACAAAATAACTAAGTTTAGACGCACCAGTGTAATTAGAGACGCATAGACATTTAAAAGTAAAAATAAAAACTGTCATATCATTCTTCATTCATAACTTATTATTATATCTTGCAACCACCCCACTCTTGTCTTAAAAGATTAAATTTCTGTTGAGATAGCTCATACACTTAACATTAAAAAAATCACTTTTGTATTTGATAATATTTGTGTCTTTATACATATAATCACCACATGGAAGGCTATGAGCTATGATCACCATTCATTAATAATGTGTATAATTAACTAATCCTTTAAATAATATGTATCAAGATTGTAGTCAAATAAGAACAGTGCAACATAATCTATTTTCATCAAATAATTTAATCCCCTCCAACATTATATATTATCTACGTTACTAACTCCATGTTTCAGAAACATGAGTGGAGAAGGGAAGGTGGTTTGTGTTACCGGAGCTTCAGGGTACATAGCGTCATGGCTCGTTAAGCTTTTGCTCAATCGTGGCTACACCGTTCATGCTACTGTCCGCTCCCTCGGTCCGTCCCTTAATCCAACTTTTGAGTTTCCTTTAAGACATACTAATTCCATTAAAACGCGTTGCAGATGATCCAAAAAAGACAGAACATCTGCTTGCTTTTGATGGAGCTAAGGAAAGACTATTATTGTTTGAAGCTAACTTAAGTGTAGAAGGATCTTTTGATTCTGCAGTTAGTGGTTGTGTTTGTGTCTTTCACACAGCATCCCCTGTGATTCTAACTTCAGTTTATGAGCCAAAGGTCACTGACCCACAGGTCACTTTTCATCCTTTTGCTCTCTACTTTTTAAAGTTGGTGTAAGTTTTATAAACATGCTAGTGCTTTCAAGATTTTTTTAAAACTTTTTATTTGGCATCAGAAGGAATTGCTAGATCCTGCAGTGAAGGGGACACTGAACGTTCTTAAGTCAGTTGTGAAAGTTAAATCAGTGAAGAGAGTAATATTGACTTCTTCAATGGCTGCAGTTATGTTTACTGACAGGCTTGCAGAGTCTGCTGGTGGTGTAGTGGATGAGACTTGGTTTTCAGATCAAGTCTTTTGTGAGCGGTTAAAGGTATGCATTTTTCACTAGTATGTGGGTTATTTATTTACATTTTACCAACTAGATGGGTGCCTACGTCATGCAGCGGGAAACGCAAACATTGATAATCACGTAATAAATTTATGGGTGTTTATTGTTCGGTTTGAAACCGTAAAACCGTTCATCAGTTTGATTTGACTGTTGATTTTTTTTCTTTCACTTTTGGCCAGTTTTCAATTTTCAAAAGTTCTATATTGGTTTTCGATGACAAAAAGCTGTTGCAAAAGGTTTGGTTCACGGTTTAATTTAAAACAATAAAAAACAGACCGCAAACACCCATACATAAAATGTATTTTTTTAACTGAAAAAAACTATGACAATATCATACTCAAATTAAAGATAAAAATATGCTCGTTTTTATGGTGTAAATTTTTTAAAAAAAATATTAAAGTTTAAAAATTATTGGGGAATTTGGGTTAAAGTGAAAATTAAAATAATATATAGGTAATAGATTAAGGGTTATTGTTGTAATTATTTTTTAAGTTTAATTATAATTGAGGGACCAATATGATAACTATATTAAATAAACGTTAGTTTTATTGTGAGAATTACTCTTTTACCCCAATTCAAGGTTGTACCATATGTAGAATCATTTGTAAATCCTTTAATTTGAAGTGTCTTAATTTACCCCTATTTGGTGTATTATATATAGTATAGATATAGCTTAAGAAATATAAAAATCTACCAATTAACTAAACTTACATTTTAAATTTTGGTTTTTTACAAAATAAAGTTATATAAAAAAATGAAAAAAGAAAACATGCGACATACCCGATGAGTATTGGGTCGGTATGAGACACGGTTTTACAATCGGGTATGGGATTGGTGTTACTTTTACCCGTCCCATTGTCATCCTTAAGCGTTAACTTTTTGCAAAACACCTAATGTCTTATCGTACGTATTATTGATTTCATAATCATACGTACATTGATACAAAATACTGTAATCTAACATATGATATACATGATTCAGAAAGTTATAGAAAGTTATCTAAGACATCTTGTAATACAAAACCTACAACATGTTGGTAATAAATATCAATAACCCGTCTATGAAGTATTTAGCCACTCTATTTCCTTACATAAAACCCTTTGACCAACACTTTTTAGTGGGAAGAAATTTTAATAAAATATAAAATGTCAACGGCGCCCATTTTAATAAGATGCCTTGATCAAACTGATTTGGTGGTTTTTTCATATTACTAATGATGGATGAGTGTGCATTCTTTTTAGATATATTATCACCTTGCAAAGACCTTGGCTGAGGATGCTGCTGTGAAATTTTCAAAAGAGAATGGTCTGGATTTGGTGGTCATAAATCCTGGCTATGTAATTGGTCCTCTCTTACAACCTACTCTCAACTTTACTTCTGAGGGTTTTATGAACTTTATAGAAAAAGGTAATTGATTTGTTATAATTAAAATTTATTTCAAAAACAGGATTCTTCATTAAAGTTGTTGTATATTTATATATAGGAAAGGAAGTATTTCCAGATAGAATCTACATACTTGTTGATGTGAAAGATTCCGTTGTTGCGCATATACTAGCACTTGAGAAACCGGAAGCTAATGGTAGATATTGCATGGTCGGGTATTTGATTCGAGCACAAGAGATCATGATGATCTTAGACAAACTCTACCCTGATCGTGGCTATTCTCTAAGGTAATTACTAATTAGTATTATTGGCCTATCTAAGAGAAGTTGGGATTACTTTTTTTTTGTTAAAATTTGGATAGGTATAAAGACAATTGTGTCGAGGCGATACCATATAGTATATCGACGGCAAAGGCAGAAAGCCTAGGTGTTGAGTTTACTCCGTTTGAAGTAAGCCTCAAGGACACTATTGAAAGCTTGAAAGAGAAGAAATTTATGAACCCATAAGTTCTTTAAATGTTTGTTTAAGAACAGCGAGAGAAAGTAAACTTGAATGCCGAATTGTGTGTTGATCAATAAGCAATCATGCATAACGGAATGTAAAATAAAATTGTATATTTCCTTCATTTTCTTAGTGGGTCTGGCTTGGTCTCTTAACAAGTGAACTATCTAAGCAAGCATCCACATATTTATAACAATAATAGGTTTAATTACATAAAGGTGTCTTATGTAACCAAAAGAAAAATGGTAACGTCCAAAAGATACCCACAGCTAGGGATGAGATCGGAACCGTACTCGTACTTGTACCCGTACCTGTACTCGAAAATACCCGTACCTGAAATCAGAAAATCTTGGTACCCATACCTGTACCCGAATTATAAGGTACCGGTATGGGTACAGGTACTTTGGGTACGGTACTCGATTTGGTACCACTTTGTATTTTTTTTTTTAAAAAAAAAATCTCCAATAAACTAGGTATAGGTAACGGTACAGTAACGACAATCAATTATATCTATAATACCAAAACCGTAATACCACAACCAAAACCGTAATACCGCAACCAAAACATAATAAAAAAACTAAAAATGAAACAAATCAATCATAATATAAAATCCATTCAAAATCAATTAATGAAAACCAAAACATGCAAAGTATCAAAAAAAATTTTTTTTATCAAAATGTTTAAAACAAAATTAACTTATACAAAGAAAGTCAACATTCGTTTAATCTTCGCTAATCATCTTTCTATTTTATCTTTTCCTTTTCTTTGTTTATTGTTTCCTCAATTTCTATAGAAAAATAAGAGAGAGTTAATATATGTACTTAATGATATACACAATTACACATACATGAAATAAAAAATACGAATACACAATATATGAATATACACATATAGATTGAGAATAAACTTATTCAAGTTAGATATATTACGTTTTGAAAATCCCGCTTGAAAGTTAAATCATGAGTGTGAGAAACATAATAAAATCCACTACATATTCTAAACGGGTACCAGTACCCGTATGTAACATCCCGAAATTTCAAGATAATATTAATTATATTACTTAATAATAGAGGGAAAGTTTACTCGGGTTATCAGGAAATAAATAAAAGAATAGGAGTTGGTATGGGTCGGGCTAGTGTCGGATAATGGATGTGGGTTATGGACTTGGATTAATAGAGATGGGTTAAATGAGAATGGGCCTTAGGTCCATGGGATTTCAGGGATATAAATATCCCCTAAACCCAAAATATCTTTCATTTTTCACCAAACTCCCTAACACACACACCATACACTAACTTCGCCGGAACCGGGCCGATCCAAGGGAAGAATCGGACTGATCCGAGAGTGAGAGAGGGCGACTAGTTGCGTTAACAAGTTAAAGGAGATCCAAACAAGCTCAAAGGTATGATTCTTGATCTTTGAAGTTTAAAGATCCAAGCTTTTTAGTGTATAAGCGACCGAAAATGGTCGGGAAGTGTAGTGGGTGATATTGAACCATAGCAAGGGTGTTAAAATCGCTCGAAATGCTGGAAAGAAACCGAACAGCGGCTGTCTGGGCAACTTCGCCTTCATCTGGGCAACTTCGCCTTCAACGCGACGAACTTCGCCTGCAAGCTAAGTTCGCCTGATGAACTTCGCCTGCAAGCTAAGTTCGCCTGATGGCAACTTCGCTGTAAAGTTAAGTTCGCCTAAGGTTTAACTTCGCCTGAAGCCAAGTTCGCCTAAGGTTTAACTTCGCCTGAAGCTAAGTTCGCCTGAGGTTTAACTTCGCCTAAAGCCAAGTTCGCCTGAGGTTTAACTTCGCCTAAAGCCAAGTTCGCCTGAGGTTTAACTTCGCCTAAAGCTAAGTTCGCCTAAGGTTTAACTTCGCCTAAGGTTTAACTTCGCCTAGAAAATAAATTAAAAACCTAATGGAAAATGTGTTAAGACAGTTAATGTAAATAAAATTTTTCCAAGCTGACCTGGCAGCTCGACCCCAGCCAGGGGCTCTGCCCCTTGGACCCTGCTAGGGGCTGCCGCCCCTAGACCCCGCTGCCAGGGGCGCTGCCCCTGGACCCCCGTTCGTTGTGGGTAGTAGTTAAGACTGGAAAGATGATATGAGTAGTGATAGTTGTTTGATACGTGTACTTGTTATACAGTCAGCCGTGCACAGCTGAAGAAAGGGATTACGATTAACGGTGAACGTAACCGTGTTCAGGTGAGTTTCTAGCCCCATTCCTTGTTATGTTTTCGGGGCTGTGTGCATACTCGATGTGTTGTTAATACATTTGTCCTAAGTGATAAGTGTATGTCATATGTGATATGTGTGATAGATATAAATGATTGTTTGACGGTACGCGAACGATCTTCGGATATTGCGCGTACTGTCAGGTTAAAAATAAAGGTACGAATATTATATATCGAAGATGTATGAATATTTCAAATGAATACTTGTCGGGGCGTGAACGATCTTCGGATATTGCACGTAACGACAAGGGGTATGGTTGTTAAATGAATGAGGTAAAGAATGCCTAGAGTGTTCTTATGTAAGTATGTGTATATAGGTACACGAATGGCATGTGAGTTCTACGTTCGACATAGTAAGTTAGGATGGCAAATCCCTCTAGCTTCTGTCGGACATAGACTCGGCTGGTAATGGCGTAGTTAAGGACTGCGAGCCTTATACGTGAAGTAGATGATACATGTAAACGTAGATAAGGACTGCGAACCTTATACGTAATGTAGATAGGCGTCAGCATAGGAAAGGACTGTGAACCTTATACGTGCTGTATTTGAAGCATAGGGGAGGACTGCGAACCTCGTACGTGCTATGAATTAGGTTGCAACATAGGGAAGGACTGCGAACCTTGTACGTGTTGTGGATGTATTTCAGCATAGGAAAGGACTGTGAACCTTATACGTGCTGATTTTGTAGCATAGGGGAGGACTGCGAACCTCGTACGTGCTATGAATTAGGTTGCAACATAGGGAAGGACTTGCGAACCTTGTACGTGTTGTGGATGTATTTCAGCATAGGAAAGGACTGTGAACCTTATACGTGCTGATTTTGTAGCATAGGGGAGGACTGCGAACCTCGTACGTGCTATGAATTAGGTTGCAACATAGGGAAGGACTGCGAACCTTGTACGTGTTGTGGATGTACTATGGTATAGGGAAGGACCGCGATCCTTGTACGTACCATAAATGGTGAACATAGGTAAGGACTGCGAACCTTGTACGTGTTCACAACCTTGAGTACAGGTATAGACGGTGAACTATGAACGTACTCTCGGTAGACTGAGGTTAGTAATTGTAGATATGTATGTATGTATGGTAGCAAGTATGTATGTAGAACAGAAGGGTAACTAGTGAAGTATGGATATGTATCTACAGATATGTATGTATGTGTACGTATTGTATGGCGTTCGATTAACTAGAACTCACTCAGCGTAGCTGACTTTTAGTATGCACGCAGGTGAGCTGATTATAGAGTTAGCATGAGGATGACACACGGCATAGATTGAACGGCTGGCATCTGAAGAAAGAAGTAAAGATGTTTTAAATATAAAGTTTTGTGTTATGGTATCAAAGAGAAGATTTGATGTTTTGTAACAAATGATTGATGTTTTATATTCCGCGAAAAGTTTTAATAAACTCTGATTTGAAGAACTGTGTTTATGAGTAAATCCGACGCTAAAGTAGGGTCACCGGGTTCGGGGCCTTACACCGTAATACTCGTACTTGTACCCGTACCTGCACCCGAAAGTACCCGTACCTATAATCAGTAAATTTGAATACCCATACCCATACTCAATAGACACGTACGAGTACATATACGGATACAGGTATTTAGGAAAAAAATCTCATCCTTACCCACATTAGTTTATATGGAAATGGATGCCATAATTTTTCATTCCATTAACCCATAAAAAATTGTGGGACTTTCATTAAGGAAATAATAATAATAATAATAATAATAATAACAACAACAACAACAATAAATATGTAGGTTTCTCGTGCATTTGACACGAATTCAAGGGTATGGGTCTTATCAAATCCAAATAGCCTTGAACAGATAATAACATCTCATTAAATTAAAAATTAATCTTATCAAATATTTGATATAAAAATTCTTATAAAGTAGGGATATACTAAAATTTAATATCTTATTTAAAAAAAATTTATAATTTAGAAACAAATTTTATAGTAAAAAAAATAAGCGGGTCGTGAGTCTAACCAAACCTAAATAAATTTTAAAACAGGTTATAATATCTTATTTATTTGTGAAATCATTTCATCATCAAATCCTAATTACATTATTAGCTTTCTTACTATATATAAAATTAAAAAATCCAAAAAATTATATAAATATGATAAATGAATAATGTAAAACAACCTCGTAATACGGTGGATAAAAGCTAGTTATACTATATATTAAAAGAAAGTGAATTGCTAATGCAAAGTTTAAGCTTGTGCACATTTAGTCCCTTGAGATCTGGAATGTACATTAGTAGACTTTAGGTTTGCACACATTTGATCCCTTGAGATTTGAAATGTATATTTTGGATTATTTTGACTTATTAGGTGCTGACACTTTGATAATATCTATAGAATGTCACAAGCCTGCTCTTAGGTGCGTAAAAATACAAACCGCCACGAAGTGTGGTGGAATACCCTAATTATACGAATGATAACATATCAAAAGTAAGTTGTTGTAGACAAATGTTTTCAGAATTTAATCTAAAGTAAAGTATATAAATAATTGACGTGTTAGCCCCTGAGCTTTCATTTTCCTTAACATTTCTCTTATTTTATTTTATAATTTCAAAATATCAATAAAAAGCTATTCAAATTTTATTTTTGCTTTACAATCTTTTTATATAGTTTGATTATTGATTTTATTATTTTTATTTCTTTAAGATCTTATTAAAAGTATATTTATTTTTTATAGTTTTGTATACTTTCTCTAGCTAGTTTTTTATTTTTGTAAAATGTATTCAAAATAATTTATTTATTTTTTGTTAGGCTCGGATACATAAGATTAATGTTACATGAGAAAATAGCCAAATTTGTTTATCAAGATATGTATGTTATTTAAATATTTTATTTTAAAAAAATATGACTTTTTAATAAAAGAATGTAAAATATCTCTTAATTTAAAAAACACTCTCTAAAAAGATTAAAACAAGTATAGATAAAAAACAATTTTACAAAATAAGAAAAACAACGTTTTTTTAATAGGAAAATAAACTTTTTTCCAAGTAAGAAAAAATGTTTTTAATTTTTTAAATAATTTTAAATATACATAAAAAAATAAATAGAAAAAAATTGTTAAATAAAAGTTATCAAAATGACAAAAGGAAATGTACTACTAAAATAACTTAAAAAAAAGTTTAGTAAATGTAGTTTTTGGATATTAATTATTTCTATGTAAACTCACTTTACTTTCATCCAACCACGAAGTCCCAAGTAAGTTTGAGAGAAATGAGTGGACAAGGAAAGGTGGTTTGTGTTACAGGGGCTTCTGGGTTCATCGTTAAACTCTTGCTTGATCATGGCTACACTGTTAATGCCACCGTCCGATCTCTAGGTAACTCTATCAATCTTTTTTATTTATGGCTTTTAATCTGCTTTCATATCCAAATTATTTTCAAATGTATAAATTGTTCATCCATAAATTATTCACTACTTATGAATATTAAGTTATGCACATAATCTTGTTTTTGGGTAATAAACTATTTACTATTTAGATTGTTATTATTTAGCATAAAAGGGTGTAATTTGACTTTTAGGTCAAACTGACCGATCCCCAATTCGGTAATGATATAATTATGGTACATTGTGTTAGAAAATGTTACACATGTTCAAAAGTCAACGACTTTGACCTCAAAAGTCAAAGTGGATGTCTTCCATTTTCTAATGTGTACTGTCTGGAAAATCAAAATCATCATTAATATTTTATTATTTTATATAATTAAATCACCTGAATAACAAAGCAAGTTACAGTGTAAGGGTGTTAATCAGGTTGGGTATTCGGATTTCGAGATTTGGGTTATTCGGGGTTTTTTATGTTTGAAGCTCTAAACAAAACCCGACTTGGTTTGGTTTAATCGGTTTTCGGGTATGTTCGGGTCAGTGGCGAAGCGTGGACGAGAACACTGGGGCCGGACTCAATATGTATTTAAAAATTTATAAACGGGGTGTGTGTGTGTGGGGGGGGGGGGGTCAGTCGAAAACGGGTAAATTTACACTACGCATACAAATTTCCGGCCGAAAAACAGGTAAACTTACACTACTGCGCAAAAAAACCTCTGGCCCTCACTATGCTTCGCCAACTGTTCGGGTAAGAGTTCTTCGGGTACGGGTGAACTCATGTCGGCTAAAATAGACGGGCCTAATATAACCTGAATTCTTGATTTTCTATTTCTTTTTGTTTACTTTCTTTTGAAAAATGTTGCAGATGATCCAAGCAAGACAGAACATCTACTTGCTCTCGATGGAGCTAAGGAAAGACTATCTTTGTTTGAAGCTAACTTAACTGCAGTTGGATCTTTCGATTCTGCACTTAATGGCTGCGTTTGTCTCTTTCACACAGCATCTCCTGTCTTACTTTCAGTTGATGATCCACAGGTCAACTTTTTTTTCTTTTTCTCTTAATCCTCCAAAATATTTAATAAAATTTTGAATTATTTGCAGAAAGCTAAGTTTTTTTATTATTTTTTATCAGGCACAACTGATAGATCCTGCAGTGAAGGGGACACTTAACGTTCTTAAATCAGCTGCAAAAGTTCAATCTCTCAAGAAAGTGGTTTTGACTTCTTCAATGGCTGCAGTAACATTTGGCCCGAGACTCCCGGAGTCTGGAGTTGTGGTGGATGAAACCTGGTTTTCAGATCCTTTATTTTGTGAGCAGAAGAAAGTATACTATAAATTCATCTCAAATCAGCTACAATAATGATGTGATTAATCGAACATTTTGTGTTTTTTTTTTCAGTTGTGGTATCAGCTTTCAAAGACGTTGGCTGAGGATGCTGCTGTTAAGTTTGCAAAAGAGAACAGTTTGGAGTTGGTGGCTATAAATCCCGGATATGTGATCGGTCCCGTCTTACAACCGACTCTCAACCTTACTTCTGAGGGCATTATGGGGTTGATAAAAACCGGTAATAATTGATATGCATAGTTTAAGAAGCGAGGTTTATGTTGTGTGTAAAATGTTAATTTTTGTAAATCCAGGAAATGAAGTAATTTCAGGTGGAGTTTATAGACTTGTTGATGTGAGAGACGTTGCTGCTGCACATATTTTAGCGTTTGAGAACCCGGAAGCGAATGGTAGATACTGCATGGTTGGCAAAATGGTTCGGCATTTGGAGGTCATAAAGATTGTAAATAAACTCTACCCGAGTCTTGGCCATTCTGAAAGGTAACACAAAGACAATAGGATCATAAAAATATTAATATTATGCAACTTAAAATCCGGGTTACTTATATGTTGATAGGTATAAAGATGATGAGTGTGTTGAGCCTCTGCCTTACAGCGTGTCAAGGGCAAAAGCGGAAAGTCTAGGCGTTGAGTTTACTCCGTTGGAGGTAAGTATCAAGGATACCGTTGAAAGCCTCAAGGAGAAGAAGCTATTAAGCATATAGAAGACCATATGATGTGCATGTATGGACTTGTTTCAAGAAAAAAATAGTGCTTTCTTGGTTCTTTTTAAAATTTGTTTCTGTTTGTGGTTTTTGGTACCGTGTACCAAGGTGTTGGATAGTAGTAAGTCTTCAAATCCTGTGGTGGACAAAAGGCGTAGATTTTGGAGTAGTAAGACTATAGGGTATGTGAGTTGGTCGTTAAAAAAACGTGTTTGTGATCTCCTCTTTATTTCCGTCAGATACACTATTTTCGTTAAATTTGGGTTTTTAACCCATTTATTTATCAATTGGTTTATCTTGAATAAATCCCTTTTTATTTGGCTAGAGATAATATTTCTGCCAAATTTGGCCATCTCAATTCATTTAAATTTATCAACTGATGCTATATTTTTATCTTTTTAAGCTGTAATTGTTCTAGACATATGTTAACTAATTTACAGCTTAATTTTTTGGATCAAAAAATTTTGGATTATCTTCGGTATTAACTTGATTCTCCGCTAGTAAACTGATTCAGTAAGGTGCATTGCAGTGATAGCTGAAACTTAGTTCTGTATACATGGTTACATTAATGTTTCTATGAATGTTATTACATTTTTTCATCTAACAAGGCAATACATTTTTAGACCCAACAACATATCTATAATAAATCAATAGAGGAAAGATTAAAAAATAAAAATAAAATAAAAATAAAGTGTAAAGTGAGTCAAATAAACTATTCTTTTAACAAGTTTATCTACCATAACCATTGTTGAAAACAGATTTTGCAGTTTTCAACCTAAAACTGGTTAGAAATGAACACAAAATGTACTTTTTTTTAAACGACGAAGTTTCATAAAAACCAAAAGCAACTACTAGCAAGAAGGTAAAAAACAAACAATGAAACAAAAAGATTAAACAAGGATCTGTCCCACATGTGCACTACTGTCTATACGCTATAAGTCATATTTTTATTAGAAAAGACAAAAAAGTATATTAAAAGTCAAAATAACATATTCTTATAATATGCTTTTCTGGTATGGTTTCAATCAAATGCTACAGACCACCAACTTATCCATCAACTCCCAACTGATTCAGAATAGATGAGTGAAGAAGGAAATGTGGTTTGTGTTACCGGGGCTTCTGGTTACATAGCTTCATGGCTCGTTAAGCTCTTGCTTGACCGTGGTTACACCGTTCATGCTACTGTCCGATCACTCGGTATGTCCTTCCCTCTTGATTGTTGATTTAGTATAAATTTCAGTCTGAATCTGAAGGAGAGTGTAGTTTGACTTCTAGCTCAAATTGGAATTGTCGTTTTTTCAAGCCTGGGCTCGGCTTATTTATTATTTATTTATTAATTTCTTTATGTTTTTAATTATTTTTACATATTTTGAGAAAGACCTTAAATGAGCCTCAGCTCGGCCCAAGCTTGTGTAGCACCTTAAACGAGCCCAGCCTCCGCTGGAGCCACTTGTCTATGTGGTATTATTAATATATAGAAATCCGAAAGAGGCAAGACTTAAAAGTACATAAGGTTCATTAAGGCTCAAGCTCAGGCTCGATACCTAAACAAGCTTATTTGAGGCTTGGGAATGGCTCGGACCTTTTCAAGCTTTTTAGCCATCCAATCTCGAGCTGCTTGGCTCGTTTATGATTTAAGCTATATGATCAATCTAACTTGCATGTTCTATATCTTTTTGTTTACTTCTTTTAAATATGTTTGCAGATGATCCAAAAAAGACAGAACATCTTCTTGCTCTTGATGGAGCAAAGGAAAAACTATCTTTGTTTGAAGCTAACTTAAGTGTAGATGGATCTTTTGATGCTGCAGTTAGCGGCTGCGTTTGTCTCTTTCACACTGCGTCTCCTGTTCTATTTTCAGTTGATGACCCAAAGGCGCAACTGATCGATCCTGCAGTTAGAGGGACACTTAAAGTTCTTAAATCAGCTGCAAAAGTCCAATCTCTCTAGAGAGTGGACTTGACTTCTTCAATGGCTGCAGTTATGTCCGGTGTCAAAATTCCTGTTGGGGTTGTGGTGGATGAAACCTGGTATTCAGATCCGGTCGTTTGTGAACAGACAAAGGTATACTTTAATTTCAATTCAGCTACGAAATGCTGTAATTAATCTAACATTTGGTGATTTCTTTCAGTTGTGGTATCATCTTTCGAAGACCGAGGACGCTGCTGTTAAGTTTGCAAAAGAGAACGGGTTGGAGTTGGTAGCTATAAATCCTGGATTTGTGATCGGTCCCATCTTACAGCCAACTCTCAACCTTACTTCTGAGGGCATTCTGGGATTGATTAAAGATGGTAAGTTGTTGCTTACAGCTAATGTTTATATGCATGAATTGAGGTTTATGTTGTGTGTAAGATGTTATTTTTTTTTTATTTCAGGAAAAGAAGTGTTTCCGGACGGAGTTTATAGACTTGTTGATGTGAGAGATGTTGCTGCTGCACATATTTTAGCTTTTGAGAACCCGGAAGCTAATGGTAGATATTGCATGGTTGGTAAAGTGGTTCGGTCTTTAGAGATTATGAAGATTGTAGATAAACTGTACCCGAGTCTTGGACATTCTAAAAGGTAAACACATAAACAACATTTTGACTGTTTGACCATGTTGACTTCTATGTAACCTAGATTTTCTTGTTTCACAAAATGTTGATAGGTATAAAGATGGTGAGGGTGTTGAACCAGTACCTTACAATGTATCAAGGGCAAAGGCGGAAAGTCTAGGCGTTAAGTTTACTCCATTGGAGGTAAGCATCAAGGATACTGTTGAAAGCCTCAAGGAGAAGAGCTTGCTAAGCTTCTAGAACACCAGATAATGTGTGTGCATGGGCTTGTTTGAAGACAATAATGGGTTCGATTTGGTTATGGTGACATAAGTTCGTTTTGAGCTTCTAAACTACGAAATGATGTTAATGGGTTTGTATGAGAACAATGATTTGGAGTCATTGTTTATGTGTAATATTGGTGCATAATAATGAAAACTGATGCAGCGTTAAAACGAAAATGAAGGTCGAATCACGTTGATTCAGTGAATACCCGTGATGAACTTCAAAACTCCCAAATCTCACCCAAAGGTCCAGGAAAAATGAAGAGAAAAATGAAATTTATTAATAATCAAGTCTCCTTGTTCATATTACATCACCAACATATAAATAAGAGTTCTAATACGAAATGGGCCTAAAACGGGCCCTGGGCCAAACACAAACCCAAAAATAAAAACATAAAAAGTGCTGAAAAAACAATAAAAGGCCCATAACTTTATTTAGGAGTTGTTTTTGGGCTTCAGACAGGGGCCAAACCGCCATAGGCCGTTTGCCACAATGCGCTCCTCGTCTCAAGCTTCGATTTGACTAGTAATAGGCCTGAAACGGAGCTTCTTGGGCCAAGTTATGCCCGTTTTCGTGGGCCACCTTTTGTAGCCGATCTTGGGCCTCCAGAAACATAATAGCCCGGTCTTCAACACTTTGGCCCACATCAAAAACTAACCCAGATGGTTCATGTACACCTTCATATCACTCGATGACCTCAAGCATCGGTATGTTCTTAGATGATCAAACATTGTATCTTAGTTTCATCCCGTTGTAGTGTATCGAATCAAACGGGTTATCACTTGATGTTATTTTAGTAGCAAACGCTTCTGTTTGTGTTTGAAGTTGAAAACGTTGGAACTATTTATGCAAAGAATTATAAAATACAAAGAAGGAATGCATCCGTATCTTGTTACTTTCAAAAAAACTAAAAAGATATATATGGGAGGGTCCGTATATAATAATAAAAATCTTTACAAAAAGATGACACAACATTTTCACTCAAGTAGCCAATGTTAGAAATTTTCCATTAATACATGCCTATCACGTATAGCTAGGTGACCGGGTTGGATTTATTGAGCCCGTGTAATTCATTAGTGTTGTAATGAGTTTACTAAAAAGATATATATGGGAGGGTCCGTATATAATAATACAAATCTTTACAAAAAGATGACACAACATTTTCACTCAAGTAGCTAATGTTAGAAATTTCCATTATACATGCCTGTCACGTGTAGCTAGGTGACCGGGTTGGATTTATTGAGCCCGTGTAATTCATTAGTGTTGTAATGAGTTTACTAAAAAGATATATATGGGAGGGTCCGTATATAATAATGCAAATCTTTACAAAAAGATGACACAACATTTTCACTCAAGTAGCCAATGTTAGAAATTTCCATTAATGCATGCCTGTCACGTGTAGCTAGGTGATCGGGTTGGATTTATTGAGCACGTGTAATCTTTACATACTATTAAAGCAATACAATTTGTACACATGTCATTCAACTAGCCTCTCCACATCAATTGTCCACATGTCATTCAACTAGCTTCTCCACATCAATGCCACATCATTGCCAAGTCATCAAACATTTTTTTAATAAATCAAAAATTATTTGCGTGGACTAGGATTCAAAACTGGGTTTTGAGCGAGATGAAAGTCTTAATACATAGCACACAAACCATCCAACTAAACTATCTTGATGTCTTTAAGAATGAAAAATATATCCTATATATTGAAAAAACACATTGTATTGGAAGTGGACAATGGAAATTAACTCAAAAATGGAAATAAATCCTAAGTATATTAGTGCATGTCCAACAGAATCTTCACAAAATATTAAATAATGAAAATTAACTAAAAAAGAAAATCTTTAGATTATATATATACATATATATATATATATACATATATATATATATATATATATATATATATATATATATATTTATATATTTAAATTATATATTATGTCATCCGGGTCAAACACCGGTCCGCCCTCCTGGGTCGGTCCGACCTTTGACCCGGCAAGGCTTCTGGGTCGACGTCCGGGCCGGGTCTGAAAACATTGCCTATTATTGCCAAATCATCTCACACACTATATTTAAACCTTAAGATTTTCCACCTTAATCATTTTAATCTCTCTCTCTCTCTCGCGGCTTACTAACTCCACCATTCACCATCTTTTATATTTCGGTAATGTAGATCAAGATTAATCGTTTGCCGGTAAGGTTATATACTATACTCTAATGGCCAACAATGCTATATGATTTTCCGGCAAGGTTATATCTTTTTCCGGTAAAGTTTCCGGTAAGATTTTTGTTTTCCGTTTTTGTTTGTATTTTTATTAATTATTATATGATTTTCTTATAATCTCTTTAGGTTATATATCAAAATCGAATATACAATGGGGATTATCCCTATTTCGTTTTTCCGGTAACGCGATTCAAATATTCTGGTTATCAATTAGAACATCAAATTTACATTTGTTTACATAATTCAAATCTTCCATAATTGGTAATTTGTTTATTAAGTGATATTAATTAAAATATTTAATTTTCTCATTTCAGGTTATGTTTCCAACTTGATATAGCTAATTTCGTGGGTTGAAGATTTGTTGATAAGATATCTTATTTTTTTTTTAATATTGATGTATATTTTTGTTATTATTTATGTATTTATTTTTCGCAATTCATGTAATTTATTTGATTTTTATATAATCAACCATATATTGTTGTTGGTCAAAGTCAATTTAATATATTTTAATCAAAACCGATGTATTAAAGAAAAATTTATTTGTATCTTATATTTATCTATTTATTAATGATAATCTCTATAATTTATAATAATTATTATAAGTTTATTAATTTTGTTATTATTAATTTATTATCTTTTATTAGTTGTTACATCTTATTTTGACAGAAATAATAACATTTACACCTTACTATTTT
The DNA here is from genome assembly GCF_021521415.1 of Bidens hawaiensis. Lineage (NCBI taxonomy): Eukaryota > Viridiplantae > Streptophyta > Magnoliopsida > Asterales > Asteraceae > Bidens > Bidens hawaiensis. The sequence continues at coordinate 580,830 of NW_027491709.1, forward strand.
TATATTTCAATATCTCTGACTTAAATATTATTCTGTTATTATATTGTAAGATACATTATATTTTCTATATATAACCAATTACGCTATATCACTATATGTGGAAAACCCAATAAATAAGTTATAAAATTTCCATAATTTTAATTACAAGATTTACAATATAATAATTTATTGCAAATAAGCATTTACATTATATTTTCTATATTCAATGTATTTCCATGATTTTAATTACATAAATACAATAATTAAGTTTCCATGATTTTCACTTATTTTCACATTTCCATGATTTTGATTATTGGTCAAGTTCTATCTAAAAATTTCTTCAAAAGTTACTTGTATTAAGTGAAGTTCCTTTGGTGATTCACAAGTTTATATTATCTATATATTATTTCTGATTAATATTAAATGTATTTTATTCATATAATCGTTTATTAAATATTAGTTTTTATTTGGTAAGTTTTTTGGTATGGTAACCATTATTAAATTAAAAATGTAATAACCAACATTTAAGTTCATGTAAATCATTGCAAATTAATTACTTTTAATTCAATTTATGACAATTGATTTTTTTAAAGATATTTAAGGTAATTAATTAATTTACAATTTGATTTCCATTTACTTAATTGTGGAAGTCAAATTGTGGAAGTCAAATTAAATTACTTAATTTTAGAAGTCAAATTATTAACGCTTTCCAAAAGACCCGAGTAATTATGGAAGTCAAATTAAATTATTAAAACTCAAATTTATTTTAGTTACACTAATAATATTGTTACAAAGATTTATGTACTTTAAGAATGATTTCAAATATTGTGATAACTAACTATCATTTGACCAAAATGATATAACTATAATTAATGATATTATATTTTGCCAACTTCAAAGCAATTTATACTTTTTATATATGTAAATCGTTTTGAATATAAGTTTTTGCAATATTTGTTGACAACTAATTAATTTATTAGTTATAATGTTTTTGACCATAACACTTTCTTTGTTTTACAAATACAATTATTTGATAAATATATATATATATATATATGAACATTAGCTCCATGTGATAGCTAAAAATTAATCAAATAGAAAATAGTTTAATACCAAGTTTATAACCAATAATGTCTATATAAACGTAGGAATGAATGAATGTATACTAATTACGTTGTTCTGTTAGATAAAGTTATAAATGTTACTTTTATGTTTACTTGCATATTATATATGTAGATTATGAATAATGACAAGGTTTTGTTGTCAAACTCATAGTATAGGTAGATATGTATGTTTATTTAAACTTTTGTAATTGTTTATAACATATGAATCCATTTTGTTTATAACATATTAATTGTATTAGAGTTATACTTTTAATTTCAAATGATGCGGTTATCATTTAATTAATATTTGAATAATTTTTAATTACGCATAAATATCAAGATTAATGTATACAATTAAAAAATAATTATATAATGAAATTGATTTTAAATAAAGTAATGATGTTAACATTACTTTATGTTTTTTTCTTCCTATATATTTTTATTAATATTTTTGAATATGTTACTTTTATTTAATAGCAATATTTGTCATTTGTTGTATGTTTGGATTGCTAAATGGCAATGTCATTTGTAGTATGTTGGTTTTATTTTTTAAAGTTTCTTATTGATCTCTTATACCCTATTGTATTAAGATTAATAATTAGTTTATTACTTTTGTTAGCCGAAAAGTATCATCTTGCTCGAAACATATTTGTGTTGGTTGAATATGTTGTCTATATTTATATGATTTGTTGATATGTTTTTTCACCCGTGTGTAACACGGGCTATACCCTAGTTCATTGGTGTTGTAATGAGTTTATGAGATCGCAATTAGGGTTTTATTATATTCGGTAATAATTACTTTTTGGCCAAGTTGGTTCACCCTATAAATTGTAGTCAAGTTTTGAGCTTATTTCTTGATTATAATAATACGAGAGGTTTATTTAAAAATATCGTGTGCTCGTTTGTGTTTCTAGCTATCAATTATTTCTTGAATTGATATCAGAGTTCTTTTTGTTCTAAAACACGTTTGATCAAAGTCATGATCGGCGCAAAGCAATTGAAGACCGATGATCGAGTTCGTGCATTAACGTGCGTTGAATCAGAATTATATTGTGCAAAGAGTTGTTAAAGAATTCAATATTGAATTACCCCACCTCCAAGTCAGTTATTGTAAGTATGTTTGTGATTAAAAAGTCAAAGATACAATATTTTCCGTTTGCACACATGGGCGGATCTACCTATGCGAGACCGGGTTCACGGGAACCCACTGAGTTTCGGATTTTATATAAAACGTTTATATAAAACATGAGAGTGAACCCATATAAATTTTATGAGTGAACACATGTACAAAGTGGAAATTTGGCCTAATGGTAAACAATCTGTCTTGCTAATGCAATAACCTGGGTTTGATTCCCAGTTGCACACTGTTTTTTCTTTTTTTTTACATTTAATAAGTGTACAGGTGGTGTGCAGGTATAAATGTATAATAAATATCTAATCTACATATACAATTATTTGTAGTAAAATACTTGCTAAACATTACTAATAGAATAACAAACTAACAATTCATCTTAATCTATAATTAAATAATATGTGAATGCTCTAATTACGATGTTTGTTTTTTGTTATTGTATAGTATTTTTATCATGTGATAAACCTTAACCACCCGAAACCGTTAAACCGAACCGAACAGTGAACCCACTGAACAAATTTCTAGATCCGCCACTGTTTGCACATACGTGACGAGGAGAAAAAAAAAGAATAAACATTGTGGTTTAATTACTCTTTCAACTTGTTTTTGTGGTCAGAGTTTGACGAAATACGATGGGTGATAAAGAAACAACAAAAACGAGTGGTGGGAGCGGGGAGACGTACGAATGTGTACCAAAGTCTCATGCTTACCTCTACCAATTATACGGTATGAGCTACTCGGATGAAGGTACTCTTGATCATGCATAAGGTTTGGGATATCATTGATCCAGGACTGATGCTGATAAGAACAACATCGTGATTACGTTGATTTATCAGTCAATCCCGAAATCGACAATCTTGCATGTGGGTAATCTAGAGTCAGCCAAGGAGATTTGGAACGCGATTAAAATGTGTACTATGTGGCTGATCAGGTTAAGGAGGCAAGATTGCAAACCCACATGACCGAGTTTGATAGTTTGAGGATGAAAGATAGAAAAACTCTTGGGTATGGCGTCGAAGGAGGCACGTTTAGGGGAGGTGATTGAAGAAACTAAGATGGTTAAGAAATTCCTTAAAAGTCTACCCCTGAAGTAAGTTTATTCAGATTGTTGCTTCTCTTGAACAAAATTTGGATCTCAAAATTGTTAGGTTTGAAGACGTGGTGGAATGTTTAAAAGCATACGAGGAGCATATTCAAGAAGAAGACATGGATACTGAAACCCAAGGTAAACTTATGTTTCATAGGTCTGATTGGTCAAGTAGTACGTTCAATGATCGTGACTCCACTCGTGGAGCGCGCGAACGTGGAGGAGAGAGAGGACATGGTGGTCGCAGGTCGGGTCAAAACCGTGGTCATCAAGTAAACGTCACGAACCCGAAAAACCATTAACAAAAGGGCAAAAGCCGGGACCTCTCAAAGGTTAAGTGTTATCGATGTGATGAGTTTGGAAACTTTCTCTTCAAGTGTCCCAACTGAAAATAGAATGTTCAAGGCGAAGCAAAGTTATCTGAAGCATCGAGTCAAGTGGCGGCCCGTCCCACAAGTGAAAACGGAAACAAGTGTAAGAATATAACATCTTCAGTAGCACCTCGCAAATTGACAGTCTTGAGAACACGGTTGAGACGATTAAATGTGTGTTGTGGCATCATCTTCACGCTAAAATTGGTTATTTTGGGTGAGAGAGGCCATGATGTAAGATGGAATATGCAATGAATTTGGGTTATTGATCTAGGGAATAATGATGGATGAGCGGTTTTCGGTGAAACCGTCGAAAGCTTGCTGGTAAACAGTTCTGTTATTGTCACCATTTGAATGTCTGGTAAACTTCTCGGACTTGACGGCGGTGTAGTATCCAGATCAACGGGATGTTTCTCTGAAAGCGGTGAATCTGAACCTGATGATGAGCTGGATTCTGTTTTTAACTGTGTTTGTTCAAGAATTCCTTCCGGTGGTCCTTGCGATCAAAGATGTGTCATATACCTGAAAAACACAAAATACCAAGTAAGTAGACTTAAAAAATAAACTAAAAATTAAAATTAGACTCCTACGACCCAAAGATAATAAATAAAGCAAATAGCACGTATGTAGCAAGTAAGTCTAATCGAAGCTAATAACACAATCACCAAAAGTCCCCGACAACGGCGCCAAAAACTTAATGTGCTAAAAGTAGTTATAAAATTATTAAATAAATTAACCTAATCTAGACACTAAGTAATAATATAGACTCTCTGAAACTCGACTAAACTACTAACCGACAAGTGAACCGATTGACTCTAGTAAAGCTAAGTAAGTCCAGATATCGAACCCATGAGACTCTTTAAATTACGTAAATTAACTAATTAGACTCGACTAACTGACACGACTATTTATTTGTATAATTATTAAAGGGGGTTTTAAATTATAAATTTTAAACTAATAAATTAATCTAATTTAGAGAAGACACGTAAATAAAACAAAAGACAATTTAATTTGACTGACTCAGGCGGTGATGAAAAACCACCTAAGCTAAAATACCCTAAGTTGCAGTTATCAATTAATTGGAAAATACTTGTTATGGAATTGGGATCATAAAATAGACACTTAAAAGAAAACCCGAACAAGACCCCTGACATTTCTCAAGAAGACACCTATGGTTTTTAAGAGTACCTATATAATGAAATCCTACCTTACAGCGCGTAAATCAAAGATAATTTAGTAAATTCAGTTGACTCGATAGAACATTGTTAAGCAATCAAATCTAGACGGACTCCTTACGAAGAACTAAATCTAGCAATCTTAATCAACAAAGATTTAACAAATAACCTATCATCTTATAGCTCCTAAGGTTAGCAACACACATTTTTATTTGCTTAATTAATATTATTGTTCCTATGATCTTATTTGAATTCAATTATAAACTAGCCAAAAACACACAGTAGATAACCTAACAAAATCTTATTCTATCAAACAATCACCAATGATAATGTGAAACAATAAAACTCATCAATCAAAACCATGCACACATATGCATCCATTAAATAAAACAAACCGTTTACTGATTCATAAAACCATAACGAAAAGTAAATCACAAAAAAAACAAACAATAACAAAAGTTTATCGATAGCCTAGGTAGTCTATAAAGTTTAGCCTAGCATCTTATAATCAAACAAAACACGAATAAAAGTCATGGTGAATATCGAATAAAAATTAGAAACCAAAAGATTAAAAATGATAAAACCCGTAAGTCTTTGATCTCTCTTGAATTAGCACTTCACCGGATTAATCCCAGCCCTCAAAAGCTCCAAAATACGTAATACTGACTTCAATTTTCAACCTTAACAGCTTTTGGTTCGTATTTTTTTCTAGGGTTAAGGTTAATGCTCGTCGGGTTTGTCCTCGCTATGCTGCGACACAATCACCCTTGTCCCGCTACGTGGCGAGGTTCCTTCTTCTGGTCTCGGCCAAGTGCATCTAGTCAGGTTCTTTTGCCGGGTTGACCGGTTATTCTACCGGTTCATTCCAATTCAACCTTGATTCGTCACGGCTCTTCGTTTTAACTCATTTAAGCTCCTTTTCGACTATTTATCGCACTCGAGACCTACAAAACTTCATTTAATTAGTGATATATCAATTCTAAAGGAAATGAACCACAATTCATCAAATATGGTATAGAATTATCTTGGAAAACCACACACACACACATATATATATATAAGTGATGAACATCGCTTACTTACAGATGTTTATTTTATACCGAGTCTTAAAAGTATTATTGTTAGTCTCAGTCAGGCCTCGAAACACGGGTGTCATATTTATATAAAAGATAACTACTTTACGATACATAATGGACAAGGTAGGTTATTGATGAAGGTGACTCCTTCCCCTAATTGGCTAAACTGAATACAATTGAAGATCGGTAAATCAGTTAGTTTACTAAGCCGAGTTTAAGAAATAAACTGGTTGTGGCATCTTTGTCTTCGCCATTTATTATTAGACTCGGTTAAATTTTGAATCTATTAAGCTAATGGCTAGGAGGGAGATGGTTAAACGGATGTGTGACGTTACCCATGTAAACAAGTTATGTTTATATTGTTTGGTACGAAAGCAAACGAAGCAATCATTTCCTAATTCAGCGGTGTTTAGGGAAACTCGGACCCTAGGACTTATGCACGGTGATCTGTGTGAACCGTTTACCCTTCCAACAATAGTGGGTAACATGTACGTTTTTGTTTTAATTAATCGATGATTACTCACGCTTCATTTGGAAGTATTTTTCATAAATTGTCGTGAGTATACGACAAAATTTTTCGAATATGCAAAAATGGTACCAGCTTTTGCTTTGCCAGAATCAATACTAATTTCTCGCTATATTTGGGGATTAGTAAATGAAATCCGCGATCTAGTAAAAGTTTCCAGACCTCAGATTATTGAGGAAACAGTTGATCTAGCCAATACCATGACAAAAGGATTATCCGAACAAAAAAGAAAACAAAAAGGAGCTAGCCCAGAAAATTACCCAAGAACTTCGTTCAGATAATAGGAAGAAAAGAGCAGACCAGTCCTGTGTTCAGCCTTTTTGTAAAATCTGCAAAAAGAGGCATTCAAGGAAATGAGCTTTTAAGAAGACTCAGTATTGCATTTTTTTCAAAATGGATGATCATACAAATGAAGAATCTAAAAGGAAAGAAACTCGTGTATGCTACAACTGTGGAGAACCCGGACACATTCGTCCAGAATGCCAAAAGATGACAAAGGTGTCTTACAACAAAGCAAGGAATGCCAAGGGATCTAAAAATAATGTAAGAGCCTTTCAACCTACTACACAAGAAGCAGGAATGATTCCAGACGTCATTGTGGGTACGTTTCTTATTACACCCTGGATAAAGGTCTATGAGGTGTGGGATGTGCGGTTGAGGTGCTGCCCTCCTCAGTCATGCTAAAGTCTTGTTTGATTCCGGAGCAAATCAAAGTTTCATAAATACGACTTTTTATCAAACCCTCAAATTACCATTAACCAAACTTAATCAAGTTTGCACGGTAAAAACAGCCGACGGAAGTTCCCCTCATACTCATGAAATACTTCAAGAAGAAAATATAGAGTTACTAGGTCAAAAAATTAAAACGAATTTACTTACAATGAATCTGGTTGGATTCGATGTCATACTAGGAATGGATTGACTAGTAACTAATCATGCTCAAATCCTATGTAATCAGAATTCTGTAGAGATTCGTACATCAATAGGAAAAACGATTACAATCCACCCAAACAAAGCTTCTAAACCTACAAAGTTCAAATCTTTGATGAAAGAAGCAGTCTATATAAGAAAGCAAGGCGTAGTGTATATGATTTTTATAATCATTAGCGCCAAAGGAAAGGAGCTAAGTGAAATTCCTGTAGTTCCGATAGTATTACTTTGACGTCTTTCCAAAAGATCTATCTAGACACCCGTCAGATCTTGAAGTATAATTTAGAATTCATCTGATACCTTAAACGGTGCCAATTGCTAGAGCACATATTGATTAGCGCCAACAAAGATGTTAGAGTTGAAGAAACAATTAGAAAAATTGCTAGAAAAAGGTTTCATACGACCAAACTTATCACCGTGGGGAGCACCAATGCTATTTATTAAAAAGAAAGATGGGCCTATGCGTATGTGTACTAATTGTAGAGAATTGAATGAGGTCATAATTAATAATCGGTATCCACTACCGAGAACTGAAGATCTATTTGATCAACTTGAAGGAGCTCGATATTTTTTTTAAAATTGATTTATGCTCAAGATACCATCAACTGAAAGTACAGGAAGAAGACATTACTAACACTGCTTTCAGAACAAGATATGGTCACTCTGAGTTTATAGTTTGTCATTTGGCAGTTTCATTTAAGGATATGATGTTTAAGATATGTAAACTGTATTTGTATAAGTTTGTAATCGTTTATATAGATGATATATACTTATTTATTCCAAAAGTAATGAGGACCATGTCAACCATCTTCATATACTCTTAACACTATTGAGAAAAGATAAACTTTACGCTATATTATGTAAATGTGAATTTTGGTTACAAGAAGTACAATTTCAAGGCCACTTGATTAACCATGAAGGTATTTATGTGGATCCTGTCAAAATAGAAGCTATCGTTAAATGGGAAAGTCCTTAAACTCCAACAGAAATTCAAAGTTTTTTAGGATTAGCAAGATATTATAGACGCTTCATTCTATATTTTTCTTGGATAACAGTTGTAACATCCCATTTTCTGCTTCGGTTAATAAAATAATAATATTAGTTATTATGAGTTGGGCTTGTGTTGGGTTAAATAAATGTGGGTAATGGATTTGAATTAATAAGGAAGAAGAATGACCATGGGCTTAAGCCCATGACCCATAATATATAAACCACAACTAATCCTTAATGCATTCGTTCCACTCATTCCATACACCACCCAAAACACATACTTAAGCTCTCCCTCATCTTCCTTTATCTCTAGCTGAAATAACCAAGAAAAACCCAAGCATCGATCCGAAGTAATAACGTTATGATATTATATGGATCCAAACCCGCTAGATCTAGTCACGAAACGACGAGCCGACACCCTAAATTGTTAAAGTCACGAGATCCGGAGGGAATCGGGTACACCGATCAAAATACGAGCTTAGGGTCCACCCTAGCTCGGATCCGGATCGAATGGGACGAAAAGCGGTGGAAAACGAGTGCGATATCTCTTTCCGGCGAGATCCCAATTTTCCGGCGATGACGGCGCCGGAAAGGCGGCGCCGGCGATGAGGGGAATGTTTAAGGATGTCAGAGAATGTTTCTGACATTCTCTGACCTAACCCTAATTTGTTACGGAAAAATAACGAATGAGCAGCAATTCGTTATGCCCATTCGTTATGGAAGAATAACAAATGAACAACCATTCGTTATGCCCATTCGTTAAGGAAGAATAACGAATGAACAACCATTCGTTATGCCCATTCGTCAAGGAAGAATAACGAATGAGCAGCCATTCTTTATGATCATTCGTTAAGGAAGAATAACGAATGAACAGCCATTCGCTATGTCAATTCTTTATAATAGAAAAATAACGAAGGAGCCTCTTTCGTTAACGAACTGTATAACGAATTAAGTTTGAAAGAATGACAGAAAGGTCATGGACTTAGATTAAAATCGATTAATTATAAAGAAGCCCTCAAACTTTATGTATTAGCAAACAAAATAATAAATTAAGAATCCTAATGAAAATTGTGTTAAGGCAGTTAATGGAAATAAAATTTTTCCAAGCTGACCTGGCAGCTCGACCCCAGCCAGGGGCTCTGCCCCTTGAACCCTGCTAGGTGTTGCCGCCCCTAGAACCCCACTGCCATGGGCGCTACCCCCGGACCCCCGTTTATTGAGGGTTATAATTAAACTAGAAACACGATATGGGTAGTGATAGTTAATTGATATGTGTAATTGTTATACAATTAGTCACGCACAGCTAAAGAAAGGAATAACCATTAACGGTGAACGTAACCGAGCTCAGGTGAGTTTCTAGCCCCACTTCCTTGTTATGTTTTCGGGGTCATGTGCATACTCAATGTGATTAGTTAATACACTTACCTGAGTGGTAAGTGTAAGCATGAATGTTATATGTGATAAATATTATAATGTGAATATGAATGAAAGCTTGTCGGTACGTGAACGATCTTCGAATATTGCACGTATCGCCAAGGGAGGTAAGTGTTAGAATATGTAATTGTGTATGAATGAATGATAAAGCAGGGTATGTATGAACTTGTATGAATGTTAGTATGAAAGTATGGTAGAGCGAAGATAGGGAACAAACCCTAATAATATCTGCGAATGTAGGGAACAGGCCCTAATAATATCTACGGATGACAGGAACAGACCCTAATAATATCAGTGAATGTAGGTAACAGACCTTAATAATATATGCGAATGTAGGGAACAGACCCTAATAATATATGCGAAGGTTATAGGACGAAATGTATGTATATATGTATGAAAGAAAGAATGAAAGGATGAAAGTATGAAACTATGAAAGTACGAAGAAAGGTAAAAGGCTAAGTATGTTATACGTATCTTCGGATGCGTATATAAGTAAGTATATGGATGTATTGTATGTTACCTGTATTAACTAGAACTCACTCAGCGTAGCTGACTTTTAGTATGCATGCAGGTTAATAAACTGAGGCAGCTCGCTTGATTGAAGACACATGGCGGATCTGAAGAAGCTGGCATCTGCATAAAGATTTGTCATGATGTTAAATAAGATATTTTATGTTATGTTTTCCAAGACAAGTTGAATTTTTGTATTGAATGAATGAAGTATTATTTATTCAGTGAAAGTTGTAATTCACTCTGATATTTAGAACTGTGTTTATGAGTAAATCCAACACCAAAGTAGAGCACCGGGACCGGGGCCTTACAACAATTCTGTTAACAAAGTTAACGTGTAAATCTGTCAAGTTTGAACGGGGAACCAAGCAAGAAGAAGTTTTTGTAACTATAAAGCAAAAGTTAACAAATGCCCAATACTTGCAATACCATAAGGAACTGAACATTTCACAATTTGTTGTGATGCTTTCAGATCAGGATTGGGATGTGTACTGATGCAATGTGAAAAAGTAACTGCTTACGCATCCAACCAACTAAAGAAACATTAAGAGAATTACACAACACATAACTTAGAATTGGGAGTGATAATTTTTACCCTAAAGATATAGAGACAATATATGTATGGCAGTAAGTTTACTATATTCATTGATCATAAAAGTTTAAAATATATTTTTGGGAAAAAGGAGCTAAAAAGGCAAAGACACTGAATGGAAATTCTTAGTGATTATGATTGTGAAATTCATTATCGTTAAGGCAAGACTAATGTAGTAGCAGATTCTTTAAGTTGCAAGCAACATGAGAAACCAAAACGAGTGTGAGCTTTCAAACTAAATATACAAATTGATCTAATAAAGCAATTAAGAAACGCTCAGAAAGTAGCTATTACTGACGATACTGAAAGATTAAATTGAATGATAAAAATATTTGAGAAAGATGAAAATGGAATTTGGAAATGAAAAGTAGATTATGGCTACCTATCGAAGGAAACCTACGAGAAAGGATTCTCAAAAACTCATAATGCTAAATACACGATGCATCCTGGAAGTGATGAGATGTATCAAGATCTAAAGAGATTATATTGGCGAACAGAAATAAAAAAGGACATAGGTAGTTACGTGTCGAAATGTTTAACATGTTCACAAGTTAAAGAGCTCAACAAAAGCCATCGGAATTACTATAACAACATTTTGGAAATGGGAATTGATAATAATTTTGTTACCAAATCACCTAAAACAATAAAAGGCAATGACACAATTTAGTTCGTCGTGGATAGACTGACAAAATCAGTTCATTTCCTACCAATGAAGGAAACTTTCAAAATGGAATAAATAGCAAAGCTATATGTGGATAAATAGTTTCATTGCATGGAGTTCCATTATCCATCATGTCTGGTCGAGATATTCGCTTCACTTCTCGTTTTTTAAGAGTTTCCAAATAGCCATGGGAACAAGGTTAAACTTGAGTACAACATACCATCCACAGACTAATGGTCAAAGTGAAAGAACCATACAAACATTGGAAGACATGCTAAGAGCATGTGTAATAGATTTTGGTGGAAATTGGGATGACCATTTACCACTAATAGAATTCTCAAATAATAACAATTTCCATACAAGCATTGATGTTGCCCCATTTGAAGCATTTATGGACGAAAGTGCCGAACCCCAGTGTGCTCAGGTCCTGGCAAGATAATTCAAGTCAAGGACATGTTGAAGACTGCGCGAGACCGTCCAAAGAGTTATGTAGATCATCGACGCAAACCATTGGAATTTCAAGTTGGAGATAAAGTGCTACTTAAAGTGTCTCCATATGGAAAGGAGTAGTTCGATTCGGCAAGAAAGGAAAGTTGAGTCTAAAATTTGTTGGACCACTTAAAATTATTAAACGAATTGGACCAATAAATTATCGGTTAAAGTTACCATAAGAAATGATTGGTGTACATGATTTATTTCATGTAAGCAACTTAAGAAAATGGTTAGCCAATGAATCATTAAAAGTACCTCTTTAAAATATAAAGGTAAACGAAAAGTTGAAATTCGCTAAGTAGGGCTATTCAAAAAGCTCGCGGCTCGTGGCTCGATCGAAGTTCGCTCGAAAAAAGCTCGGCTCGAAAAAAGCTCGAACAAAAACGGCTCGGCTCGGTTTCGAAACGAGCCAAGCCCCAGCCATGGTCGGCTCGGCTTGTGGCTAGGTGGTTATATATATATAATTAATAATGTATATATATGTATATATTAATTATTATATATTTATCTCTTATATATGGACTTGATTTGGACATCTATCTATTTGGTTGAACTTTTTTTGCATATGGTTTATTAAATTAAATATTATATGTTAAGTTAAGCTATTAAGTTTAAAATTTGAAATATTTTTTTGTATTTCGAGCCAATTCGAATCGAGCCGAGCTGGCTCGTTTTAAAACCGAGCCGAACTCGAGCTCAGGTTTTCAGCTCGATTTCGAATTCGAGCTCGAGCCGAGCCAACTGGATCAAAATTCGAGCCGAGCCCGAGCTAGCTCCGGTTCAAGCTCAGCTAGGCTCGTGAACACCCCTACCGCTAAGAAACCTTTAGAAATTGAAGATAAAAAAATCAATAATCTCAAGCATAAAAGACTCGCTCTGATCAAAGTGAAATGAAATTCCAGATGCCAACCAGAATATACTTGGAAATTGGAATCAGAAATGAAATGAAAATAGCCACACTTATTCCAATAAATATTCAGGACGAGATTTAAAAATAAGAAGGGAAGAATGTAATAATCCAACAAGTAATTTATGGAAAATATTTGTCCCGCATTAAAGAAATAGCAAAATGTCTTGTCCCACATCTCTAGGAATAAAAACTTGTAAGCTCCTTATAGGAGAATGACTCACAATATTATATTCGTGTATGACAGACACACTCAGTGGCCTTAGAGAGGGTGTGAAACACCTGATGCGCACGGGCTTGGACGAAGTGCGATGAGCGCAATATGGCTCTTTAATGGCGCACTTTGTACTTCGCATCACCATGGGCCGCTTGAGAGTTGCCTTAGTATTTTTGGTGGAAAAAAATATTTATTCCCACCGCGCTACGCGACAGATGGAGATAAGCTTCGTCGCGATACGCTTGGGATTATAGTTATCCGGAAAATTTTGGGTGTAAATCGCGCTACGCGACGGGTACTTAAATGACCCATCGCGACATGATGGCTACGCATACGTGACACGTTTCCTGCCACGTGGCATCGCTTGGGTTGACTCGGAAACCCTATAAGTTTGTCGCGCGCTACGTGACAGTCGTTTCTTGGATCCGTCGTGATAAACGGGGAGACCAAAATTTTGCTATAAATAGGGGAAAGTCGGGACAGTCTCATCCACACCGATTATATCGATCTCTCTCTGGAGTTCCTATACTCTTGTTAGCATAAATTCGAATATCCGCAATGATACCCTAATCCGATCGAAAGAAACTTTAATACACGAATCAAAATCTCGGCTTGAACAATGTGAGATTTGTGCCATCGTGTAAAGTTTTTAATCTCGTGATTATCGTTACAATTATCAGTTTATAGTAATATATACTACATTGTGTTAATCTAGGTTCTTAGTTACGAGGAAGCTCATAAACAATAAACCTATAAGGTGAGACAATAGATTTTTTGTACAACTCACATTGCTGTGAGACTAGTTTCCAAACCTTTGAGATTTTTTTAAACTTATTAAACTCAAGATAGATAGTCCAAATGTTTTGAAAAAATATATTCCAAAGGTTTTAATTACATTACAGTGATTAAGTCTTTGTAAACTTACGGGATGATTACTATTGGTATGTGGGGTTTGTATACAAGGCTTACCTTATTTGGTTATTACACGTTAATTATGAGACAAGTGGCCAATAAATAATATGATCACAATTACAGATACAGTAGAGTGACAAATACCTTTTGGTAATTTGTAAGAAGGTAGGTGAAAACATCTTAATGTTGTAATTGTAAAAATGAAAAATGTGTCATTTACAAACTTGGTTTAAAAAAGCGCGCCTGGGACGAGCCGAGGGGAGAGGCGACCTAAGGCGAGAGCTTCATCGCTTTTGCCTACTCAAGGCGAGCAATGTTCAAAAGGCGAGAGTGAGGCGCTATTTTTAGGCAAAAAGCAGCCTGAGGCGAACCCGAAGCGAACGCCTTTCGTACAGATGTCGTTTTTATGCATCAAAATGTTGTAAAACATGTTTTTTAGGTTGTACATGTAGATAATTTATATATTGAATCATATATAACATCTATTTATTGCTACATTTAGAGTTGAGATGCTAAAAACATAAGATATATATTTAAAAAAATTATATAAAAACCTTACGCCTCATATATGCGCTTTGCGCTTCAGTTTTAAACCTCACCGCTTTTGTTCGCCTCTCGCTTTTTAAAACCAAGTTTACAAATGAATGTGCTCACCAGTATTTCCTACTGATTAAATAATTTTAAACATGTTTCAGGTGACTTGTTAAAAACACAATAATGATACATGTGTGACTTTCAACTTAAATAAGTGGCTTGTCACCAGAATAAAGAAATGTGTTTTGTAAATTAGGGTTTATCCACATAAAACTTTTGTTTGTATAAATGTTGGTTTTATCCCCTATTTGTGAATTAAGCACGGTGTTTTTACACTCTGCTAATCTTTTTTCTCTCATTAACTTACAACCACTTTAAAAAAGTATTAAAAAAATTATAGATGATGAACAACAACTTTTTAACTATATAGCAAAATCACTGCATATTTTATTGATTTACTCACAACACAATAAACTATTCCTTAAGTTATAGAAACTCTACTCACGAAATATAATGGATAGGATGTGAATTCTCTAATCTGTAGTGGATAACCCCCGTATGAGGGCGTTGTGCGTCATGTGTCGGCACGTCACCATAGGGGGTTATACAAAAACGGGATGTAGTAGATAACCCCCTCCCAATTATTACCCATTATTATTTTTTATTTCGTTATTATTACTATAATATAATTAAGAAGTTTGGTGCCACAAAATATGTTTCTTTTATTTTTGTATATGTAATATTGGTTTTATGTTTAAGCATGTATGTTGGGGTTGGTTGGATGGTTGTGTAGATTGTGTAAAATGTGTAAAATACATATGATGGCTTCCAACCAAGGATCAAATCTTACTCTAATGCAACATTTTTTTTTAATCAAATGTGTTCTTTATTATTAATTTTTCAAGTTGTTTAAGGTTTTGGTTATTTTTTTTTCAAGTGTTATTTATGTTTATGTATATGTGAGAATGGTTGTTTTTCAACATTAACTTTGGTGTAGGCCGGATGTTTGTGTTGTTAAGTGAACTTGACCGAATTCGCGTAGTTACGTCGCCTTTTTGTTTTAGTTTCGGTATCATAACGAACTTAACAAAAACCGACATAATGCCAATTTTGTTTTTGTTTTAGTTCCAGTACCTTAAACAAGTTGACGGAGACCGATCAAACTTGCGTAGACTCATCGCCCCAACCCCTGAGTTTTACTGATCGAAGCCACCCATTGGTCTACATGCGTTTTATATTGTTTGTTTTATTTTTTGTTTCAGTTCCGATACCATACGAACGTAACCAAAACTGACAAGTTTGTGTCGACTTACCACCTGCTTTGATTTTACCATCGTTCGGGTTTTACCGATCTGTCCCGGCGCAACGCGCCGGGTAAAACACTCGTTTTAAAATAAAACAAATCCACATCCAATCACCATCAAGCATTGGCCAAACCCACCAATCACCACCAACCAACGCATCGTTGTGGGGGGAAGTGCCCCCATCTCTAAACCCTCGAAGACGCCCGAGGGGTTATGGGTGGGGAAGGCGTCCTACTACAGGTGGTCTTAAGGGTGTCTAAATAACAGCTCCCTAAGGGCAGCCGTAGTGGGGTGACAAGTGCCCAAAAATTGGGCGATTTTGTGGGTGAACACCCCCCCCCCCCCCCCACCACCACGATAAATGGGGTGATAGGTGGAGTGTTTTTTTGTCACCGGATCTCTTTGAAGATTATTATTATTATTAGAAAAATTGGTTTTTATTGGTCTCAACTATTGCCTTTTGGTCATTGTCGGTCCCAACTAACGAATTGGTCACTGATGGTCCAACTTTTAATGTATTTGTTCCTAACGGTCCACAGCTAATAGAATCCTAACACCGTTAGTTTCAGGTCGCCGGAAAAACGGGGAAAGTCAGTTTTTTTGCGGAAAACACCACTTGAACACCGCCACCACCACCAATTGACTCACTACCAACCAACCACCATCACTTAAGCACCATCAACTGATTCCGACGATGGTTCTAGGGTTCCGACGACCTCAATAATTGGGGCTTTTACTAGAAAAAGGTTCCTAAAGGTACGATACAACGTTACCTATGTTTGGGACAAAATTATTGAGTTTTCGGGAAAAATGAGTGTTTTCCGGCTAAAAACGTTTTTCCGGGACGTTGGAATTCTGTTAATAGCATACTGTCATGAGTAAATACATTAAAAGTTGGGACCGTCAGTAGCCAATTCGTTAGTTGGGGTCGGCAGTGACCAAAAGACGATAGTTGGGACCAATAAAAACCATTTTTTCTTATTCTTATATTGTGTTGTGTGTGGTGTATATATATGTGTATATCTATTGTGTTACAACATCATTACACCCTTAAAACAAATATTTATCATTTGCTCATTGGGTGTCACATGACACAAAACGCTCCATTTTATAGTTCCACCCACGTAGCCTAATTAGTTGGTGTATGCATCATACTTTATTTGGAAAAGACATAAAAATACACAAAAATAGAAATAACATAATAATATTATTATTATAAACCATGTTTTCAATCAAACAAATACTACATACCACTACAAACTCCAACACTGTTGCAGAAAATATGAGTGGAGGAGAAGGAAAGGTGGTTTGTGTAACAGGTGCTTCTGGGTTCATAGCTTCATGGCTTGTTAAACTCTTGCTTGATCATGGCTATACTGTTCATGCTACTGTCCGATCTCTCGGTAACTCTATCACTCTTTTTTAATTATGACTTTTGATCTGTTTTCATATCCAAGCTCTTCCCAAATCACTAGTGATTTTATTTTAGTTCAAATCAGAACTTTTCATCCATAATTTGAGTTTGAGACTAAAAGAGGGTATTAATTATTTGGCTTTTAGTTCAAATCTACTGATTCCTTGATATTAGTTGCTTAAAAGTCATTATAACAGCAGTGAACATTGTTGAAAAAATGTTACACATGAAGGATTCTGATACTAAATTATATAACATGTTCAAGAAAATGGGCCGTCTCAATCTTTTTAAGGGCTCAAAGCGCATATTAAATCGGGGCGCTTTTTATAAGAAAAATCGATTTCGACCCTGTGACTCCCATGTCATCTATGCGTATGTGTAGATAAAGACCAAAATTATCCACGTTTAATTTGTTACTTTTAAGAATTTGGCAACTCTAGAGAACTGAGGGCCTAAAGTGATCGCTTTATTTCACTCCCTCTTGAGCCACGCCTGGAAGAACATTGTTGACTTGAAAAGCAACAATTTTGACCTCAAAAGTGAAGGTTTTTTCTTCCAGATTATAGTGAGATAGAATCAAGTACCGGAAAAGAAAACGGGGTTGGATTGAGTCAAAACAGATTCTGGTCAAATTAAGCTCAGGTCAAAATAGGTTGATTGAAATGGGTTGGTAACAGGCATCTTAAAAAGTAACAACTTTATTGGACCACAAATTGACCCATAGTAGAAATTTAATCGACTTGAATGAACGCATAATCAGAATTTTTACCCAAATAACCGGTTATTTTTATTTACTCTCTTTTAAAACATGTAACAGATGATCCGAAAAAGATAGAACATCTACTCGCTCTTGATGGAGCTAAGGAAAGACTATTTTTATTTGAAGCTAACTTAACTGAAGACGGATCTTTTGATTCTGCAATTAACGGCTGCGTTTCTCTCTTTCACACAGCATCTCCTGTTCTGTTTTCAGTTAATGACCCACAGGCGCAATTGATCGATCCTGCAGTAAAGGGGACACTTAATGTTCTTAAATCAACTGCAAAAGTTCAATCTCTCAAGAGGGTGGTCTTGACTTCTTCACTGGCTGCAGTTATGTTTGGGTCAACACTTCCACAACATGGTGATGTGTTGGATGAAACCTGGTTTTCAGATCCGGTTATTTGTGAGCAAAGAAAGGTATGATTCATTTCAATCAGCTACAAATGTTGTCACTAATCAAATAATTGTATCTTTTCCAGTTATGGTATTGTCTTTCAAAGACTCTGGCTGAGGATGCTGCTGTTAAGTTTGCAAAAGATAATGGTTTGGAGTTGGTGGTTATAAATCCTGGATGCGTAGTCGGTCCCATCCTACAACCAACTCTCAACCTTACTTCTGAGGGCATGTTGAGCTTGTTAAAAGACGGTAATTGTTGATTAGAATTAATTAATGTTCATATGCATGAATCGAGTTTATGTTGTTTAAGATGTTAATTTTTATACATCCAGGAAAAGAATTGTTTCCGGATGGAATTTATACACTTGTTGATGTTAGAGATGTTGCCGCTGCACATATTTAGCTTTTGAGAACCCGGAAGCTAATGGTAGATACTGCATGGTTGGCAAAGTGGCTCGATATTTGGAGATTATGAAGATTGTGGACAAATTGTACCCTAGTCTTGGTCATTCTGAAAGGTAACAAACAAGATTGCATTATTCCATGTGGAAATTTGCAACTCAAAATCCGGATTACTTATTTGTTGATAGGTGTAAAGATGGTGAGTGTGTTGAATCCCTACCTTACGATGTATCAAGGGTAAAAGCGGAAAGACTAGGTGTTAAGT